>NC_142749.1:17455135-17820135 GCF_051943395.1 Hippocampus bargibanti
AAAACAAATTTGAAAGTTGCTGCGGGAAAAACTGATTTTCTACGCTTTGCATTCTATTCTGATTTTTTTAACGCATTTTATATTGTCCTATTTTCTCTTAGTCATCCACATTCTTCACACTTTTTCATTCATATCCTCCCATTTGCAACCTTTTGCCCTGAAAGAATCTTGCCCTAAAAGTTCAAATCATGTTAATTAATTCCGCATCAGCGGAGATTAGAATCCACCCTAAAAAAAAGAACACAAAAAAGTGCTTATCTCTTTGTTTATGAAGACTTTGAATGAAGATGGAGGGCAGGGGGGGGGGGGGCACCTGGGGCTACTTACTTAGCATTCATAAGTAGCTCGCCGAAACCAGATAAGTCTTCGTCAAAATGTATTCATTGACTTCCTGAGAAATAGTTTGCATTTTGGTTGCGAATTACCGCCGACATTTGTTATCTCCTAGCTTCCCGCGTGTCATATTTTAACCCGCTGCTTCCGATATTAATTTATTCAAATGAGAAGAACGCATTCAATTTTGGGGAAAAACAAACAATGCTTGGCTATTTTATTTATAAGTACCTTTCAAAACTCTCAAGGCCACTTTACAGTCACACGATCGGTTTTTCTGCGAGTGAGCAGCGACAGCCACATGCGCTAGCGTTCACTCATACCCGGAAGTAACTCAAATAGATATAAAGCTAGCTAGCTCGCTAACAGATAGCCAGCTAGACACTTAGCTAACTAGCTCGATAGTCATATAACTAAAACAATACCGAGCTACATAGTTAGCCAGATAGCTAATAGATAGCAAATAGATGTTTAAAAAAAATTCAAACTTGACAAGGCCTGCAAAGCCTTCTCTGCTGGCCTAAAAATATCCGAATCACGGGCTGATGTGAATTACTGTATATTTTGTCCCTGAATTTTTATGAAATAATTCCAAATTGTCTTTCAGCTTCCTTTCATTACTTTTTAAATGGGTAAAAATATTTTTTCTTACAACCCAAAATTAATATTCATAAGGGACAATGATTTATTTTAATATTTTTTACCCCATTTATGCCGAGCCTTTTGGTATGAACAGAGATAAATTTATGTTTAAAAAAAATCAAAATAAAATAACAGCGTCTGAAGTAGGTTCAATCGGCGTATAAAATTAACAATAATATAACTCTACATAATTCCTAATTAATGTGGCAAGAAACAATGTTAATGCATTTGAAAAATTAATTATTAACAATAAAAGAAACCATCACAAAAATAATTTTGCAATTATATATTTTTCCTCGTCTATTTTCCATCAAAAAAATAAGTAAGTAAAAAGTTTCCTATGAAAAAAAAAATCACATTTTATTTTAAAGGGGTAAAAAGACTTTATTTTACAACCCAAAGTTCATTTTTATAAGGGACAATAATATATTATTTTAAACATCCAGTCAGTTTCCGAATGTGCGCCCGATGTCGACTCATGTTAGCTCCCACTAAGCCGATTTTCACGCTGACATCCGACACCGTTTCCACTTGTTATTTCTTACTGGCAGGTAGAGCGCATTAGCCGATTTGAAAAAGAAAAAAAAAATAATAAATAAAAAAGCGCTCACATTCAAACCAGGAGGATTATTTCACCTGACTGCTGTCCCAAAGGACCACCCTGTGCATCTAAATCCGAGAAAAGCCTATCGGGGCGCGGGGGGGGGTTTGAATATGCCTTGCCTAACATGTGACGCGTATCAAAACATCTCGATCCGTAACATGCAGCCATGTTGTGTGCGGTTAGCCCCCTGGTGAATTGAAAACAAATGGCGCGGGAGCACATGTAGACTAACAATGTAACACACACACACACACACACACAGAATTTCTTCTTCTTATTAGCTTCCAACTTTTCACCCGCATAGCGTCCAAAAAAAAGAAAATGTATCAAAATAATTTTAGGGTACAGTCATACCTTGGCTTACGAACTTAATTGGTTTCCAGACAGAATGTGTAAGGCGAAAAGTGTGTATCCCAAAAATTAATTTCCCATAAGAAACCATTAAAATGAGAATAATCCGTTCCCAGGTCCCCATAAAACATAATTTTCTACTTTTCTAAGCCTTAAAACAACACAAAATATACCTTATTTTATGTATAATAAATGTGCTATGGTATTATAATTAAAGAAATAAACTGGACTATATAATAAAGTCATTTTATTTACCTCTGCGATGGTAGTTGATGGCTTGATGGAATGGAGAAGCCGGTTTCATCAGTATTAAACACTTGATGAGGAACGTAGCCTTCTTCTTCCACCATCTTGAGGAATGATTCCTTGTAAGCTTTGGTAGCTTTATCGTCAGAACTGGCTGCATCACCATGACGAATGACACTATGGATCCCTGTACGACAATTAAAGTCCGTGGCTAGCCTTGAAATCATCAATGGATGATGAACTTCCAGGTTGCCTCTTGACGATATCCGAGTCAAGTTGCCGTGCTTTCTCTGCGATAATTTTACCTAGTTCCTCATCAATTGTGTTCTATTTAGCTGGTTTGATAGCTTTTTGCATCAAGTGTACAGATGGCTTGTGCGGGTTATTTACAAAGCATCCATTTTGGTTGTCTGCCCGACTCACAAAAGGGGAAAAGCAACAAAGACGCCATTTTGGCTAATGTTACATTTTGTCGAATGGCCAACAGGATTAGATCAAATCGCCGTCGACGCACATCGGGGGGCGTCTCATGGTCATTTCAGCCATTTTGCTAGCCAAATTATGATTCATAATTTGTTTAATAGCCGGTCAGCTTCAATAGACTGGGAGACATGTTGGAAATTCTTGGCTAATGTTTGGTTTTGTATAAAAGCCAACCCTGTTTATGCAACGCAACCGCAGAAGCGCTACTGATGGTTATTAAAACAATTTTCTGGCCAAATTATGATTTATAATACGTTTCGTGGCTGGAAAAACAACTTTCAAGATCTAACTGATGAAAGGTACATTTATTTTGAAATCATTCACTGCCAGACGTTATGCAAAAATTATAGGAAAATTCGATTCCGCAGCTTTTCCGAGCCAAAGTGGCTCAAGCTGGCCTCTTCAAAAACAACAAGTGGAAGCACTCCGCCGTAGCTCATTAAAACACTCCAGCTTTGGCTTCCTGCTTCCGATTTCCCTCCGCCACCTGTCACCTGCGCTGAACGCCGCAAAAAAAAACACAAAAAATGCCAATTATGTCATACACTGCCAGATGTGCAAAAATGTGTCCACGCCAGTACCAGGGTTTTTGTCATTCTCACTGAAATTCCAGGACCCTCAACATATTCAGTTTTAGGGCTACATAAACATTCAATTCAGCATAAGAAACCTTAGACTCTCTTCTTTCATCCGAAAAAAAAAAAAAACTTAATTCCTAAGTTATATCTGTCTGGAGTTATATGAGCTTGAAATGGGGGCGGATGTCCAAAATACAATGCAATACATATATATTTATATAAACAAATAAATAAATAAACAAATAAATAAACAAGTAAAAACAAATGAAAAATAAATAAGTATGCTGATAAATAAATAAATAAATAAATACATAAATAAATAAATAAATAAATAAATAAAAATATGTTGATAAATAAATAAATAAATAGAAACATAACCAGACAAAAAAGATACATAAATAAAATAAATGCATATAAACAAATAAATAAATAGAAACATAACCAAACAAAAAAGATACATAAATAAAATAAATGCATATAAACAAATAAATAAATAAATACATAAATAAATAAATAGAAACATAATTAGACAAAAAAGAAACAAATAAAATAAATGCATATAAACAAATAAACAAATGAATAAATGAATAAATGAATAAATGAATAAATATGTTGACAAATAAATAAATAAATAAATAAATACAAACATAACCAGACAAAAAAGATACATAAATAAAATAAATAAATAAATAGAATCATAAACAGACAAAAAAGAAAAATGAATAAAATAAACGCAAATAAACAAATAAACAAATACAAAGTATGTTGATAAATAAATAAATAAATAAATAAATAAATAAATAAATATGTTGATAAATAAATAGAAACATAACCAGACAAAAAAGATACATAAATAAAATAAATGCATATAAACAAATAAATAAATAAATAAATAACTAGAAACATAATCAGACAAAAAAGAAACATAAATAAAATAAATGCATATAAACAAACATTTAAACAAATAAATCAATAAATAAATAAATACAAAATAAATATGTTGATAACTAAATAACTAAATAAATAAATAAAAACAAATGAAAAATAAATATGTTGATAAATAAATAAATACAAACATAACCAGACAAAAAAAAGATACATAAATAAAATAAATAAATAAATAGAATCATAAACAGACAAAAAAGAAAAATGAATAAAATAAACGCAAATAAACAAATAAACAAATACAAAGTATGTTGATAAATAAATGAATAAATAACTAAATAAATAAATAAAAACAAATGAAAAATAAATATGTTGATAAATAAATAAATACAAACATAACCAGACAAAAAAGATACATAAATAAAATAAATAAATAAATAGAATCATACACAGACAAAAAAGAAAAATGAATAAAATAAACGCAAATAAACAAATAAACAAATACAAAGTATGTTGATAAATAAATGAATAAATAACTAAATAAATAACTAAATACATGAAACATGACCTTTGCCTGCCATCTAATCTCTCCATTGCTTCTCAATTCCCCCCAGGTGTGTGTTTTCCAAACATTGATGGGAGACATCATCCTCGCGTCACCATTTATTCCCGTCAGGCTGCTTATTGCTCGGATTAATGGCCTCCCGCCGTCTAAACGCCGCGCTCGGACTCTGCGTGCGGGCTTTGCGGTTTGTCAAATTAACCGACTGTGGCCGGAGAGACGGAGAGGGAAACCCCATCGATTTTTCATGATGCACGGCCCGAGGTGGCGACGGACGCGACACCCCGAGCTAACCCGCCGACTACGTTCGGAGGCACCTTCAAGATGGCGGCTGTAACGTTTACACAAACAATCACAAAAATTGGCATCAATTTGCTCGGAGAAAATCTACGACAAACGTTACTCAAGAACGATGGATTTGGTCACGATGCGTCGGCGACGGCCTCCATTTTGGAACGTGTTTTCAAAGTACACGTACAATGTATATTGGACACAAAATGGCTGACAAAGTAGCTACGGTTGAACATGATAAACATTTTTAACAAACTTCTATGAGTTTCAGAGCGACGACAAACGCTAACATTGAGCTCGTGAAGCTCAAAATCCCACAGATGCTAACATTAGCCGACATTGTCGCATTTCCTGTTCCTGCGGCGAATACGATTCTGAGGATACGGCACGGCAACGTTTTTCAAGATGGTCACCATCACTTTGCCTCGCGATGCTAATAAAATTTGTTGTGACAATCACCCGCTATTTTCAAGCGCTAATATCAAGATACAGGTAACATCCGACTTATGACCGGCTCGACTTACGACCACCCGGACTTACGACCACGACCTCCAGACCCTATTTTTAAAGTTTTTATTCTACGCCTGGTACCGCAACGCGCTAGCAGGCCGGCAACGCGTACGGCAATTTTGGCCAGCCAGCGTCTCACGCTCGCACAGCAATCGACCGTGTGATGGCACCAGAGGGGCGGAGTTTGCTAGTCATTTAGCCTCCGAGTCTCTATTCAACATTTTGAATGGATTTCGACTTACAACCATCTTGACTTACGACCGTTTGGTCGAAACGGAACTCGGTCGTAAGTTGGATGTTACCTGTTTATTTCGCATATGGCTAAAAAAAACTACTGTCAAACTAAACATCAAACAAAAGAATGACATATTTAAGCCAATAATTTACCTGATGACAACTTCGGATTTTAACTCTTGGTTTTTCTTGATGGATAAAGCGCTGGTCAAACCTCTGGCATTGTTTTTCCCTTCCACGATTTCCCTCCCACAAAGTTTTTCTGTGGGTGAGCAGCGGCAGCCACACGCGCCAGTGTTCACTCAACCCGGAAGTAACTCTAATAGATAGAAAGCTAACTAGCTAACCAATAGATAGCCAATAGCTAGCCAGCTAGATTGCTAGGCAGCCAGCTAGATAGCCATATAGCTAAGACTTTGCTAAATAGTTAGCCGGCGGTTAGCTCTTTGTTACTGCTTCAGCTGTTGTTATAGCGCTATATAAATCAATATATATTGTATTGGATTTTGCACAGCCGCCCTCATTTCAAGCTCAGATAACTCCAGACCCATATAACTTAGGAATTAACTATTTTTTTTAATGATGAAAGAATGAAAATGGCGGCTTATGTGTAAGCCGGCAAATAGATCATCTGCAGGTGTTTCCATTGTGTAAACAAACTAAATAACGCTTGGGGGCGGGGGAAGCAAGTTTCCGCGATGACATTTGACTCGCCGACGATACGCCGGCGTTATTGCGCACGGCCAGATGGAAATCAAATCATGAATGAATTTTACATCCCGCCTCGTTTCATTTTAAGCCGCGGCGGCTCGGGGGAAAGAGAGTCCAAATAGACAGGCCGGCGGTGATATATGTTTACACACATCGACACACGTAGACACAATAAGAGGCGGTAATGTAGTGGCGCCGAGTGTCTCCCGCATCTCAAGTGGATGTGCCACGCGCAAGATGGCGTTATTACCGGGATTGATGTGCACGCCGGCGCGAAAATCCACAGGAGAGGAAGAGGATGCGAACGTTTGGAGGCGGTGTGGCGGGCGCTCGCACAAATGGGCTTGAGGACGGAGGCCATGTGGTGAATTTTTGGGTGCGGGTTAAGCGGTTCACATTCGGGTTCCGTTTCAAGTCAGGTTGGATTCAGCGATGAGGTCGCGGGGTCATTTGTGATGAGTTTAAGGTTGAAGTGCTTTTGGAATTTATAGCTTTGGGGGGGCGGAGATTGGCGATTCGGAGTTTGGGTATTACTGCATTTTGTACATCTGTCCCCATTTCAAGCTCAGATAACTCCATACACATATAATTTAGGAATTAACTCTTTCATTCTGATGAAATAACAGTTAAATAAGATTTCTAACACTGAAATGCCTATTTTTGTAGTCCTAAAACTCAATATTCTGTGGGTCCTGCAATTTGAGTGACAATGACAATAACCCTGGCATTGGAGTAGTCACATTTTTGCACATTGTCTGGCAGTCAATGAGTTAATTGGATTTTTTTGCGTCTTCTGTCACAAGTCCACCTATTTTTTTTTTGTGGCAGTGTCCAATTTGTTTTTCCCTTTGAACGTTAGTAGGCTAAGCTAAACGCTAAGCGCTAAGCTAAGTCTACTAAAGGCGTTTCAATAACACGGCGACGAACGTTTGATGAGTGTGTAGGGGAGCGCTTACACTCATACGGAACGTTATGAATTATACATTAACGTACGGATAAAGCGTTTGGCGTAAGAATTAAGAGTCGAGACAATCGGCCGCTACTATGGAGGCTTCATACGTAACAAGCGCATGAATGGAAAACCAAACGTGGCATGAATATTTAACATACGGCGAAGGGAGGGGCTTAAAAAACAAAAAGCATAGCCTGCGAGTACAAAACAATGTATCTGTCGTGGTTGCTTTTATTGCCTGCCAACAAAAATATTTGTTTTCGCTCGCTTAAAGCTTTTATTTTGCTAATGCCATCCGCTACGTGGAAGGAGGAAGCCGTGGGCGTGTCCGATATAACTATGCTTCATTTGGAGTGATTCCAATCAAAGCGCTTTTATTGTTGCGAACTGCCGTTTAATTACAAGTAGCCCCCCCCCGCCAAAATAAAATATCTTTGCCAGAATTTCCCGAGAATGTAAATAGCAATATATGTACGTTCTGTTAGGAAATGTCTTCTTAAATACATGATACAACGTACCAAGATAATGTATGATGAGGCACTCTGAAAATAATACTAATAATACTAATAATACTAATAATAATAATAATAATAATAATAATAATAATAATAATAATAATAATAATAATAATAATAATAATACATTTAATTTCTAAGCGCCTTTCAAAACTCTCAAGGACACTTTCCAGTCACGCGATAAGAACCTCCCACCTTCAGAAGTGGGCGTGGCCGCATTAGCGTGCCTCGTCGTATGCCACAAGTGCATGCATGTCATTGCTAGGCAAGCTAGGCAATTCCATTTCCCCGGTCGATGGCCGCCGTTCAATGGCGATATGCGCGATTGAGTTTGTCGAAAGGGGGAATATTTTTTTGATGAGCTATTGATCGCAGTAAATCATGGCGCCGTTGCTTTAAGGGGGTAGCGCCGTTCCCCGGCGGAGCCATTTGCCCGATGAATGCGGAATTATTGGAACCAGGCGCTGAAAAATAAGCAAAAATGGCTGCCAAAAATTATGTTTTTGTTTCTATCTATAAGCCATCTATCTATCTCGCTTGCTATCTATTAGCTATATACCTAGCTACCTTGTTATTTGAGTCAGGAAACATATTAGCTAACTAGCTAGCTAGCTCAGTATTAGTTGTCTAGCTATCTATTAGTTAGCTAGCTAGTTTTTTATCTTTTTGAGTTATTCCGGCTTGAGTGAACGGTGGCGTTCGTGGCCGCCGCTGCTCACCCACAGAAAAACTGATCCTGTTACTGTAAAGCGACCTTGAGAGTTTTGAAAGGTGCTTAGAAATGAAAGCTAGCAAGCTAGTTAATAGATAGCTAATTGACAGCTAGCTAGACAGTTAGCTAACTAGCTAGATAGCCATATAGCTAATAAATAGCCAGCCACATAGCTAGCTAGCTAGCTACTAGATAGCAAATAGATGTTTAGAAACGCAAACTTGACAAGTCCTGCAAAGCCTTCTCTGCTGGCCTAAAAATATCAGAATCACGGACTGAAATTATATTTTGTCCATGAAATTCTGTGGGTGAGCAGCGGCAGCCACACGTGCCAGCGTTCACTCGACTTGGAAGTACCGAACGCTAGCTAGTTAATAGATAGCTAATTGATAGCCAGCTAGCGAGTCAGATAGCTCATAGATATCTAGCTTGGTCGCCAGATAGCCAGATAGCTAATAGATAGCCAGCCAGATAGCCCGATTCACTTCATCCGGGTACTCTCTACGTAGAGGGGAAGCATCTCGATACAAAAAGTTTTAAATAAATGAATAAATAAATAATGAATGTCGTACGTCGCTTTTGGAAGCCATCTTGAAAGGCAGTCAAGCAAATCTCTAATCCGACGGGAAATATTAATAATTGACATTCATTTCAATTCTGCCACATTTCACTCAGTCAGTTTTTTTTTTTTTATGAGCGCCAAAAGCAAAAACTCTTCACACAAAAGAAGGAAATTAGACAACTCCAAAAACCTCAGTCGCCCGATGCTGTAAAAGTCACTTGGAAAAAAAATGCAACTTTGCCAGATGTGTCAATTTGCCAAAGGCCAAAACAAATGTCTGTCTCATCCCACCCACACAAACGTCCACGGCGACAGGTGGCCGGTGCAAAATCATCCACTTCGTCCCTCTACGAGTGTGGCAATCAAGGTCAAATTTGAAAAAGAACAAAACACTTGAAAGTATTTGGTGGCGAACAAAGAAATCTTTACAGATTCACCCAAAATGGCCACTTCAAAACAAAACGGCCGACTTCCTAGTTATCACATTCACTGCCATTCGCAAATTTATTCGGTAATTGCTCGCTGGCTGGCTGGCTATATATTAGCTAGCTAGCCCTTTGGCTAGCTGGCTTGCTATGTAGCTATATGGCAATCTAGCTAGTTAGCTCGCTGTCTATCTATTAGCTATCTGTTAGTTAGCCAGCTTTCTATCTATTTAAGTTACTTCCGGGTTGAGTGAATGCTGGCGCGTGTGGTTGCCGCTGCTCACCCACAGAAAAACTGATCCTGTGACTGTAAAGTGACAAGTAAAAAGCCAACTTTCACCTGAAAACTCTTTCCGCTTAAAAACCGAAGAACTTTACTACTCGCAGACCAGACCACACAAAAACTCCGATACAGGATGCAGTAAAAAATGCAGTAAAAAATATATATTTTAAACCAAATACACCTCATTTTAAATCCAAGTCCAGGTAAGACCACACACATTTTAGATGCTAAATGCGGATAAACCCCTTGGCTTACGAACTTTTCGGTTTACGAACGTTACATTTATGAACATTTTACCTTGGCATACGAACTTTACCTTGGCATATGAACTTTTTTTGTACACGTTTTTTTGTACACTCGCGAACGAGCTTCTTCTAACAACAAAATGGCAGCCGACTGTTTTTGTCCTCTATTCCCCGCCCCCAGTCTTCGGTTAAAGCCACATGATTGGTCAAGAACGCAACAGTGAGGGGGGTGGGTCGGGGTGGTTTAAACATTAAAGCAACAGGCAGACGACAGTGAGAGAGTTTCAACTTGGATAGTGTAGACTGCGAGGTTAAAATATCCCTTCAATCAGGCTCCACAAACAAACAACCCGCACAAGCCATCTGTACACTTGATGCAAAAAGATATCAAACCAGTTAAACAGAACACAATTGATGAGGAACTAGGTAAAATTATGGCAGAGAAAGCACCTCCAAGGGATCATTCCTCAAGATGGTGAAAGAAGAAGGCTACGTCCCTCATCAAGTGATTAATGCTGATGAAACCGGCCCCTCCATTCCATCAAGCCATCAACGACCATCACAAAGGTCAATAAAACGACTTTATTATACAATACAGTTTATTTCTTTAATTATAATACCACAGCACATTTATTATACATAAAATAAGGTCTATTCTATGTAGTTTTATGGCTTATTTCATAGAAAAATCATGTTTTATGGGGACATGGGAACGGATTATTCTCATTTTAATGGTTTCCTATGGGAAATTAATTTTTGGGATAAACACTTTTCACCTTACACACTCTGTCTGTCTGGGAACAAATTAAGTTCATAATCCAAGGTATCACTGTACCAGTTTTGGTCAATGTGACATTCAAAATGACCACAAAAACTCAAGCAACTGTGGACAACGCCACCCAAAAAAAAAAGAAAACTTGATGAGCCTTATGCAGAGAAATGTAAAATAAACAAATAAATAATACAGTCAAAGCAAGAATCTAATTTTCTGACATCCACCTCCACAAAAACTCCAACCCCCCAAAAAAACCTCGAGCAGCTTCTCTGCGTGCCAATATGGGCTGCCTCTCCCTCACCGGCGGAGGCGACACAATGATGCTCATTGCTACAAACGCCAAATGATGCATAGCAAGCAGGACGAAGCCAGCGCAAGTCATGACCAATCACACGGTCAAGCCGCCGATGCTTCACAAGCCTCTAGGTTCAGCCAACTTTTTTTTTTTTTTTTTTTTTTTAGGGGGGGGGGCGATACAGCACTGGAGTGACTTTGGAGTGAGTCCAAATAAAAAGCCTTACCTCAGAGTCAGATGTCAAACTGCCTGGTGCCAAAATGCTTATTTGGATTTGGGTTTTTTTTCGTTGTTGTCTTGAGTTGACTAGTTAAAGAAGTCCACGGGGGGGGAAATCTGTCCTCCTATGAAATCGGAGTATTCCTGGTCAGAACTGCATGGCGAGACGGAAAAATCAACTAGCGTTCAAATCCTAGCGAACGGTTCCCACAAAAAAAAAAAAAAAAAAAAAAACACACAAAAAATCAAAATAAAAAAATTAATACATAAACATGCGGATCCATTCACGTTTTTTTTTTTTTTGCCGCTACCCCCACCCCCCCTATTTTTTTTCTTCTACAGAAAGCAGCTCCTCAGGTCGCATCTGCTCTTCTTGACAAGTCTGCGAATACAGGCGGACGTAGATATATCGGCGTGCACGTACGTGTGTGTGTGTGCACGTGAATGTGTGTGTGGAGTGCAGCGGGAGGCGGCGAGTGCCAAGTGGATCTGGACGGCGATGTGAGAGGCGAGACGAGGATTTTTTTTTGGGGGGGGGGGGGGGAGCGAGGGTAAGAGAGAGAGAGAGAGATGGCGACGAGAGAGGGAAGGAGGGAGGGAAGCTTAGGCAATAGCGACGAATTTAAACAGTGGCGACAATGGAAAGCACTTGGAGGATTTATTCCAGATACGGTTTTGGAGTTTATCCTCATGGAACAGAAAAAAAAAAACACACAATTCAGCACTTTATCGGCACCCAAGCATGAAAAAAAAACCCGCAAAAAAATCAGGAATGGCGCTCTACGTCATTATTTTTAATTATCGAATACATCTAGGGATGGCAGTGAATGAGTTCATTAGCTATCAAGCTAGCTAGCTATTAGCTAATTCGCTAGCTTTCTTTCAATTTGAGTTAGTCCGGGTTGAGTGAACGCTGGCGTGTGTGGCTGCCGCTGCTCACCCACAGAAAAAAACTTAACCTGTGACTGTAAAGTGACCTTGAGAGTTTTGAAATGAAATGTATTATTATTATTATTATTATTATTATTATTATCCTCACAAATTCACCCAAAATGATTTTTTGGTGTGTATTTTCATTTCACTTGGATACACACACTTTTTACTCACTGTGTGTGTGTTTATGTGTGTGTGTGTGCGTGGTTAATGAGAGGAAAAAGTTCATACCACAAAAAGTAAAACGATATTTTAACCAAATTCACCACAGCGGTGAGGACTTTGAATGTACCCATTCAGAGTCCTCACTCCTGCTGTTATTTCAGTTTCAAGTCCACTTCTTATTTTAAAATATTTAAGGAAGGATGTGTTGAGGAAGCATACGCACAAACACGCACAAACACGCACACACACACACACAGGCTACGATATCTTAATTTGAAGGGAGAGTCGTCTAGCGATCAATACTCGTTTTTAAAGCTTCAAGTGATGGAGAACAAAGGCGAAAATCGACCGCGGCAAATATCAAGTCGACTCTCCTATGATGAGGATATATAAAAAAAAAAAAAAAGAATAATTACGTCCAACGTTGTGATGTAACATTTCAAAAGCGCCGCTATTATTAGCGGCTAGCGTTCCAGTTGGCCGTCAGCGCGGACAGGAAAGGCCTCGTTTGCCACGTCATGGCTCTTGATTCCTGATTTGCTCTTTTGAAGTCAGTGACAATAGTCGACGGCGTTTGGCGACGGGCGTTTGGCGACGGGCGACGCAGGCACATGAAAGTAGACGGTGGAGGGGGGGGGTATATAATAGAGCGCTTTTGAAACGTGGCTAGCGACAAATTCATTATGGATGCTAGGCGAGAATTCGTCGGAGAAAGTCCTCGTTTTAAAGGACAACCGACGTCTCCGGACAAGTTGTGTCCATAATTTGTCAAATGTCTTCAAATGACTTCTACTGAGCGTATTTTACAACGAATCCACCGCATATAGCTATATTTTACATTTGAAGACTGGCGCTGAATATTCAGGAAGTCTTGTTTTTGAGTTGGTGACGAGTCCGTACGTGACGTCACTGAAGGAACGCCCCTGACCGAAAAAAAAGACACATTGTAGCAGTCCTTCCATCACGTCAATGCATTTTTGCTGTACATGTTTGGTCTGAGAAACGTGTTGCACCCAAAAGCCGCCAGAAGAGGGAGTCCAAGCTCCATATAAGGAATTTATCAGCCTGTGGAAGCGGAGGTGGCCACTGGAGGTCGCCATTTTGTGCCTCTTTTTTTCGTTGAGAGATTTTCCCCTCAATGTTGCCTCAAAATGGCACAGAATAAATTCTTTAATGGATTGCAAACATGTATGCTTTCCTCTTCAGAACTATTCGAATCATATTCATAACTGGATGTGTAACAAGAAAGCATATTCTCCGAATCTGAAGCCATTGTTTTGATTCTCCAGCAATGCAAGACAAATTGGTGTGACGTCACGAACTGGGGGCGGGACTTTCTGAAAATGCCCAATTCGCAGCTCAATTTTTTTTTGCCGATTTTGGACACTAAGTCATTTTTATTGGTGTTTTGCATTTGACTAAAAATATCACAGTGCGCGTTTTGGGTATTTTAGATGCTATCAAACGTTTTTCTGATGTCAGGAAACAAAAAACAGATGTCGGTTGTCCTTTAATTCATGGACGGTTTTGCGTACAAAAGTGAAAATGAATCATCGAGATGCTAAAAAAATAGCCCGTTGGCGACGAGTGGCAGGGTGCGCTTCTTTTGTTGGCTGGTGTGGGGCGGTCGCCTGGTGTCACAATTTTAAATCATTTTCAGGTTGCACTTTGTCCTACTTTTTGGGGGATTTTTTTTTTCCTGTCTGTCTTTCTTTCTTTTCTTTTTCTTTTGTAGCATACCGTCGTCAGGCTCTTTCACCGGGCTTCATTTTCGGGCTTTTGTGTTGCTCACCAATGTCACATTTTTCGATGATTCAGTCTGATGCCAATCACCATTCTTTCCCTGTGACTCTTTTTCAGAAGTTGTTTGTTTATTTATTTGTTAGTTTATATAGTTATGTGTTTGTTAGTTTATTTCTTTGTTTTTAAGTTTATTTATTTATTTATATGCTGTTATTTATGCTGTGTTTGTTTTTTATCAATCTGTCTATTTATGTATTTATTTGTTTAATTTGTGTTTTATTTAATTAGTGACGTATGTATGTATTCATTTATGTCATTTTTGTTGCTGTTTTTATTGTTTTATCTATATGTCTAGGTATTTATTTATTAGTTTTTTTATGTATTTCTTGATGTAGTTATTTATTGTTTGTCTATCTGCTTACTTATTTATTTATTGTGTATCTGCTTGTTTATTTTTTATTGTTCATTTATCTGTCTAATTATTTATTTGTGTATTGATTTCTGCATTAATTTCTTTATTTATGGATTGTTTCTTTGTTTTATTATTATTATTTTTAATTTCTAATCTATTTTATGTATTTATTTTATCTGTCTATTCTTTTATTTGTTTCGAAAATATTTATTTATTTCAAAAATATTGATTTATTTAGAAGTTATTTATTTAGAAATTATTGTTATTTATTTATTTAGAAATTATGTATTTATTTAGAAATTATTATTTTTATTTACAAATGATTTATTTTGAAATTATTTATTTATTAAGAAAATATTTATTTAGAAATTATTTATGTAGAAATTATGGATGTAGAAAATATTCATGTATTTATTTATTCGTTTATTTATTTAATAAACTATTTATGTATTTTTAATTCAGCACATTTCTACAATGAAGCATTTTCCAATTTTTTTGCTCAGTCACTGAGCATTTGAAAGGTGCTTATAAATGAAATGTATTATTATTATTATTATTATTATTATTATTATCTCTTTTTTTGGGCAAAAACTGATGCCAGACTCACCGCGAGATTCTGGCATTAGCTTTTGCAGACTCACTCTTCTACTTGGTTTTTCAACTTTTTTTTTTATTAATAACATGCTCAGGTTGTGCTTAATCACACCTTCACTAATTGCTTCTTTTTCAGGCTTTTCCCCTTGGTGTTAAATCCGCTTTCTCCCCCCCCCCGTGCCACTTCTTCGGGGGCCACTCATCTCAGAATGCCACCCGACTGAAATAAATGTGGCCTGTTTGCGAAAAGGGAAGACAATAAACAAGGCTTTGAAGCAGCGGGGAAAATGAAGCCCGGCTTTTGTGGCGAAAAATGAATTATGCATGCAAACGTTACGCGTCCAGGTTGAACGTATGTTTTTTTGACGTGGGGGAGGAAGGGAATTATGAAAGTCATTTTCATGTAATTATTATTTTTTTTTAAAAAAGAAGAGGGGGTACGTGGCTGTTGTGGCTGGAGAGATGATTGTGGAAAAACAATTACCAGGAAGTGCAAACAAATGCGCTTGATTAGTCATTAGCATCGGGCTAAAAATGTAGCGCGAGCATTGATTAATTTCACGAGTGGCCCCTTTTATTCATTCAAAAATGAATTAATTTATGAATAAGCGAATTTCACAGCCATTGATTTATAATAATAATAATAATAATAATCAATTTCATTTCTAAGCGCCTTTCCAAACTCTCATGGTCACTTTACAGTCACAGGATCAGTTTTTCTGCAGGTGCGCAGCGGCAGCCACATGCGCCAGCTTTCACGCAACCAAGAAGTAACTCAAATAGATCCAAAACTAGCTAGATAGATAACAGATAGCTAATAAATAGCCAGCTAGACAGTTACCTAACTAGCTAGATAGCCATATAGCTAATAGATAGCCAGATAGCTAGCCAGATAGCTAGCCAGATAGCTAATAGAAGTCACAGGATCAATTTCTCTGCGAGTGAGCAGCGGCAGCCACATGCGCTAGCGTTCACTCAACCCAGAAGTAACTCAAATAGATTGAAAGCTAGCTAGCTAGCTAACAGATAGCTAATAGATAGCCAGCTAGACAGTGATCTAACTAACTAGATAGCCATATAGCCAATAGATAGCAAATAGATAGCCAGCCAGACAGTTAGCCAAATAGCTAGATAGCCATATAGCTAATAAATAGCCAGCTACATGGCTAACTCCAAATCACGATTACAAACATGAGGATATGTTGCATAGCTAATGGATAGCTAGCTACATAGCTAGCTTGCTAGCTAGATAACTAGCCAGATACCTAATAGATAGCAAATAGATCGCAAATGGGTAGCAAATAGATAGCCAGCCAGGTAGCTAGATAATAGATCGAAAATAGATAGCAAATAGATAGCGAGATTGACATGCCACCGTCATTGGTTCGAGGAATAATAAAGATACGCAACTACCTGTCATCAGTTATTTTTTGAGTTCATTTTCACCTTTTAGGAAGCGGTTGGGGGAGGGAAGTTGTTAAAATGGCATCCCGACATCATCCGACACCACCGTCTGTTCTCGCTGCCCTAATTCCGATCCGTTGGCGTTATTTGTCCCTCCTGATTGAACTCGCAGCTGGAGGAGAACCTCACCGCGTCCTCCTCGAGCGGAATACCAAAAAAGACGGGCCTCTGAAGGATATTTTCTTGGAGGGAGGCGGTTAGGGGTTTACTTGGCTACGCCTCGGCTGGGTATCATCAAGCTAATTCATCCGAGGCGATTGGGGGGGTGCGGTGGGGGGACTCCCCAGATGATTGAACGTAATGACGTGTGACCACATGAGGTGGCTCATCGGAAACGGTAATGAAGCTTGCGATGATGATGTGGTTGGGGGACGGCGAGGTGGGGCGGGGGGGATTAAACCCCATAAGAAGAGAGGAGGGTGCGCAGGTGAAGAGATTTCATCCAACTAGTAACTAAAAACGTAAGCGGAATCGCAAATCGTTTGGTGGTGTCTGCGTACGGCGAAGTCAACGCGAGCTAGCGCACGGATAGAGTTAGCGTCGCGCTAAGCGTCGAGTAGGGCGGATGCGTGAAAAGTGCCTCCAATGCGGATAATCGCCAGGAATCAAAATGTAAATGGAATTCCTTCGCATCCCTTCGCTCGGACGTGTATCTCAAAAGTTAAGCTAACGCCGTTAGCGTGCTAATAAGAGCCATAAGCCTTCATTCAGTAGAATCTGTTTTTAAAAGTAAATACATTAAATAAAGAAAGATAGCTCTATGCTATGAAAAGGGAAATGTACAACTTCAAAAGTTCCTGATTCCTTTATCTAGCTATCCAGCGAGCTAGCTAGCTATCTTGCTAATTGCTATTTAGCTCCCTGGCCGGCTATCTAGCTAGATTTCTATTGGCTATCTAGCTGGCTGGCTGGCTATCTATCTATCTAGCGAGCTATTAGCTATCTAGCTAGCTTCCTATCTATTTGAGTTACTTCCGTGTTGAGTGAACGCTGGCGCGTGTGGCTGACGCTGCTCAACCACAGAAAAACGTATCCTGTGACTGTAAAGTGACCTTGAGAGATTTGAAATGCGCTTAAAACAATATCAATTTGTCAAGATGGCGGCTTTATCTACGTTTTTTTTTTTTTAGCCAATGACAACAAAGGAGACAGAAAACAGACAGATGCGGTTGGCTCATTCTGACTCCGAGCGGGTTTCCCCATCTGCCAGATTTTTGTGAGGCAGAAAGCAAAGGCGAGAGCGACGTTAATCAGAATGTGCGAGAAGAGACACGGCAGGCGGGCGGCAGAGAAAAGTCCGATGAACCGCTGGAAAATAAACAGCCGGTTCCAAAGGTGAGCCATCAAGGTGGCGAAAGAACACTCGGCTATTTTTAGCCAAATTGCTAACACAAAGGCGGTTGAAAAGTATGGCTCGTTATTAGAGGTCTCGACAAAAAGTTACCCGTAGAGTCGAGATAATGATACCAGGGTTAAATACGGCACCTGTAAGAAAAGCGTCATTAAAGACATCAACGTACGAGCTAGCCTCCATATGCTAACTCGTTAGCTAACCCGTTTATTACTGCAGAAGTCCAAATTGGCTAGTTTGCGGCAAAACTGCCACAAAAGACCACAAGAAAGAAGAACGGATTTACTGTCCAATTTTGTTAGCTAGCATTAGCTAACCCATCCATTACTATTGGTAAAGCTGCTAAATGACAACAAAGGAGACAGAAAACAGACAGATGCGGTTGGCTCATTCTGACTCCGAGCGGATATACTGACAGTTGTTTTTACGTTAGCGTTTTTTTTATGTTAACGTTAGCTAACCGGCTTGTCGCCAGCAGAGTGTAATTGTCTATTTCCTCAATTTTAACGGTATGTCGTCTGTCGACGTGTTTCCTTAGCGAACCATTAGCATGTCGCTGATTAACTTTATAGCATGCGCGCGCACTTGACTGAAGGCCTTTCAATGAAGCTTTGATTGAATGAAATGCCGCCAGCGTCTTTTCATGTGCAGAAAGAGAAAGTGTCATCTTGTCAAGGCAACGTCACCCCCCCCCCCCCCCACCCCCCAATCCCCTCCCCAGACCCCTCCCCCATCCCGCCATCAGAAGAATATTCTAGCAAAATACGTCAACAACAAAGACGATGAGGAAATTGTCAAAATTCTTGCAGCAGGATTGCAGGCAACTTTGCTCAAAGGTTTTCCTTTTCTATAAATGCGTCCTTATCATATTTAAAAGTTTCATGCTTAGCTAGCTTGATTTCAATCTAAGTTTCACAGACGCAACAAGTTAAACTGTCATCTTCATCTAGGAGATCTGGCCTTGCACAGAATTTAGGATTTGGGAAACTCCTTTATCACCGAAGTAATTTACGACTTGAAACTCCTTCACAGGAAGAGCTCATTAGCCAGGTTACAAATGTATCAGTTCATGGTAGAAACAATGTTTTATTGCTTACAGCTTCACGCTTAGAACTCAAGAGACGTGGTATTCTAATCAAGAAAACGATGTTTTACTGATGTATCACTTAAATTTGCATATATTTTCAATAAATAGCTTAGCAGAGGGCTGCAGAATTTAGGCATCGGCCTGAAAACAAAACGTCTCCCCTCCGTAACCCGCAGCCCCTCGCAAGGGAAGTGGATGACTGGCCGCTTGACCTTGATAGCAAAGCGCCGCCGCTAACGCATAAATCGTCGCGAGGGATGCCGCTCGCCTTCGCCGGGCCAGATAACGGCTTATGTATGAGGCGGGACGCGAGAACCTCGGTCAGCGGAGACCATCTCGCTCGCGTGAGTGATAACCGGCGGTGAATTGGAAGCGCTGACGGGCTAACTGGCGTTTGCACGTTTTGCGATGTGGGACTTGGTGGGATTTGCCTGTGATTCGATTGGGTTTCGTTTTGCGAGCTAGCTTAAACATTTTAAATAAAATACGCTTTTACACGTCAGCGAACGTAACATTATTTTTGGGGGACTCGAAGTGGAAAAAAGTGGACTTGACTCCACCCCCTGGACTCTCGCTCGGTTTTTAGCTTCGTCATTCAAGAATTCAACGACAATGTTATCTGTATTCTGTGGGTCTGTGTATTTGTGTATATGTGGTCGTAACTTGCGTCGGTCGTAACTCGGATGTTACCTGTATTCTGTGGGTCTGTGTATTTGTGGTCGTAACTCGTGTCGGTTGAAACTCGGATGTTACTTGTATTCTGCGGGTCTGTGTATTTGTGGTCGTAACTCACGTCGGTTGTAACTCGGATGTTACTTGTATTCTGTGGGTCTGTGTATTTGTGTATTTGTGGTCGTAACTCAGGTCGGTCATAACTCGGATGTTACCTGTATACTGTGGGTCTGCGTATTTGTGCATTTGTGGTCGTAACTCGCGTCTGTCATAACTCGGATGTTACATGTATTCTGTGGGTCTGTGTATTTGTGCATTTGTGTATTTGTGGTCGTAACTCACGTCGGTCGTAACTCGGATGTTACCTGTATTCTGTGGGTCTGTGTATTTGTGCATTTCTGTATTTGTGGTTGTAACTCGCGTCGGTCGTAACTTGGGTGTTACCTGTTTTCTGCGGGTCTGTGTATTTGTGGTCGTAACTCGCGTCGGTCGTAACTTGGGTGTTACCTGTTTTCTGCGGGTATGTGTATTTGTGTATTTGTGGTCGTAACTCGGATGTCAACTGTAATCTGTGGGTCTGTGTATTTGTGTATTTGTCTATATGTCTATTTGTCTAAATGTGGTCGTAACTCGCGTCGGTCGTAACTCGGATGTTACCTGTATTCTGTGGGTCCTGGAATTCAGGTGACAATGACTATAACCCTGGCGCTGGAGTGGACACATTTTTTGCACATCGTCTGGCAGTGAATGAGTTAAAAAAAAAAACGATTACAGTGGGTAGTGACTACATTTCAATTTACGTACCGGTAAGCCATGCAGAACTGTATTATTATTATTCATAATCCCCACTCGTTTATTATTATTATTAATTTTTTAGTCCACTTGTCAAATATACTACATGATACCGAGTACGTGGTCCGGCCATGTTTTTTTTATGGCAATTAATTCCATTTTACGTCCGCGTGACTGTCGCCGATAGGAGAACAATTTTTCATCATGCTGGAACTCATGTTTTAATTATTCACTGGTGAAAAGGAGAAGCGGAACAAGAAGAGAGGTCGTTCACAGGCGAAAACGGGACGTGGTCATTCAACGCTGGTTCGATTGGGAAAAATATTAAAAATAATAATTCATTACCGCGAGGCAGTGCGGGCTAATTGAAAGTTCAGGGAAATCGTAACGTGGTGAAAAAAAGCAATGGCGGAGTTCCTGTTAGGTCGTTAAAAAAGTAGCGTTAGGAAATAGCGGCGTGTCCATTGCTGTTTCCATGGTAAATACTTTCATGGATTCATTGTCTACTTTGGACTCATTTTGGAGGAGGAATTTGTCAACAAATAACAACAAAATACTTGAGTTTCAGAAATGTTGAGGGTCAAAAAAAAAAAAAAAAAAACATCAAAAATGGGCGTCTGTTAAGGTGCCTGATTTTTTTTTTTTTCAATTCACAGCATTTTTTTTGTAATGAGTGAAAGTGAGGATGCTGGTGGGTTTTGGAGGGTCCAGTTCGGGACCCCTAGTATTGTATTTTTACCGAAATACATAGAACAGGGGTGTCAAAGTCATTTTTTGCCGCGGGCCACATTGTAGTTATGGTTTCCTCTCGAGGGCCGTTATGATTTTGGGGAAGCCATTAGAATGTTTAAATCCCTTCAAATATTACATACAGAGCACACAGCAAATTAATGAATAACTCGCTTTCAAATCTGAAGTCAAGAATAATGACTTTTATTGTGGTTGACATCCAAAAATATGAAATTTTGGCTCAGATTTTAGCAATCATCATGGAATTTAACAAGTTTGATTCGCTTTCGCGGGCCGAAAAAAATGATGTGGCGGGCCGGATTTGGCCCGCGGGCCTTGACTTTGACACCTGTGACATAGAATGTGCTTTCAGATTGACAACGGTGTAAGTATTAAATCCCTAACTACTCGTTGATATGCCGCTAGCACTTTTGATAAGTAGTCGAATGTATTTATTTGTGTATTTATGAATTTATGGTGCTTTATCTATGTATGTTTATCTATGTATTTATCTATGTCATGTATTTATCTACGTTATTATGTATTTATCTATGCTATGTATTTATCTGTCATTGTGTATTTATCTATGTCAATGTGTATTTATCTATGTCATTATGTATTTTTGTATTTATTTATTCGTGTATTTATTTATTTATTTGTGTATTTATTTGTATATTTATTTATTGGTTTATTTATGTATTTATTTATTGTGTATTTATTTATGTATTTGTGTATTTATTTATATATTTATTTGTGTATCTATTTGTGAATTTGTGAAATTATTTGTGAATCTTTCTATCTATCTATTTGTTTATTTATTATTTTTTTCTTAATTTATGTATCTATGTATTTATTTATGTATGTATCTATTTATCAATTTATCTTTTTATATATTTATATATTTATTTATTTGTTTAACCATTTGTTTATTTTTTTTAATATTTATTTATTCATTAATTAATCCATAAATTTATTTCTTTATTTATTCATTCATTTATTTATATATTCATTTATTTATTTATTCATTTATTTTTCCATGTGTTTATTGTTTCTTTATATATTTATACATTTATCCATTCATTTTTTTCCATGTATTTATCCTTTAACTGTATTTGTCCATTTATTTATCCATTTATCAATTCCATCAATGTATTTATTTATTTATCAATGTATTTGTTTATCAATGTATTTATTTATTTATGCATGTATTTTTTTACCCATTTGTTTATCGTTTATTTATTTATACATTTATTTGTTTGTTTATCCATTTTTTTTATTCCATGTATTTATTTATCTACTTATCTATTATCTATTATCTATTATCTATGTATTTATGTATTTATTTCATATTTTCCCCAAACGAACAACAACCCCGAGAGGAAATCCTAACTCCAATATAGCTTGAGCTACGTCAAATCATGAAATAGGTAAAAAAAAAAAAAAAAAAAAAATGTAATTAAATGTAATTTAAAAAAAAAACATTTGTGATGAATACGCCAAATCCACTTGAATTGAATTCCCGATTCATGTTGCGATTTGTCCTTGAAGTGGTCTTTGCTTTCTTATTTGCGCTTCGCACAATCGTCTTGTTTGGCTCACCGTGAACTCGTCACCCATCTCATGTATGTCAAGAATGGATCTCAGCAATTAACCTCAACTCTTTGTTCTCCTTTATGTGTTTCGCATGTAATGTTGAATTGTAAATGCTAATTCGGCGGAGGGGCGGCGGCGGTCTTTGACCCGCAATCAGCTTGAGCCAAGTGAACTTTACACGGATGCAATTATGAAAGCGTTGATTAGCCCGCTGCGGCTTAGCGTCGCAAACGGAGGTGAATTAATCTGAAAGCGGGGGGGTTGTCGGGGCATGTTAGCGTGTTAGCACGTGTGCGCCTTGAAACATCATGTATTCATCACAGCTGGGGGTGGGGGGGGGGGGCTAATGCATCCACCAATCAACATGACAATTGTCTTAATTTGGCTCGTTTCCAACGACACAGGCGCTACTTTTCGCCCGCGGACGTTAGCCATGATTGTGCTAACTGTGTTGCTAAGCAAAACAGTGACACCTATAAGGTGCGCATTCTCGGATGAATTCAAGTGGTTTAAAATGAATACATAGACATTAATAAATACATAAGTATACCACAAATAAATAAATACAGCAATAAATAAATAAAACAGGAAATAAATAATTACACCACAAAACAAATACATAAAAATGTAAATAAATGAATAAATAAATGAAAACCACAAACAAAAAACAAAACATGTAAGTAAATCAATAAAAATAAATAAAACCATGAATAGATACATAAATAATAACATAAATATACCGCAGATAAACAAATAAAAATGTAAATAAATAAAACTAGAAATTAATAAACCACCAAAAATTTAATAAATAAATAAATTAATTAATACAACTCTAAATAAGGAAAATACAAATAAATAAATACAAATATAAATTAATAAATAAACTAAGACACGAATAAATACATAAATAAATTACAAATACATACATGAAGAGTAAATAAATACTGAAATATACCACAAATAAATAAATAAAAACATATATACGTACATAAATAAAACTGTAAAAAATAAATGCATTTAAAAAAACACAACTAAATAAATAAAATGTAAATAAATGAACAATTAAATAAATATTTTTATGATAAATGACAATTTGAATAAACAAATGGAGCTCGATAGTTCAAACTTGCCTGCTTCTGTATTAATTTATCTATTTGTTTATCTATGTATTTATCTATGTCATGTATTTATCTATGCTATGTATTTATCAGTCATTGTGTATTTATCTGTCAATGTGTACTTATCTATGTCATTATGTATTTTTGTATTTATTTATTTGTGTATTTATTTATATATTTATTTGTGTATTTATTTGTATATTTATTTATTGGTGTGTTTATTTATTTATTTATTATTATTTATTACTATGTATTTATCTATGCTATGTATTTATCTGTCATTGTGTATTTATCTATGTCAATATGTATTTATCTATGTCATTATGTATTTTTGTATTTATTTATTTGTGTATTTATTTATTTGTGTATTTATTTATTTATGTATTTATTTGTATATTTATTTATTTATTTATTGGTGTGTTTATTTATTTATTATTATTTATTACTATGTATTTATCTATGCTATGTATTTATCTGTCATTGTGTATTTATCTATGTCAATATGTATTTATCTATGTCATTATGTATTTTTGTATTTATTTATTTGTGTATTTATTTATGTATTTGTGTATTTATTCATATATTTATTTGTGTATCTGTGAATATATTTGTGTATCTATCTATCTCTGTTTACAGTATTTATTTATTGATATTGGGGTTCGGCATAATCTTATTTTCCTGCCTCTAAAATGAAAACCTAAAAAAAAAATTACTGACTCTTCAAATCATATCTCTCGCCCATCCTCGACCCCCCCAAGGACCCCCAACTCAATATGAACATTTGTGCATTCATCGTTTTCTTTTCTCACATTCTTTTCTATCAATCTATCAACCAGGCAATCTGACCTATTTCATATTCAGCTTGTAGTGCACAAAAAAAAGATAAAAAAAGGGTGCAAAATGGCTTTTCTTGCATGCCGTGAACAAGAGGGCGGCTATGCTAACATCATCCCACGCGGCAACGTCCTGTCAAAGGCCGCGTTACCTCAATTAGCCAGACACTTTAATGCTACGTGATGCTAAAAACAAGCTTTGTTGCACAATTTTGCCTCTCAAAAGGGGAGCGCGCCGTGTTTTTTTTTTTTTTTTTTTTTTTTAACTCTCCCCCGAGGTGCCGCGAGCGTCTCGGCAAATGGCTGAGCAAATGAGATTGCAGCTGTCAATCAACACTCGGGGCGGGTTGAAAAAAAAAAAAAAAAGATCATGCGGTGAAATGTGTCAAAAAACAGCAAATAAGATGTGCCGAGGTAAGTTTGTATGAATACGGACGAGCTCGTGACTGGCATTTCCTGTTTTGACAATAAAATTGGATTTCATTGAGCAACATGTTGTTTTCCATGAGAGGAAAATATGCCATTGAAGGCAACACGTGGGAAAATTGCAGCTAACGGGACAGCGAAGTGCAAAGTTAAGCTAACGTTAGCGCATGCCTTTATTGCGGTCACAACGTCAACAAATTTTATAATAATAATAATACATTTCATTCATAAGTGCCTTTCAAAACTCTTACTTCACAGTCACATGATAAGTTTTTCTATGGGTGAGCAGCGGCAGCCACACGCACCAGCGTTCACTCAACCCGGAATAACTAAAAAAGATAGAAAACTAGCCAGCTAGCTAATAGCTAGCAAGACAACTAATAGATAGCTAGCTAGATAACTTTTTGACAATTTTTTGAAAATTTTCGGACAATTTTCTGACCATTTCTTGAGCATTTTTTGACAAATATTTGATAATTTTTTGGACAATATTTTGACAATTTTTGACCATTTTTCGACCGTTTTTTTGACTATTTTTTGACAAATTTTTAGACCATTTTTTTAAAAGACATTTTGGACAATTTTTGACCATTTGCCGACCATTTTTTGAGAAAAAATTGCTCATTTTTTGACAAACGTTTGACAATTTTTTTGACCATTTTTGACAAATTTTTGACTTTTTTTGGACAATTTTTTGACCCTTTTTTCGACCGTTTTTAGACCTTTTTTGAGAATTTTTCTGACCATTTTGACAATCTTTTAAAACAATTTTGGACCATTTTTCGATCATTTTTTGACAAAATGTTGAGAATTTTTTTGATAAATGCTTGACAATTTTTGACCATTTTTTGACAAATTTTTGTGAACATTTTTGATAATTTTTTTTGACAATTTTTGTCCATTTTTCGACCATTTTTTGGACGATTTTTTTGGACAACTTTGGCCCATTTTTCAATGATTTATGTTTTAAATGTCCCAATCGTCTTTTGTACCAGTACAGCTCCAAAATCGAGACCCCCTTTTCGAAAGGTGGTGCCAACTTCGCCGTCATTTGGCGCTATTCTTCCGTCCGTCAGGTAAAGGTCACTCGCTCGCTCGGAGTCCGCTCGGACGGCGGTTGGCTCGCCACCGGCAACAGATCTTGTCTGTTCTGACACGCCTGCTGGGGGCCAAATGAAATCGCCAGAGGTGGGCGTCGGACGGCCTCTGCGGGTCACCACACGCTATTTTGGCTGCCCGCTGGACATCGCGCGCCGCTGATTCTTTTCATGCGCTTCACCGAATCTTGCGGACGACTGACGGCTTGCGAAGCGTTGGCCCGAAGCTTGGGCCGGAGTACTCTATGGGGGTTTTTTTTGGTTGTCTTTTTTTTAACATTTCAGGTTTGATCTCAAGGTACTGACATCAGAGAAATCTATTAGCTAACTAGCTAGCTTTCTATCTATTTGAGTTACTTCCAGGTTGAGTGAACGCTGGCGCGTGTGGCTGTCGCTGCTCACCCGCAAAAAAAAAAAAATCCTGTGACAGTAAAGTGTCCTTGAGAGTTTTGAAAGGCGTTTAGAAATTAAATGTATTATTATTATTATTATTATTATTATTATTATTATTATTATTATAAATGCTAGGTGGGGTGACAGGATTAGGCATTATAATGTCCATTTTTTTTAATTTCATATTTATCTGGTTTATTGGTGATATTAGCGTAACATTTTTAACCCCAAAAAAAATCTTTGATTGTTCTTGCTCTCCTAATTTACACATTTGACGAGGGGTGTGTAGACTTTTTATAACCACCGCATCTGGTTAATTGCCTGCCTGCGATCCAACCATCAAATCCGGGCCAGGGTTGTTTTGCGCTCCGAAAAAGAAAGTCATTAAGCATTAACAGATGGAGGCGATAGATTTGCGCTGGATCTTGCAAAGCGACGCGGATGCTACGCTAGCTCTCCAAATGAACTAAAAAGCGGCAACTACCCTCGTTTTTCATTTTTTGGGTTTTTTTTTTGTGTTGTTAACGCCCTTTGGAGTGAGGCCGAGAATTATTTAGAACACGGCCCAGTTAGAAGATACATTTTGCCTTCGGTATGAGAGCCTGCGGAGAATTTATGAAAGGGGAAATCCACCCTGGCGGCGACACGGAATGAATGTTTGTGCCCTACTTCAACATGTTTTCTTTAATAATAATAATAATAATAATAATAAATTTCATTTCTAAGCGCCTTTCAAAACTCTCAAGGTTAATTTAAAGTCACAGGATAAAAGTTTTTCTGTGGGTGAGCAGCGGCAGCCACATGCGCCAGCATTCACTCAACCCCGAAGTAACTCAAATAGATAGAAAGCTAGCTAGCTAAATTTGCGAGTTTCGAACTTGGGAATTTTGCGAGATATAAAGTCACAAATTTGCTAAATTTAAAGTCACAAAGTTGTGAGTTTCAAACTCGGAAATTTGCTAAGTTTAAAGTCACAAAATTGCTAGATTTAAAGTGACAAATTTGCTAGATTTAAAGTCACAAATTATCTAGATTTAAAGTCGCAAATTTGCTCGATTTAAGGTGACAAATTTTCTAGATTTAAAGTGACAAAATTTCTCGATTTAAAGTCACAAAATTGCTAGATTTAGAGGCTCAAATTTGCAAGTTTCAAACTCACAAATTTGCTAGATGTAAAGTCACAAATTTTCTCGATTTAAAGTCACAAATTTGCTAGCTTCAAACTCGCAATTTTGCTCGATTTAAAGTCGTAAATTTGCGAGATTTAAAGTCGCAAATTTTCTTGATTTAAAGTCACAAAATTGCTAGATTTAAAGTCACAAATTAGCTAGAGTCAAAGTTGGAAATTTGCTAGATTTCAAGTCACAAATTTTCTCGATTTAAAGTCACAAATTAGCTAGATTTAAAGTCGTAAATTTGCTAGATTTCAAGTCACAAATTTTCTCGATTTAAAGTCACAAATTTTAAAGTCACAAATTAGCTAGATTCAAAGTTGGAAATTTGCTAGATTTCAAGTCACAAATTTTCTCGATTTAAAGTCACAAATTTGCTAAATTTAATGTCGCAAATTTGCTAGATTTCAAGTCACAAAATTTCTCGATTTAAAGTCACAAAATTGCTAGATTCAAACTTGTGACTTTAAATGTAGCAAATTTCCAAGTTTGAAACTTGCAAATTTGCGACTTTAAATCTAGCAAATTTGCGACTTTAAATCTTGCAAATTTGCGAGTTTGAAACTTGCAAATTTTCGACTTTTTTTCTCTCAAAAAATATATATATTTCAACCTGGCCCTAATGCAAAAAAAAAAGATAGCTACGTATATTTTGGCGCAACTTGACTTCTAAAAAAAAAAACCGGCCATTCCTGGCATTTGCTACATGTCCCCGTCCGCGCTAGACAGATGCGCACATCCTGGCACCGCGCCACCGCCAGCAGATAACGTTGGCAGCGCGGCGACGGCGGCCGTCATCCTTTTTCCAACATGTTGAACATCCCATAAAAACGATGACCTTTACAAGACGAGCCGATTGCTTGACATTTGCCATGACAGGAGTGTTTGTGTCACGACCACATTATGGGATGGGCTGTAAAAGACAATCAATGTAGCGCGTACGGGGGAGGCAGCGGGGGCACGGCAAGCTGGCATGGCGACATAAAAATAAAAGACAGGGTTGGGGGGGGATAGACGAGCTGTCCATTCTGATTGTTACATTTTTTTATGGTCATTTATCACACGCCAGGGGGCGCTATTGCTGATCACATGCTGTGATCAATGCATGTGTTCATTCCAAATGAAAAGAAATATATGCGTGTGAGTTACGACCGGGTTGCGTTCCGGCCAAACGTTCGTAAGTCAAAACGGTTGTAAGTCGAAATCCATTCAAAATGTTGAGTAGAGACTCGCAAGCTAAATTACTCGCAAATTCCCCCTCTTAAAATGTTAAAAACAGGGTCTGGAGGTCGTAGTTGTAAGTACGGGTGGACGTAAGCCGAGCCGGTCGTAAGTAGGATGTTACATGTGTGTGTGTATATATATATACACATATATATATATATATATATATATATTCGGATTCAGTTATTTATTTTTGTATTTGCTTATTTATTTATTCAGTTGTAGATGTATTTATTCATTTATCTTTCAAAGTATATATTTATTTATTTAGCTATTTATGTATTTCCGTGTTTGTGTATTTTTGTGTTTGTGTGCTTATTTATTTATGTATTTATCTTGAAGGGCGACGTCAGTCAGCTCGTATTGTTGCATTTTCCTCCGCGGTTTCAATTTCCTCTTCGCGGAATGGATTCTATTCGCCGCCGTGTATTCTTATTCATATTTTCGCTTGAGTGCCCGCAAATCAAAGTATAACTACACCCCCCTCACTCCAACTACTACCCCACCGACAGCCCCCCTGCTGGGCGAACGCCGCGCAACAAAGGCTAAGGCTAACGGTTAGCTTTGATGACACATCTCATTTTCGTCTGCGCTGCGAGACGTGCGGCTTGCGGATGATTCGCAACGACGCACATGGCTCACCTTGAGCGAGTGGGAGCGACAGCTGCCCCGCGGGGAAGCGCGGGTGCCACGCGCAACATGGCGACTCTTCCAACAAATATCGCCATTGGGATTGTTTTTTTTTTGTTTTGTTTTAAAATGTTTGGCTAGATAGTGTTAATAAATTAGAGAGTAAATGAATGAATGAATAAATAAATAAATAAATAAATAAATAAAAAGATGTAGATAAATGAATGAATGAACGAACGAATGAATGAATGAACGAATCAACAATCGAATGAATAAATAAGCAAATAAAAAATAAATAATTGAAGCAACAATTTAATAAATAAATAAATAAATAAATAAATAAATAAATAAATAAATAAATAAATAAATAATAAAAAATTCTAATGAATAAATGGTTGAATGAATGAATCAACAATTGAATAAATAAATAAGCAAAAAATAACTAAATAATTGAATCAACAATTGATTAAATAAATAAATAAATACATAGATAAATATGCAAACTAAAAAAATAATTGATAAGCAATAAATACATGAATATTCTAATTAATTAATAAAACATTTAAATAAACAAGTGAATAAATGAATAACTACATTAATAAATCAACAGATAAATACGTAAATAAATACATACATACATACCTAAATATATAGATAAATAAGTAAATAAACAAATCAACAGTTAAATTAATAAATAAATAAATCAATGTTTTAATAATTTAAAAAAACAATTGAATAAACAAGTGAATACATAAATAATTCATTAAATAGACAGATAAATAAATACATTTATGAATGAATGAATGAATGAATGAATGAATGAACAATCCGCGCGATATATCGTTATATCGACGTGTCTCCCATTGACGGAAGCGACGCGGGTCGGTGAGAAGGAAGGTTGTTACAGCAAATTCATTCATTAGCTGACGGCAAAGATTAAGCTAGGAGGCGAGCAAGGCGAGCGAGGCGTGATGGCTCTATCTCACCAATGAAAATAACAATTAGGAAATGTCGCCGGGTAAATAACACGCTGAAGGGGCAGCGTAGGGTTGTCAAGATGGAGGTTAATTGAAGCACAACAACATTCAATACAGATTTAGAAATCTTAGACTCTCTTTTTGTATCAGAAAGAAAGAGTTAATTCCCAAGTGATGTGGGTCTGGAGTTATCTGAGCTTGAAATGGGGGGCAGGTGTACAAAATACAATACATACATATTGATTTGTATAGCGCTTTAACAACAGATGAATAGCTGGCTATCTGGCTAGCTATATAGCTAGCTATCTATTACCTATCTAGCTATCTATCTAACGGCTATCTAATAGCTATTTATTAGCTGTCAAACGTCATATTTTCAATTCCCGAATAAATTTGTGAATGGCAGTGAATGAGTTAATGTCGAAGGATGAATTGGGTTGGACATAGTCTAGGACTATGTCCATATTGGGGGGTGGGGCTAGGACCGGTTTCGTGTAGGTCTTCAAACGAGACTCGAGTTTTTGTGGCATCTCGGATGAAACGTATTAGAAAGCAGCACCAGTGACCCGTTGGCGTTTGTGTTGCCTGGTAGCTTTGGCACTTTAGCACTTAAGCACCGCCTGCGCTTCGATGCTTCAAAGCCTGCGGAGGCCTCCCCCCCCCCCCCAGGGCCCTTTAGGCTGTGTCAAGACGGTCTACATCCACGCTCTGTATTGGTGTCTGAGAGACACCCCGAGAGAGCATCAGTATGACTGCGCCGTGGGCCCTGGTGGTGCGCTTTCATTTACTCACACTCACAAACACACACACTAGCCAATGCGAGCGGAGCGTCAAAAATGTGTTTATTCAATTTAATCTGCAGCCAATTTAAGCTTCCGCCAGGCTTGGGTGAGCGGAAGGGGGGTAAGGGTGAAGTTACTCGTCAAAAAGTGGATTCGACACGTTCTTTAAATTCCGCTGGAGGATTTGTCTGCTCGCCGCTGACCTCTTTTCGGGATAGCGCCCATGCACGCCGCCGGATAAGGCGGTGGAGGTCGGTTGCGGTACTGTTCCGAGCGTCACGCAACGTGACAGGGGCTGACGAGAGGGAAGCGAGAAAGGAATAATCGGACTGTAAAGAGAACTCTAAAAATGTAGAGGGAGCCAGTGAAGGAACGCCAGAGTACGAGTTCTGAGTTCTCTCTTACGAGTACCAGTCCAGAGGCGAGCAGCAGCATTTAGGAGTGACTGGAGACGGCTTATGGAGGATTGGCTAACTCTAAAGTCAAGGTCTTCTGGGAAGATTGAAACACTGACAACATGCCGGAACCTCGAGGACCGGAGTCGGACACCTCGAGGTAGATGCTACGTCTCTGACCATGTTGGGTCTGGAACCGAGTTCACGAAAGGTCAACAGCTTGGTTCACGGTGGGTTCACGTAGGGTCTCATATAAGGTTTAGGTCTACAACTATGTTCCTGTTGGATTTAGAAACAGGTTCCTGTAGGAGTCCAAAGTTCATGTCATGTTCAGCACAGCTCACCTTTCAACCTAGTCAAAAAGTGCAAGAACCTAGTCCAAGATTCTTCTATGGAAGACTTATTTTAGCCCTGACACGAACCTTGACTCGACACTGAAGACAATCAATCTGTCCATGAACCTTGTTCTAAAACCTTCAAGGTCCTGGTCTCCAACTGGCAGTTTATGTCCTGTTCAGTACCGCTCTACTTTCAACCTCGAACAGGAACCTAGTCCAAGACTCTTCTTTGGTGGATTCCATGGAAGACTCGTTCTACACCTGACACGAACCTTGACTGGACTCTAAAGAAAATCAATCTTTCCACGAACCTTGTTCTAAAACCTTCAAGGTCCTGGTCTACAGCTGACAGTCTATGTCATGATCAGAACTGCTCTACTTTCAACCTTGTCAAGAACGAACAGGAACCTAGTCCAAGACTCTTCTTTGGTGGATTCCATGGAAGACTCGTTCTACACATGTCACGAACCTTGACTCGACTCTGAAGAGAATCAATCTCTCCATGAACCTTGTCCTAAAACCTTCAAGGTCCTGGTCTACAGCCGAGATGGATGCGTATCCGGACATGATGAGATGATATCGTCCGTTGAAAAGTGGTTTTCTTTTCCCAGCTACCCCCTTTTGTCTTTCAAGTGTCCTTCCATCCTCAATCATTCCGAATATTCCGTTCTTTCTGGCTCTCCGACAACCCCCTCGCATCTTCGTCAGGTCTCGTGTGGAGAGAACGATAAAGGCCAGTGGTTTGCGGCGGGATTGAAGTGCGTATCTGTTAAGGGGTGGATGGAGCAGATAGAAAAGTGGAGCTGCCAGGAAGCTAACAATTTTCTGCATGAATCAGCGAGACTTTTCCAGGCCGCCGGAGAGGAAAAAATGTCGAGCGCCACTCAAGTAGACGTTATACGATCGTCCCGTATCAGAATTGATCGGATATAGTGTTCACGTCTGGAGTGATTTTAAGTTGAAAAACCAGTTTGTTTCAGAATTCCTCATTTGTAAACTAAGACCATTTTCGATGACGCGTCGTGAGTAAAATTAATTCACCAATTAAATCATTCACTGCCATTCCTGAATTTATTCGGGAAGTGAAAATATGATGTGGAGCGTCATTTGTTCACTCCTTTATTTATGTATTTATTCACTCATTTATTTATCTATTTGGTTCTTTATTTACTCATTTATTTATTTACTTGGCTATTTATGTATTTATTTATTTACTCGGTTATTTATGTATTTATTTATTTATTTACTCTGTTATTTAGTGTATTTATTTATTTACTCATTTATTTATTTATTTGTTTATTTATTTATCAATAAATTTGATCTACTCGGACGAAAATTGATTTATTTATCGTTTATTTATTGATTTACTCATTTATTCATTTATTTACTGGTTTATTCATTTATTGACTGGTTTATTCATTTATTTACTCGTTTATTCATGTATTTACTCATTTATTTACTCATTTCCTCATTCGGTCATTTATACACACACCCATTGATTTAATCAATTTAATTATTCACTCATTTATTTATCTATTCGCTTATTTATATGTCTATTTATTTATTTATTTATTTATTTATTCGGGCATTTATACATGATTCATTAATTTATTTATTCACTCATTTATTTATCTATTTGTGTATTTATCAATTTATTTATTTATTTATTTGGTCATTTATATATTCATCAATTTAATTAATTTATTTATTCACTCATTTATTTATCTATATATTTATTTGGTCGTTTATACATGCACTCATCAATTTAATCAATTTATTTATTCACTCATTTATTGATCTATTCACTTATTTATTTATTTGGTCATTTATTTGTGCAGTCATTGATTTCTCAATTTATTTCTTCACTCATTCATTTATGTATTTCTTTATTTGTTTATTTATCGTGTATTCATTTATTTGTCTGTTTATTTATTTATTTATTTTTAATGGCCGACACTGCAAACTCAAATCGCAAGAGCCAACTTTTAAAATCTGTCCGGTTTATTACCGGCAAAAGTTTTCCCGGCGATGTATCACATCGACGTACTTTGAGAGTAAGACGTTGAAAGTACGTTCGGTGAGACGGGTGACAACAGTCATAAGTCCAAAGCGTAAAAAAAACAAACAAGCGCCATCATCGCTCAAAATAAATATGGTGAGTCATCCCGGGCGAAGGAGCTATTCATTTTCCTCAACGTGACAACGTAGCGCTTCCTAAATGTCGGACTTTTCGTCCGAGTAGATCAAAGGCAAGATAATCAACATGGCGATAAATAGATGATGACGTGACATTGTTTCAAAGTCAAACGCTCGTAAAGTAGCATGCCATCATATTAGCCAAGGTGCTTTTTTTGATGGTGCAAATAAACATTTTAGCAAAAGTTAAAAAAATAGTGGATAAAAAAATAGTGTATAAAAAAAGTGTGCCGATTTTCCACATGATTTTAGGGCAGATTTTAAAACATTACAGCATGAGTTATGATGACAACGATGCTAATATTTTTGCAGTTTGCACACAACTAGAGCCGATATTTTTTTCATATAACCGTAGTAACAAGAATGAAGCCGATATTTTGCTGCTTCGTTGCGCATTTGGTTGCTTCATAAGCAATGGCGGTCCGTGCATGTCACTTCAAGGCCTTCAGTAGTGCTATGTCTGACTACACGTCCACTACAGGGTGGCGTTGGCCAGGATATAACATAAGAAATAAGAATAATATATTTCATTTATAAACACCTTTCAAAACTCTCAAGGTCACTTTACAGTCAAGGGATACGTTTTTTTGCTGTGGGTGAGCAGCGGCAGCCACATGCGCCAGCGTTCACTCAACCCGGAAGTAACTCAAAGAGATAGAAAGCTAGCTAATAACTAGCCAGCTAGCTAGATAGCCAGTCAGATAGCTAATAGACGGTAAATAGATAGCTAGCTAGGTAGCCAGCTTGATAACCAGCTACTGTAGACAGCTAGCTAGATAGCCAGATAGCCAGCTAGATAGCTAATAGAGAGCAAATAGATAGCGAGCTAGATAGCCAATAGATAGCCAGATAGCCAGTCAGATAGCTAATAGACGGCAAATAGATAGCTAGCTAGCCAGCTCGATAGCCAGCTACTGTAGACAGCTAGCTAAATAGCCAGATAGCCAGCTAGATAGCTAATAGAGAGCAAATAGATAGCAAATAGATAGCGAGCTAGGTAGCCAGTTAGGATAATGTCATGAAACTGTTCCAATTTTTACTATGAATGTGTGGAATCATGATAAACTCATATAATTACAATATTTTTTTGCTATTTTTGCTAGCTTCAGAACTGTCTTTCTTAATAAAGTTGTTGAAAAGTCTGTCTTGAAAAAGGTTTTAACAGTAAATCTGCAACTAAATCGATTTCTTCTCCTCCTTCCGCCATTGTGGGTTGACAAAAGCGCTATTAAATTAACACAACAATATATTTGTTTATGCAGCTCGCTACCGAGACAGTATGCTAGCTACTATCACTAGCGGCTAGTGGTACTCTGATTGGCTAGTGACTATCCAATCATGTGACTAGTAAATTCTAGTTTGCGAAAACTCTGACGTTGCCTGCGCCTTACAGCAGGCCTTGTGTTGCCAACTCCAGGGCCTGCAGAACTGATTGTGAAGGCGTACAGGTAGATTTCGCACCCTGGTAACAAATGATGGCTGAAATGTGATTGGTTAAATGCTTAAATACGAAAACGGACATCTGGAAGCAGCAGAGAAGGCTTTGCAGGCCCCGACGGCCCGCCACTGATAAGTTGAAACAACGACAATTTTATCAACTTTTTTCTTTGCCCTAAAACTCTGGACTTGAACTATATGAGGTATTCTTATTTTTTTCGCATATTCTTATTTTTTTCTTCTTCTTGGTTTCCACATGTGAAGCAAAATCATTACCGGCTGGCAGAGAGTAGTCAGTTTCGCAGTTGGACGCACAAAAAAAAAAAAAGGCCAGGCCACCCGCACTTTTGATATATGAGGCAATAACCTGTAATGCACTCAAGTCACCTTCAGAAGCCCATCGTTGAAATTTGAAACTTTTCAAGAAGTATTTGGGTGACTTTTTTTTTTTGTTTTTTTGGGGGGGGGGGGGATATTTTATTGAAACATTACCGCAAGAGAGTATTATCTCGCTATATAAATCAATATTTATTGTATTGTACTGTTTTGCTAATGCTATCTCTGTTTCGTTTTCACTTCTGTTTTTTTTTCATGCTTGGGTGCCGATAAAGCGCTGGTCAGACCTCTGGCAATGTTTTTTCCCTTCCACAAAGGCGGCAGCATTTGCTTTTTGTCCATGTTAGCGCTTTGTTCCAGCTTCAGCTGTTGTTAAAGCGCTGTATATATATCAATACGTATTGTATTGTATTGTATTGATAATGCTAGCTCTGTTTCATTAACACTTCGGATTTTGTGTTTTCTTGCGGGTGGTGCAGATAAAGCGCTGGTCAGATCTCTAGCCATGTTAGCGCCATGTTAGCGCTTTGTTCCAGCTTCAGCTGTTAAAGCGCTATATAAATCAATATGTATTGTATTGTATTGTATTGTATTGTATTGTATTCCCTGGCCGACTATCTAGCTATATAGCTATTTCGCTGGCTGGCTAGCTATCTAGCTATTGGCTAAATAGCTAACTTTCTACATATTTGAGTTACTTCCGGGTTGAGTGCACGCTGGCGCGGGTGGCTGCCGCTGCTTACCCACAGAAAAACTGATCCTGTGACTGTAAAGTGACCTTGAGAGTTTTGAAATGCGCTTAGAAATGAAATGTATTACTATTATTGTTATTATTATTATTATTATTATTATTATTACTACTATTATTACTACTATTATTATTGATTATTACTATTTATTATTACTACTATTTATTATTACTACTATTACTAGTACCACTACTATTATTATTATTGATGATTTGATGACCGGAAGCTATGGGCCGAATGAGTTGACCACGGGCCGAATTTGGCCCTCAGGCCTTACCTTGGACATGTCTGGAATTAGGCGAAATAAAAGTAGCGCTGTGACTGATATTAATATCAAATAAGTATCTCATCCCGTTAGCACTGGTGCGTACGTTTCACCTTCCCCGCCGTTGTTTTTCCAGTTCCTCGTCTTCGCAACTACGCTCAAACTTTCTCCCTTTTTTTATCATCTGCTTTGTTGCGCAACAGTATAAGAATGCTGCCGCCGGTTATAAACAAGACGCTAATTAGCCGTCACGTCAAAGCCGCCTCCGCCGTTGCCGTCGCCGCCGCCGGGCTGCCGCGTCAAAACCGTAATTCAAAACGTTTGTTTGAACAAGCCACAAAAAAAATAAATCTAAAGAAAAGAAACGTGAATCGATGAACTGCATTATTCATGATGGCCGCCACGTAGCTCATCAATATTTGAAACGTTATTTGTGATTAGTGTAAACAATTCATTATGAGGCGGATACGCTAAGGGCGTGCGCGCTTGATGCTAATTGGGAGAATGTGGTGAAATGACTTCACTATCGGTAATCAATCCTGGCTCATTAAAAAGTTGATTGGAAGCGGAATTGCAAAAGGAAAAAAAAAAATGTTATGATAGAATAGGAAAAATGGTGAAATAAGATCCGAACGATATAATCATCTCCGGTTTCTTCTTCGGATGTGAGCCGCATAGACAATTACAGTGATACCTTGGCTTACAAACTTAATTGGTTCCCAGACACAGTGTGTAAGGCAAAAAGTGTGTATCCCAAAAAATAATTTCCCATAGGAAACCATTAAAACGAGAATAATCCGTTCTCAGGTCCCCATAAAACATAATTTTCTACTTTTTTCAGCCTTAAAACAACACAAAATATACCTTATTTTATGTATAATAAATGTGCTATGGTATTATAATTAAAGAAATAAGCTGTACTGAATAATAAAGTGGTTTTATTGACCTTTGTGATGGTCGTTGATGACACTTGATGAGGAACGTAACCTTCTTCTTTCACCATCTTGAGGAATGATCCCTCGTAGGTGCTTTCTCTGCTATAATTTTACCTAGTTCCTCGTCAATTGTGTTATGTTTAGCTGGGTTGGTAGCTTTTTGCATCAAGTGTACAGGTGGCTCGTGCATGTTATTTGTGGAGCCTGATTGATGGGAATTTTAACCTTGCAGTCTACACTCTGCCTTAAATTGAAACAAGTCCAAATTTCACTGTTTTTTATCCATTTTTCTCACTCTCTCTCCGTCACCTGCCTGTCTCTTTAATGTTTAAACCACCTCCCCTCACTGCTGCGTTCTTGACCAACCACGTGGCTTTAACCGAAGACTGGGGGCGGGGAATAGAGGACCCAAAACAAGCCATCTGCCATTTTCTTCTGCCATTTTCGAACGACACATCACTCATTGTGGCAGCTCCGTGCGTATCCTGAAAAATAGTTCGTATGCCAAGGTAAAATTGTCATAAATTTAACGGTCGAAAACTGAAAAGTTCGTAAGCTAAGGGGTTTGTAAACTGAGGTATCACTGTACATGATTATTTTAGAAGAAGAAGTCGGTGAGCGCCGTTTTCGACTCGCACGTAATTGCCGTAACTTTATCATGCAAAACCTTATTAGCCGTCGGCTTTTATTACACTTCCCTACCCCAAAAAAATAAAATAGACGAGGTGTAATGTAAGAAGAAGTGGCCCAGGAAATGAACACCGCTTAACTTTTTTAATAACGGACTCAAATGAGTAGTAGCGAAGAACACGAGAGGGAAATGTTACCTTTCGTATCTCGTTTCAGCCGCCGCGTGTTCCCACGAAGACGCAATTATCCGCGACCTACTTCAAAAGCGGGACGACGTGGTATTTTTTTTTACTTTTTTTGGGTGTTAAATTGTTGTATTTTTCCCGCCGCTATTGCCTGTCAAACTGCGGGAGGAAGGAAAAAAAAAAAAGCACTTTGCGGGAGGTTAATGAACAATTAGCAAATTGGCTAACGCGTTCATTCATTCCGATGACATTGTGATCAAACTGAAGATTTCGGGGGGGAGGTAAAAGTAGAAACGAAGCTAGCGCCTTTTAAAAACAAAGAAAAAAAAATGGACTTGAAACTGAAATAACAGCAGGAGTGAGGACTCTGAATGGGTCCATTCAAAGTCCTCACCCCTCTAGTGAATTTGGTTAAAATATTGTTTTACGTTTTGTAGTATGAACTTTTTCCTCTCATTAACCATGCACACACACACACGCATAAACACACACACACACACACAGTGAGTAAAAAAGTGTGTGTATCCAAGTGAAATGAAAATACACACCAAAAAATCATTTTGGATGAATTTGTGAGGACCTCTTTGTTACGTTAACAGATGCACCTATAGACCTTCTAGAAGCCTTTAGAATGAAAAACTTGTGAAGTCCTCACTTGACAAAAATGTCCCCACTACGTATGGTATAAAAGGTTAGTGGTCCTCACAAGACTAGTTATACACACACACATAAATACATAGTAGTGAGGACTCGGTGGCATGAAAACAACACGTTGGTATGACAAGGTTATTCCCAAAAGACCCGTTCCAAAGTGAAGGCAACCAATCATATAAAGAGCCATCGGTCTCCTCATTCTTAGCCCCGGTGACGCGGCCGTCAATCAAAAGCCTCTCAAAGTGATGTAGCGCGTACGAAGAAGACACGTCGGATATTATCCGAGCCGTCAAAGAGACGCTTGGTTCCGCGTTTGACCTCACGGGCTGTCACATGACGGCCATTAATAATAGAATGATTGCTCGGACGCCTTTAGCGCGATGATGCTAAGGCGCTATGGACTGTCGCTCACACCTATTATGTTTGTTTGCAGGTGATGCCAGCGTCCTTGATTTGAACTCGGTTAATCAATTCCTTCCCAGTTGGGGGGGGGGGGGGGGATTGATTGACCGAGTGTCTAAGCGCTAAATTCAGGCTTGACCGGAAGGATTTTAATCTGTGATTGACGTCCTGTCAAATGGTTCAACAAGCTTTTGCCCATTTTAAGAATGTCAGCGCTCACTTCGGACACAGAAGGATTTTACGTTGAACCTAAAAGTGGATCTACAGAATTATTTTTTTTTTGCGATCGGCTGGGAAATGGGAAAAAAAATAAAGGTGCACTGGACAAAACTATTTTAATAATAATAATAATGATCCATTTCATTTCTAAGCGCCTTTCAAAACTCTCAAGGTCACTTTACAGTCGCAGGATCAAGTTTTTCTGTGGGTGAGCAGCGTTAGCCTCACGTGCCAGCGTTCACTCAACACAGAAGTAACTCAAATAGATAGAAAGCGAGCCAGCTAGCTAGCTAATACCCATATAGCTAGGTAGCTATCCAGTGAGCAGACAGCTAATAGCTAGCTAGCAAGATAACCATCCCAGACATACAGACGACAGATAGCTAATAGCTAATAAATAGCAAATAGCTAGCTAGAAGTACAGATGACGGCTGAGGAAGCCTTTTCATCGATGTACGATTGAGAGCTTACACAGACGTATAGCTAGCTAGGCGTTCAGCGTTCACTCAACCTGGAATAACTCAGATAGATAGCTAGCTAGCGAATAGATGGCTAGCTAGATAGCCATCCAGACAGACAGACAACAGATAGCTTAATAGATAATAAATATCAAATAGATAGCAACTAGCTAGCTAGCTAGCTAGGCATTTGTCCATTTTTGTGCCAGGGCATGTCTCAAATTTAATAGACTATCATGAATAGACCCACAAAAAAAAGTATAAAGAACATGCGCTCAAAAAAGACTGGAAGTAGATATTCTGGCCATTTCCAGGTTGGTATAGCCGCAAAATTCCAGAGGGAAAATGGCCGCCGAAGGGTAGTTCCATGTGAACCTTTGCCGCTACACCCGCATAAAAGTTTTAAGAAACAATGAATTAACCGGCATACAGAGTCTTTCATTTTGGTTTGATGCCCGTTTGTGACGCATAGCTACAAAAATCACCAAAAAAACGGCTAATGACGATCAAAACATCGAAATCGGGGCACATGTAAGCCAAAGTACAACCACGACTCGAGGTTGAGAATCCATGCTTCGTGGCCCCAGGATATTTGTATTAAAAAAAAAATCCCAAAGGAGGAAACGGAAAGAAAAATCAACATTTTTAGCAAGTGGAATTGTCAACAACAAAATGGCAATTCCTCCTAGCGGAGCCTATTAGCTATGCACCGGCGCTTCCGTTCGCCACAGGCGACATCAGATTCCCAGTTGCCTCGAGTCCCTCACGTGTTTGCATGACGATTAACAAAATTGTGGCGCTCTCCCAACGCCCAAAGACGACATCAATAAAACGCTCGGCTGGTTTTAGTGCGTTAAAGGCGAGATCAGCGTGGAGCATTGCCACATTTCCCAGAAAGAGTCAAACTGGAAGACCATCGCCTCTTCCTTTTTCCAAGGTTTAAGATCACAGCAATGGCTGGGAAATAATAATAATAACAACAATAACAAAAATAATAATAATAACAGTAATAAAAACAACAGAGTAGTAACAGTAGTAACAATAGTGCTAATGCTACTGCTAATGAAAATACTAACAGTAATAATAACAACAGTAATAATAGTAATAGTAGTAAGAGTAGTAATAGTAGTAATAATAGTGCTAATGCTACTGCTAATGATAATACTAATGCAAACGCACATGCAAAGGCTAAGTAAGGCTAAGGCTAACACTCACACTAACCCTCATACTAATACTAATACCACATTTCATTTATAAGCGCATTTTAAAACTCTCAAGGACAATTTACAGTGATACCTCAGCTTCCGAACTTAATTGGTTCCCAGAAAGTGTGTGTAAGGCAAAAAGTTAGTCTGCCAAATATTTATTTCCTATAAGAAACCATTAAAATGAGAATAATGCGTTCCCAGGTCCCCATCAAACATAATTTTCTACTAAATAAGCATTAAAACTACACTAAATAGACCTTATTGTATTTATAATAAATGTGATATTGTATAGTAATGAATGAAATAAACTGTACAGTATAATAAAGTCGTTTTATTGACCTTTGTGATGGTCGTTGCCTCTTGATGATATCCGAGTGAAGTTGCCGTGCTTTCTGTGCGATAATACCCTCACTCAATGTCCCCTGCTAGCTGCTTTTTGTTAATCCAAATCAACAGAAGTTTTTCAACCTCTTGTATTGCCTGAGACTGTTGCTTAGACAACACAGAAACACCCTTAGCCACACGTAGCAATGATTGACTTGGCGTACTGGTACTGGGATGCTAAGTCACACAAACGCACACCTCGTTTGTCTTTTTCGATTATCTCCATCTTGTCATTTTCTTTGTCTTCTTCGGCTTAACACTAGCCGGTGGTGGGGTCTTTTTCGGTCCTGTCACAGCAAAAGTACTCCATTCGATAGCAAACCACGTCTGCACTCAAAGGAGGTGTGGAAAACTAGTCCGCCAGGCACCGTGGCGCTGTGTGGTTTGGTTCGTCCGCCGTAAACGTTGGCAGGAAATGAGTTACGGAAAAACATCCCTTTAACAAGATGCGACATTGAAGCACTGCACGTTTTGAGCGGCGGCGTGAGTAAAATAGCGGCAGTGACGCCGGCGGCGGTCACCAATCCATTTTCTTTCTGTCCGTCGTAAAAAGGCGCCATTAAGCGCCGATGGCCGACTTTTAAGGAGGGGAAGCTCGGATTGAGATAGATTTTTTTGGTATTTTAGTGATTCACGTTCCGACACGGGGGCGTTGACAAGCTCGTAAACACGTAGCGTTGCTTAAATTGGCGAGGCGGGCGGAGCGCTTCCTCGGAGGATTTTGTTTTGATGTCAAAAGCACTGATCGTGATGAGGGCTGACGAGCACTTGGCGGGGTGACGCAAATCTTCATTTTCGTGGCGTCATCGCTCAGTCTCGTTTGCGTTTTTTTTTTTTTGTTAGCTAGTGCTACAGACGAAATGCTTTCCGTATGCTAATAAGTAGCCAGCGGCAACCAAATTCAAATCTAGGAAGACGGTACCACTTGTAATAGTTGGTGACGCCTCCATGGTCATATTCAGAATTGGTACTTGAACTCTTTTTTATTAGCAGTAAAACTTGATATAAACGAAGATGATAAAAATGAAATATGAATCTGCATCATCACACTCTGCATTCAGAGTTTGGACTCTGCCCCGTGATTTGAATAAGACTTAACACTGCAAGCCTCTTCCGCACCCACTCCTGACCCCTCACCGCATCTCAGCCGGCCTTAATCATGTCATGTGCTCGGCGGTCCGATCCCAATCACGGATCTGTGCTCCGAAACGTTTGACCCCGTTGATCGGTATAGGGCCGCTTGTTTGTCTGGACCGGAGAAGCGAGAAGACCATTTTTTCCCGTGTGCACAAAAGCGAGTGTTTATGCTGTTGTTTTCTCAACCTGGTGCCGTCATTCAGTTCCTTGAATGAGGGTGAGGGGGTCGCCGGAGTCCAACGGAGTCGTTGCGCAGTCCAACTGAGTCCTACGGAGTCCTTGCGGAGTCCTTGCGGAGTCCTTACGGAGTCCTTACGGAGTCCAACTGAGTCCAACGGAGCTGAGTCAAAAGAAACTAAAAACCTTGCCACAGTTTGGCGTTAGCCAGAGGTACCCAGGGTAAACCAGATAATTGAATCAAAGCGCCTCTGGCCAAATTGTAGCAGAGGTTTGAAATTCTGGACCTGAATTTACCACCTCTGACCAACATGTAACTCTTTGCGGGGCCTCGCCCATCACTAGATCTGTCACACAGTCGTCACGGAAGTCTCCAAGTGGTACCGTCAATCTGTATTTGAAGCCACGGTTATTTTAGAAGATACAGTACCGGACAGTACTGGACAGTCCACTGAGCAGTCCACCAAGCATTCCCTTCAACCTGCACCAAGCTAGCATCATGGCAGTTGGCATGCTTGATTTGCTTTCGCGGGCCGAATAAATTGATAAGGGGGGCCAGAAGTGGCCCCGTAGCCTAGACTTTGACACCTACGGTCTGTAGGGTAAAATAAAGTAGAATAAATCTGTGCTACCATCGGCTCTCAAACCCTGACTTATACTCACCCCTGCTTGTATCTGTGAGCCTTGTTTTCTACCACATCTGACAGAGCAAAGTCATTTCGTGGCTACCTTGCTCACTGTGCGTGAAGCCTTAAAATCGATTGTTAGCCGCTGTGACATTCACAAATTCCTCCAAGGTTCACAGAAAAAAAGGATGTTCCGAGGAGCTAGTTTGTATTAGCATGTGGTCGCTCACTCCGCGTCTGACGGGCCAACAACAATCGGATCCGTTCTCCAGACTTCCAGAATCACTGATTACTGACGCTGGGCCTGTCAGGCGCAGTCGGTGGGAGGTTGCCAGACTCCGGCTCGTCACGAGCTGTTTAGAAGTCGACGAATGGAACCGGCTCCTAATGAACTCCGGGGTCGCCGTTGCATTAGTCGCGGCGACAGTCCAATCGGAAGAAAATGGACGTCAGAATAGCGGCTAGGCAGTTAATCCTGCTGAAGGACCAATAAGGTCAAGGCTTTGTAATGCTAGCATGGCACGTTTCCTTATGGAAAATCTTTATTCTTGACATTACAGCGTAACCTGGACATATTCAAGGCATGGAACAGCAAAGCAGCCCCAAATTCTAACCTGGCATACTGTCTGGATGTCATGGGATGGAATATATTTCACCCAAATATGTCGTAAAAATATTTGGCTCGCATTTCGGCTTTTTTTGTGGGGGAGCAGTGGCAGCCACACGCGCCAGCGTTCACTCAACCCGGAAGCAACTCAAATATATAGAATGCTAGCTAGCTTGCCAATAGATAGCTAAGAGCTAGCTAATAGCTAGCTAGATAACTAGCCAGCCAGCCAGATACCATCAAGGCCTGCAAAGCCTTCTTTGCTGGCCTAAAAATATCTGAATCACAGATTGATTTTAATTACAGTAAAGTCTCGTGATATCGATATTGTCGGGAGTCGGAAAAAATATCGATATAACCGGACTATCGATATAATTTTCTCCGATTTATTTCCGATTAATTTTCCGATGTAAATTTTCTCCTTGCGTTCATAGAAATAGTATCGTAATAAGCAGTACTATCGATATAACCGAAATCGATATAACGAGACTTTACTGTATATTTTGATCATTTATTGGATGTTACTGAAAATGATCATACTTTCATAACTTTCAAAAGTGTTTTGTAGATAATGTATTAAATCGAGGCTACGTGATTCAAATACAGTAAAGTCTCGTTATATCGATATCGGATATATCGATAGTCCCGGATATATCGATAGTCCCGGTTATATCGATACTATTTCTATGCACGCACGGAGAAAATTACATGCAAACAAGGTCGGATATATCGATAGTCCCGGTTATATCGATATTTTGTCGGACTCCCTTGAATATCCATATAACGAGACTTTACTGTATTAGCACTCTGCGAGTGTTCAGACATGCCTCTTTTTCCTATTTCTTTTCCTAATGAGAACGTGACCCAAAAGTGTTTTGTTAGTTACAATTATGCCCATTCCCCCCCCCCCCCCCAATCGCAAACCAACTTGTGCGCTGCTTATTTCCAAAGCAATTAGGACAGTAATTAAGAAAACCGGGCACCTGATGATGCAATCATCGGATGAGGGTGGGGGGGGGGGGCGTGAAAAATGCAACAATCAGATTAATCAAGCAAAAGACACAGAACAATTACTCACAAAGCACTCCCGCAACAGGTGATGCTTATCATTAAATTGGGGGGAGATCGCAGACGCTAGCACCGTTTATCACGTGGGACCTTGGCGAATCGGGGGCGGTAGGACGGACGGGCGTTTTTTTTTTTTGGGGGGGGGGGGGGGGTTGATTAATGAGCGCACGGGTGACTTTGCCAGGTTAACACAAATCAACATCTGCGCCGATGTCCTCGGTCAAGTTCTTGGGGCACACAATTGCGTTTTGGAAGCTAGCTAGTGAACGTCTATTTAGCCATATTAAACAGTGCTCAAGATTAATATTAAGTTTAATCAATATAAGTATTGCTTTGCTTGTAAAATATAGATAACAGAACAGAGAGGTATTGTTGGTTGTGTGTATTGTGGTTTACAGACTTCGAGAGTGAAGTCATTCTCCAAAAAAAGAAAATGGCTGCCAACATTTTTTTTGTCCTCTATTCCCGGACCCCAGTCTTCGGTTAAAGCCACCTGATTGGTCAAGATCGCAGCAGTGAGGAGAGGTGGTTTAAACATTAAAAAGACAGGCAGACGTCAGAGAGAGAGTGACAAAATGGATACAAAATGTAACTGTTAACGCTAATATTAGCTCGTAATATTCTAACCTAATAGTAGCTAAAGCTAGCTAGGCATTTTGTAAACAGTACACAATGCGCAATTTACGCTTTTTTATCGCGTTTCTTTTTGCTGAAACAAACTCAAAATGGTGTCTTGCGTTTCTATTTCTCTCTTCAGTGATTCCAAAGTTTTTCTTTTGTGTGTTTTATCTGTTGCGGGTTTGTTTTTGTTTCACATCCCGAGTCTTGTCGTGTTGTTTTTTTTTTGTCATCAGAGATGATGAACGTGGCGGCGACGCAATTGAAAATGATAGATGAGCCGTTTCATCTTGGTAGACGCCGTTGGAGGCGACGATGATTGATTGATTTTGGACGTGTTTTGTTTTTAGGTGCACTTTTGCGACTTTGGAGAAGAAGAGTTGCGGCGGTTTTAAAAAAAAAAAGGTATTATTTATATATAATGAGATTATTTTCTTATCTGAGCTTTCTACGCAGATGATTACGTGCATGTTTTTTGGGGATGAAAGTTCATTCATTGAATTGCGGCAGTGAGCGTGAAAAGAATTTCATTGATGTTTTATTTTTTATAATCCACAGAAAAACGGATCCTGTGACGGTAAAGTGAGCTCGAGAGTTTTGGGGAAAAATATATGTGTGTGTGTGTGTGTGTTAACTTACCGATGCAATCTTGAAGCAAGCTATCTATTAGCTATCCAGCTAGCTATTAGCAATATACAGTAAAGTCTCGTTATATCAATATTCAAGGGAGTCTGAAAAAATATCGATATAACCGGGACTATCGATATATCCAATATCGATATAACGAGACTTTACTGTAGTTAGATAGCTATTTGAGTCAGGAAACATATTAACTATCTAGCTAGCAAGCTATCTATTAGCTACCTAGCAAGCTATTAGCAATATAGCTAGATAGCTACTTGAGACAGGAAACATTAGGTATCTAGTTAGCTAGCTATCTATCAGCAATCTAGAATTCTATTAGCTAGCTAGATAGCTTTTTGAGTTATTATTATAATACATTTCATTTATCAGCGCCTTTCAAAACTCTTAAAGTCACTTTACAGTCACAAGAAAAGTTTTTCTGTGGATGAGCAGCGGCAGCCACACGCGCCAGCGTTCACTCAACCTGGAATAACTCAAAAAAATAGAAAGCTAGCTAGCTAGCCAGACAGCTAATAGAAAGATATCTAGCTGTCTTTAAACCATTTTGACCGAACATCAGGTTTGATTGACAAAAGAAATATCTCGCTAATCATGAACATGGCTAACGCTGTTTTGCTTTCTACGCTCCTAGAACACAATCTGCAAGTCAATATTTCATTAAGGCAAAAGCGAGGGCTTGTTAACAAAGAAGGTTTTCTGTCTTGCCTTCTTTCGGGCGTCTTGTCGGACTTTTGATTGGTTTTGCGTTTACTGGGCTTGGTTTACAAGAGAGGACATACTCAGCGTTTGAACAAAATATCAATAGAAGCTCTGATTGGGTCATCACATGACAGAAAGTGGTCAGGGAGGCTGTGAATACAAAATGTGGCCCAGTTGTTGGATTACATGACATTGTGTTAGCCATTTTTAGCTTTTCTAGATAAAAAACAGGTCTAAGTTGAAGCACGGGAATTAGAAAATGACAAAAACCCTGGCACTGGAATGGACACATTTTTGCACAGGGGCCAGTGAGGGTTATCATGTACATTGGTTTGTTTTTGTTCGGGTCAACTTTCCCCGCTTTCATTGGCTAAGAAGCAAGTCGGCTGTGGTACACCCACAAAAGCGCCTGATTATTCCTTTTGCACTAAACTAGCAAGGGATTTTTTTCGCTGTAAATAATGTTGATTTTTGTTCGTTTTATTAATATAATATGACATTTCACCTACGTTTTGTTTCTTAAAAAAAGAATTTCATTCCCAAATTGTTTTTTCAGTATTTCCTTCACTCGAATAACCTTGGTTCAAACCCAGGATGAGAAGCAACAAAAGCTATTGTTCTTCCCTTTGTGTTTCACTTCCGTTGGCACCAAATTTCAAGAGAACCAGAAATGCAAATACGCAAGGTGGAAACAGGAGGAAGCCAAGTGAACTGGAACAATACATGATTCGCCGCCCCCCCAACACCCCCAACCCCCTTTCACGCCGCACAATGTCTCCGCACCGCTGGTTTACCGCCGCCGCGTGTGACATATTTGAATATTGAAATGATGCTCGATGAATGGAAAGCCACGCAGGTACACAGTAGGACCCAAAAGGCGCGGCTTTCTAATATCGCCGCCATCACAAACGTGCTGTGGACCCCGTGATAGGAAAGGTTGCGGCCCCACAACAGCGACACACAGCGCCAACAAAATTCATTCATTCATTAATATGTGTGTGTGTGTTCATAGGGGGATTATTTTCAACTGCTTGTGAATTATATGAAAAAAAAAGGAAGACTTACATGGATTTTTTCCTCCTGTTGATTCCTGACTTTTGCTGCATTTTTTTCTTGTCCCACAGTATGACAGGAGGCGAGGAGAAATATGTTTCCTGGGGGTGTTGCAGAGAAGCTTGTCTGTGCTCAATAATTCATAATTGGGGTGTATGAATGTGTGTGTGTGTTCTTATGAAAACCACAGTGGAGCGGTATGAATGTTTCACCACCAAGTGCAGTACGTTTTGTCAAAAGACATTAAAAATAACTAAAAAAAAAACAAGTTTGTGTGTCCCAGTAATGTTTTTAACCGTGATGCTAACAAAGTAGTTAAGAAATAAATCAGGTGCATTGGATTCATGCATTTTTCGGAGATAAGATGTACTTACCGCACTATCAGGAGCTATCCGGGACACTTTGCAGTCAATAAAATGCACTGTGTAGGGAAATATGGGTCATATTGGCATGCCATGTCAAAAGTAAAAAAAATACACGCCTTACTTGAATACAATTCTGCAAAAAAAATAAATGAGAATATATGAGATTAAAATTGTAAAGTAAAAAAACAAATCAAATAAAAAATATGGACCTTACTTGAATAAACTTCCGTAAAAAAATAGTATGCCTATGAGATTATTAAAATTGTAAAGTAAAAAAAAAATACAAGAAAAATTACACACCTTACTTGAATAAATTTCCGCAACAAAATTAGCATATGAGATTAAAATTGTAAAGTAACAAAATAAATAAAATAAAAATTACACACCTTACTTGAATAAACTTCCGCAAAAAAAATAGTATGCCTATGAGATTATTAAAATTGTAAAGTAAAAAAAATACACATCTTACTTGAATAAACTCCAGCAAAAAAAACTAATATCATATGAGATTAAAATTGTAAAGTAAAAAAAATAAATCAAATAAAAAAATATGCACCTTACCTGAATAAACTATCGCCAAAAAATAACAAAAAAATATTAGATTAAAATTGTGTACCCCCCTCCCCCCAATACTTACACACTGTACAGGAAAGTAGATGACCGGTACTCATTGAAGTTAGTGCAATCAAAATAGCGGATGAGTATTGAAAGTGTTAGCGCTAACAGCTAACGGGGATGCGGCGCTAACACACACAATGACGACACATCAAGAACGTCTTGGCGTACAGTCGTATTTTATGGACTGTTTTCTTTATCATGTCAATATCATAACATTTTCACTTTTGAGGGTGTGTGTGATCTGGATCGTATCAGTTGCAATAAATAAATAAAAACAGCATCACCGTCATGCAAACAAAACTAGAAACGCGCAGTGTCTCTTCAGCCATTTATTGACAAAAAATGTACGTGTGTGTGTGTATATATATTTTTTTATTTATATATGTATTTTTCTTTATGTTGTGTTTTTTTTTTTTTTGGGGGGGGGGGGGTGCACACACTCACACTGTGCTCTACAAGCTGTGTATGATGGTCCTCCTCTTGAGGCTTTCCACGTACTCGTTGGCCTGATCCAGGCTGGTCTTTTTCTCAATGACGGGCGGCGGACCCTCCACCAGCTTGACAAAGTAATGGCAGTAGACTTTGTCCATGATGCCGAACATGCCTCGTCCGTGGTAGCGGATGCGCTTCAGGTACATGCCTTTGCCCGTGTTAGATTCGGCTGCGGTGCGGAAAAGATGGAGAGGTATGTTTAGCTCGTAGCGTTGGAGATAGAGCGGGCTTCGAAGCATTAAAAACTATTTGCTGTATTGTGTAAAAAATAAACAAACAATAAAAAATAAAAAATAAAATAAAATTTAAAAAAAGAAACAAAAAACAAATTACTAATAACTAAAAACAAAACAAAAAAATACAAATTACAAATAAATAAATAAAAAATAACAAATGAAAAATTTATATTTTATATTTTGTTATTTGTAAAGTTAAAAATTAAAAATTAAAAAATCAGTTTTATGCTTTTTAGGTTTTTGACCCAAGGAAAAAACAAAACACCTTTTTCCCCCGCTGTATAAGGCGCACCCCCAATGAAGGGTGTATTTGCCATATATAAGGCGCACATTCAATAAATGGAAAAAAAAAGTTTGCAAATAAAATAGATAAATATCAAAAAGTTAGCTAGTTTTCTTCCCGAGTTACTTAGCTATCTATTAGCTGTCTGTTAGCCAGCTAGTTTTCTATCCCAGTTACTTAGCTATCTATTAGCTGTCTATTAGCTAGCTAGCTTGCTATCTGAGTTACTTCCGGGTTGAGTGAAGGCCTATGCTAGCTATCTATTAGCTAGCTAGTTTTCTACCCGAGTTACTTCGGGGTTAAGTAAACGCTGGCGCGTGTGGTTGCCGCTGCTCACCCACAAAAAAAAACTTATCCTGTGACTGTAAATTGGCCTTCAGAGTTTTGAAAGGCGCGTATAAATGAAATGTATTATTATTATTATTATTATTATTAACTTAATGATGACTAAGATGTAAATATGAAAAGAAGGTTGTCTGTAATGTTACAGTCCCCTCTAGTGTATTGAAATGGCATTGCAATAATGTCCAAAAATCAGTCCCAATTCTTATTCATATTTCCCACGTTTCCAAGATGAATTCACTCACCCACATACAAGTTGGACTTGTACTCCACGTTGTGATTCTTCACCGCCATCTCCTGAGCTTCCAAAAGAACCTGCAAGGTGATTTATGGGAATTTCAATGACGATTCAGATGTTTGAATTTATAGACGGTACGCAGAGTTTGGAAACCAACGTCTTTCATGATCTTGGCTCCCTTTTTGTCATTGAACTCTAACTGTGCAATGGCCTCGTCGATGGTCAAGCCTCGAATCTGTGTAAAAAAATATCATAGGAACATTTACTTGTTCAAATGACAGCATGACCGTACATCGGTGAAAAGGTTTCTACAGCCGTCATCTGTACTTCTTTAAAGGTGTCGGACGTTTCGCTTTTTATCCAAGAGGGCAGTAAAAGTAAGCCCATGTGGTAATGATCTAAGAAGTCTGTTGTAAGCAACGTCACACCACCATGGCGATTTAGTGAAGGGTTTTGCTGTTTGATAAAAAATACCTTCTTTTACTCCCCTTTCAAACCATCTATTTTCTTTCGAATTTTAACCTCATTGTCCTCAAATGAGAACAGAAACATGACTGTAAGTGATATGAAAACACTGATGAATTATTTGTATTAATTTTTCCCACGCGCAAAACATGATTACTCACCATTTTAGCCAAGTACCACATCTTGTCTTTGCTGTACTTGATCTGTCTCCTCGAATGATGGATCTCCTGTGAATAAGAGGGGAAGTTGGGTTTTACAACACAACTTCAAGGTTAAAAAAAAGGACATACTGCTGGTCTGCGGGGCTCGCCAGGCAGCTGTGGCGGATACACAATCTTGTTCTTCCTCTCCCAGTGTTTTGATTCTCTTGGAGTGCTGGTGTGGAGGCAAGATATCTGTTGAGGGCCACCGGCTCCTGTCGCTAACCTGGACATGGGAATAATAAAATAGGGCTGAAATGAATATCGCCGAAGTTAGGTAAAAATGGCCTCAATGCATCCATCCATTGCTTTTTCCGCTCGATTGTAATTAGATAGACAGATGGATAGATAGAGATAGATAGACAGATAGATAGATAGATAGATAGATAGATAGATAGATAGATAGATAGATAGATAGATAGATAGATAGATAGATAGATAGATAGATAGATAGATAGATAGATAGATAAAGACGTACAGGTGTGCCACTTTACTTGAATCATATCCGAGATTGACAATTGATTTAGCATTGTCACAATGTCAAACAGCTGTGCATGAAGTTTTCGCTACATACCTCGGATAAAAAAGTCCAAACATACTCCTTAAGGACGCAGTACCTGTAAATAAAACGAAATGTTAGTGTAAAATACGAAAGAAATTTATGGTAATTGTAAATAGTCAAATGGCGTTTGTTCCTTACCGCATCCACTCATGGTTGCGGCCATTTTGGTTTCTCATCAACGAATTACTTTACGGCATCGGTGTGTTTACATGTGTTTTACCCTTGCGTTTGAGTAAAGTTTCACCAAAATACCCACGATAATATCTGTTGCAATCTAAATTATAAATAATTACATATTAAAAAAATGTTTTCATTAAAACATACTTTTGTAAAAACAAATGTGGCGTACTTGGGAGAACCTTCTTCCGACTGCATTTTACGACACTGTAGTGACGTACGGTCGTTGCCGTGACGCCACACCGATCAGTGAGAAACATGTGAGATTTGCCTACACAGTCTTACTTTCAAAGCGTCCTTGTTTTTTAATCTCCAAAATCATTGAGACCTTTACGATCATCATGCACGAACGATTCCTTCCTGCTTCTCCCAATTGGTACTGTTCCCGCTGTTGTGATATCAACAGCGGCGGCTTACTCGGCGTCGGAGCCAAAAACTTCATCTATTTGATTGACGTGTCTGCATCTACCTGCACTCCACAAGGTAAATCGCCGTCACGTTAAAAAAAGAATAATATTCTACGACTAAATCAATCCCGATTGTGTTGTAACATGTCGTTATTTGGCTATCGATTGGCTATTTTCGAAAACGAAGTTAAAATTGGCTTTCTCAGGTGCGTAGATTTATCGCTAAATGGCCCCACACATCCTTCCGTCAACCTACGTCATCCCTGACATTTTTTTCCCCACATTTGATGAAATATTAAAAAAACAGATACACTTTCACTTTCAATACGAAGCAAAATCGTCCAAACAAAGGCACGAGGCACCGCTGTAAAGTCGCTATAATCTGGTCGAAATTGGATTTGGTTGCTCTTGTGGTTCGACCCTGCTGGTCCAAATATCGTTTGAATCTCAATTTAAACAATTTAACCCTTTGTTTCAGGTGTTCTCGTGGGCCACAAAGGCTTGGTGTCAAGCATTTCCTTCTGCCAAGATGTGACGCAGAGTCACATCTGCGCCACCTCCTCCGGCGACGGCGTCATCATCTTGTGGGACACCAACACTCGATCTCTTTTACGGGAACATCTGGCTCATCAGGTCAGTTCTGTCGCTCCAGGTTTGATCTTTTTTTTTTCCCCCCCAGATAATGACCGCCATTTTATCCTCAGAGCGCCGTCTCGGCTTTGCACTGGTCCCCGCTGGACAAGAACCTTGTAGTGTCGGGAGATGAGAAAGGAATCGTGGCTTGTCACTGGTACAACACGGGAGATACGACTAGTTTTTTCCCCGAAGCTCGAAGCATCGTGTGTCTCACCTGCTCTCCGCACAACTGGAGTACTGTGGCGGTCGGGTAAGATATGAAAATGAACTTTTATTTGGAGAGCACTGACATAAATAACCTGGATGGAAACAAAATAGAACAAGGTTAAGTTATACAATTAAAATAATATGTGTAATAGTACTTAGAATATTTCATCTAGCTAGCTAGAGGAAATAAATAGCTAGCTAGCTTGCTATTTATTGTACTTCCTATATTCTGTTTTTCTTATTTTAAATTCTAAAATATTTTATTGACTACACATAGTTACAAAGATGGCAAAATAGAACATAAAAATAGTAATAGTACTTAGAATATTTAATCTAGCTAGCTAGAAGAAATAACTAGCGAGCTAGCCATATATTGTTTCCTATATTTTCCTATATTTAGCACTTATGGTTTTTTTAAATTTAAGTTAAAAAAATATTTTATTGAATTCAACCAGTTAGAAATATGGCAAAATGGAACATAAAGATTAAGTTATAAAACTAGAATAATACGAGTAATAGTACTTAGAATATTTACTGTAGCTATCTAGATGACATAAATAGCTAGCTAGCTATTGTATTTCCTACATTTAGCACTTATGTTTTTCTCATTTTAAATTCTAAAATATTTTCTTGACTTCACCCAGTTACAAATATGACAAAATGGAACATAAAGATTAATTTATACAATTAGAATAATATCAGTAATCGTACTTTGAATATTTAATGTAGCATGCTCGATGAAATAAATAGCTAGCTAGCTCTCTATTTATTGTAATTCCTTTATTTAGCGCTTGTATTTTTCTTATTTTAAATTCTAAAATATTTTATTGACTACACACAGTTACAAACGTGGCAAAATGGAGCATAAAGATTAAGATATACAATTATAATAATATAAGTAATAGTACTTAGACTATTTCAGCTAACTAGATGAAATAAATAGCTAGCTAGCTCGCTATTCATTATGCTTCCTATATTTAGCACTTACTATATGTTTTTTCTTATTTTAAATTCCAAAATCTTTATTTGACTTCACCCAGATACAAAGACGGCATGATTCTGCTGATCGACGTGAGCAAAAAGGGCGAGGTGATACGTCGACTGCGCGGCCACGATGACGACATCCACTGTCTGGCGTGGTCGCCGCTTGCCGGCGAGGATACCCTGAACTGGAGAGCGGAGGCCTGCGATGATAACGGTCAGCCATCGTCCACTGCGGGATTATCTCATTTTTAATTCTGTTTTCCCTCTGAATTTCAATCTTTAATGTTCTGCGTGTTCCAGCTTTGAACGTAGCGAGTGCTCGAGAGGAGAAGGGCTGCTACTACCTAGCGTCGGGAAGCAAAGACCAGACGGTGAGAATCTGGAGCACGTCCACTGGAAAAGGTGAGATGTAGGTCGCATGTAGTTGTTGCATAATTACAGAATTGCTATCTAATAGCGATCTAATAGCTATCTACTAGCTGGCTACTAGCTATCTAGCTATCTAGCTATCTAGGTAGCTTTCTAAAAGCTATCTATTAGCTATTTATTAGCTAGCTAACTAGCTTTCTCTCTATTTGAGTTACTTCCGGGTTGAGTGAAGGCGCGTGCTGCTCACCCACAGAAAAACTTATCCTGTGGCCGTGGGGTGACCTTGAGAGGTTTGAGGGGCGCTTAGAAATGAAATTTATTATTATTATTATTATTATTATTATTATTATTATTATTATTTATGTCATGAATCCGTTTAAGCTATCAATTAGCTGGCTGGCTATCTATCTATTAGCTATCTAGCTAGCTATTTGGATAGCTATCTGATGTCTATCTAATAGCTATTTACTGTCTACCGGGCTACTAGCTATCTAGTTATCTATTAGCTATCTGGCTATCTATCTAGTAGCTATCTGTTAGCTATGTATTAGCTAGCTAACAGCGTTCACTCAACCCGGACGTAACATAAAGTAAAAAAAACAATATAACATGACAACACAAAGACACAGATTCATTCTTCAGCACTTGCTGTACCCTCTTTGTGACATGAAGCAGTTCTAGATGAAAGAGGAGAGGATCAAAGCGTCCTTTTCAGAAATGGATCAGGGACGTCATAGTGGAATGTGCACGTCTACTACAAGCTAAATGTTGAAAGCAAACACGCAGCTGTAGCACCCAGTCCGTGATTCAGATATTTTTAGGCCAGCAGAGAAGGCCTCGCAGGCCCTAACTGCTACATTGTCCATCTGCATGTGTTGCTGACATTCAAAGCCTCGTTGCTTCAACGTTAATGTTTCGTTAGCAGATCCTGTGTGACTTGCATCGTGTGTTAGCATTAGCTTTAAGCTAGTGAGTCATTCGGGGTCTAATTTAGTTTTTGTTTGAAAATTATTAATAACAATAATAATAATAAATTCCCAAATTTCCCACGCAGGCGTGACGACCTTAAAGCTCCCCTACCTGAAGAGACGAGGCTCCGCCGTCGACCCGACGCTCAAAGAAAGACTCTGGCTTGCCGTCCACTGGCCCAAAGCCCGACCCACCCAGCTGGTTTCCAGCTGCTTCAGGTCCGAGCTTCCACCTACCTGTATCTCCGCTACCCGAGACGTTTAACGCTCATGTTTTGTGTGCAGCGGCGAGTTACTGATGTGGGATCTGACCCGGGAAGGCAAGCAGAAGTGGACTTTGTTCGGCTCGTCGTCCGAGGGCCAGAACCACAGTAGGATCGTGTTCAACACCGCCGCCTTCGCGCTACCTGACGGCCGCCAGCTGCTCGTCAGTACGTCATTAGACAGAGAGGTGGGCCTTTGTTCACGAGATAGCTAATAGATAGTTAATAGATAGCAAATAGCCAGCTGGATGTGACTACATTTCACCATGGTTGGTTAGCTTAATGCTAACTGATAATGGGAAACGTCATAGGAAGGCTAACAAAATTAGCAAAAATCCATTCATTTTTTTTTTTACAAATTTTGTTTGAATACCAAACGCATTTTCACTACCCTTTTCAATTGTTTTTTTTTCCCATTTTTCATTGATTTATTTTTCATAAAATATATTTGTTTTACCGTCAAATGTAATGTTTCTTGCTGCGGGCCATCCAGGTGAAATGTTGGGACCTGTCGGAGCTGGAGTGCCTGTGGACGCTGCCGACGCTGGGCGGCTTCGTGTACAACCTCGGCTTCTCGCCCGTGGCCACCGGTTGCCTGGCGCTGGGCGTGGGCGACAGCATGATCCGGGTGTGGAACACCCTTTCGACCCAGAACCGTTACGACGCCCGTTGTTTCTGGCAGGGCATCAAATCCAAAGTCACGGCGGTAAGACGCCATGTTTTCCTCACAAAATGGATTCATTTTGATTTATGTTAATATTTTCATTTTGATATGTTCGTGTTTGGTTGACAAAATGTGTTTGGAATTTATGCAAATTCTGATGATTTGGCAAATGACCGAATAAATATGAATGCATATTTTTTAACAGTATTTTTTCGTTGTAATATTTGTTCAACTTGACAACAAAGATAATTTTGAGGAGAAAAAAAATGCAATTTTTAAAAGAATTCATAATGATTTCCAGAGCCAATTTTACATTATTATGTCATTTTATGATTGTTTATTTATTTATTTATTTATTTATTTATTTATTTATTTATTTATTTATTTATCCATCCAGCCAATGTATCAAACTTAACATTAAAAAAAAGTTAAAAACGTGTCAAAATTAAAGTATTTATTTATTCATATCAACATTAAATTAAATCATTGAAATAAAGTAAAAAAAAAACATGAACATTAAAATCACTGAAACAAATCCAAATTAATTACATTTATTTATTTAATCGTATCAAAATTAAAATTAAAAACATTAAAATAAAGTAAAACATATCAAAATTAAAATATTCACATAAACAAATCCAAACGAATGACATTTATTTATTCATTGTATCGAAATTAAAATTTAAATAAAGTAAAAACAAATCAAAATTAAAATAAAGCAATACCATCAAAATTAAAATATTCACTTAAACAAATCCAAATGAATTACATTTATTTATTTGTTTATTTAATGTATCAACATTAAAATTAATTAAAATATATAAAATAAAAATTACAATATTTATTTATTTATTTGTGTGTTTATATAAAAAAAAAATAAACTAAAGTAATAGCATATAAAAATTAAAATATTCACTTAAACAAATCCAAATTAATGACATTTATTTCTTTATTTACATGAAAATTAAAGTAAAAACATATCAAAATTAAAATATTCACTTAAACAAATCCGAATGACTATGTATTTATTTATTTATTTGTTTGTTTATTTGTTTGTGTATTTCTTTATTTGTGTTGCAGCTGGCTTGGCATCCAAACCGAGAAGGAACCTTGTCGTTTGGAACAGAAGACGGCAAGGTTGGAGTTTACGAAGTCTTTTCCAGCAAGTAAGGGACAAAAAAAAATACTAATCATCATAATCAATCATCTTTTTAATATACGCTTATTAATGCTCTAACTTGATGTTCTCCTCGCAGACCGCCTCAGATTTCCAGCACCTACCACAAAAAGACGGTGTACTCGCTGGCCTGGGGACCGCCTCTCCCTCCGATGTCGTTTGGTAAACGCAGCTTTGCCATTTTGACCCGTCGGTAACACAACAACAATAAAGCTAGTCAGCACACACACACACACACACACACACACACACACACACACACGAAAAAAAAAAAAAAAAATCTCCACTCGCCTCTGTTTCTCGCCTTCTAATTGACTGTGTAAGTCAACGAGCGCGCTTCATTTAAGCAACTTAGGGCAGATGGCAATTTAATGAGTTCATCCGTCAAACCTTGGCTCACGGGCCCTGATTGTTGCCATGCCGACCATCTGCCCCATCGCCTCTAATGAGATGAAAGGAAGCTTTTAATGTCAACCCGGGTCATTTGTCTTACTAAAAGTCTTCATGTTTTTTTTTATTTTTTTTAACAACATTTAAACAGCTGTATGCTGAGTAGCCATTACAAGATGGAGGGAGTGGATGTAACTTTATTCGTCTCGCAGTGGAGAAATTTACGTTACACAGCAGCAAAGTTATGAGAGGAAAGGGAAAAAAGAAGTAGAAAAACAAAATACAGGAGCTGCTGGAAAGGCAGCCACTCTCGCGGCGCCATCTTGAAGTCAAAAAAACTACCAACATTACAACACAAAGACACAGACAGTCATTCATTCTTCAGCACTTGCTGTACCCTCTTTGTGACATGAAGCAGTTCTAGATGAAAGAGGAAAGGATCAAAGAGTTCTTTTTGTAGTGTAGCAAGTTTGTTATAAAACAAAATTCATGGGTTAGTCTGTAAACGGATGCCGATATATATATATGCTCCCTCTTACGAGTACCTGTCAAGAGCTGTACTGCAGCATTCTGGAGCAACTGGAAAGGCTTGGTGGAGGATTGATCGACTCCAAAGTGCTAAACGCGGCGATGGCAGCGTTGTGTTTTCTCCCTCGCTAAGATCGTTTTGGCGTGTGACCCGCAGGTGCGTCAGAAGGGAAGGCGTCTCACAGTTTGTACAGCTGCGCCGGCGAGGGCGTGATCCTTCAGCACGACCCGGCCAAGCTGAGCGGCGACGCGTGCGACATTGACAAACTCATCCGACAGACGAATAATATCACGGTAGGAAGTGCTTTTGTGAAAAAAACTGAACGCTACTAACGGCCATTTGTGTTTTGCTAACAGCACAAACTGTCTCCTCACACCGACCTCAGCTGGAAGCCGGACGGCAAAGTCGTTGCTATCGGAAACGAGGACGGGTAACGTTAGCCCGTCTGTGCTCTTGATTTGCTGCCAACGTGTCTAATCCTACTCCCGAACCCCCCGCAGATGCATCGACGTCTACCGAGCGCCGTCGTTGAAGCTGCTATGTAGCATCCAGCAACACCACAAAGTCATCAACGTTCTCCGATGGCACCCGGACGACAACGCGCCTACGGAACTGCACGGCTTGCTAGCTTCGGGCTCCTGCAACGCCGTCATCTACGTCCACGACCTGCGGCAGGTCATAGGTACCGCGAAAGAATCCGACTTACCCTATCGGTGAAGTCGAAGGGACGTCAGGACAAAAGGACGTTGTCCTGTGTAGAGAATCCCCCGGAGAACCCGTTGGTGTTGACGGAGCCGTACCGCAGATTAGCCGGGCACACGGCTAAAATCACCGGCCTGGCTTGGAGTCCGCATCACAACGGGAGGCTAGCCAGCGCCTCGTACGACGGGACCGCCCAGGTCAGTGTCATATGGCTCACTTTGACGTTGAATCCTCCATTCGGCGTCTCCAGTTGCTCCAAAACGTTGCTTGCTCGCCTCTTAACTGATGCTTGAAAGAGGGAGCATTTGTAAAAATTTAATTTAAAACTGTAGTGGATTTGACTTTCGGCGTCCCCAGTTGCTCCAAAACGCCGCTAGACACCTCTTAACTGATGCTCGTAAGAGGGAGCATTTTTTAAAATGTGCTTTAAATTGTAATTCAGGTATGGGACGTGGAGCAGGAAGCGGCACTCTCCAACTACCGAGGTCACGTAGGCTCCCTGTTGAGCGTGGCCTGGTCTCCCGTGGACCCGGACGTCATCTGGACCGGAGGGAAGGACTTCACCGTCCAAGAGTGGAGAGTCTCCAAACAGGAGTTCACCAAGCCGCCAAAAGGTGACCCTGCACCCGCTTATAATCATCATAAATGTATGATTTTTATTCTATTATTATAGAAACTTTGCTAGCTAATAGATAACTAGCAAATAGATAGCTAGATAACCAGCTAGGTAGATAGCTAGCGGGCAAGATCCATATCTTGGTTCCTACCAGGGAAGAAGATGGTGGACCTGAAGGAGAAAGCCAAACAGAAGAAGAAGACCAAAAAGCCATCGGAAGCGACGTCCCCGGCGGTCAACGGCGAACACGTGAACGGCACGCCGGTGGCGTTGACCGCAAATGGACAAGAAGCCTCGGATGAAGCCGAACAGGAAGAAATCCGTTCTGCCAGCAGTCCTGTACCGCCACCAGGTGATCAGACAACCTTGTTGCCTTGTTTTGTACCAACCTAACGTATCTGCGGTAACTGTTCCTCATCCATCTTAGCGACGCAAAGGAAAAGCACAACTGGAGGAAAGAGCAAAGACCAACATGGTGAGTTTCCAACAAGTGTGTCTAGAGGGGTCACTAATAAAGTCATACCTCGGATGCCGAACGCCTTACGGTTTACGAACGTTAAATTTATGAAAATGTTACCTTGGCATACGAACGATTTTTCGGGATACACACGGAGCTGCCACAATGAATGATGTCTCCTAACAAGAAAATGGCAGCCGGCTTGTTTTCGGTCCTCTATTCCCCGCCCGCAGTTGTCGGTTAAAGCCACGTGATTGGTCAAGAACGCAGCAGTGAGGGCAGGTGGTTTAAACATTAAAGAGACAGGCAGCCAACAAAAATTGATAGAAAACAGTGAAATTTGGACTCGTTTCAACTTTGATAGTTCAAAAGCGGAGTGTAGACTGCAAGGTTAAAATTCCCATCAAGCAGGCTCCACAAATAACCCGCACATTAATCAATCTGTACACATGATGCAAAAAGCTACCAACCCAGCTAAACACAACACAATTAATGGTGAACTAGGTAAAATTATCGCAGAGAAAGCACCGACAAGGGATCATTCCTCAAGATGGTGAAAGAAGAAGGCTACGTTCCTCATCATTTGTTTAATGCTGATGAAAGCGGCCACTCCAGGTCAATAAAATGACTTTATTATACAGTGCAGTTTACTTCTTTAATGATAATACCATAGCACATTTATTATACATAAAATAAGGTCTATTTTGTGTAGTTTTAAGGCTTAGAAAATTAGAAAATTATATTTTATGGGGACCTGGGAACGGATTATTCTCATTTTAATGGTTTCCTATGGGAAATTATTTTTTGGGATACACACTTTTCGCCTTACACACTGTGTCTCGGAACCAATTAAGTTCGTAAGCCAAGGTATCACTGTATGTCCACAATCCACGCGTGCGGCGTCGATGTAAGGTGTTCACCTTGCGTTTCCAGACGCGTACGCTCTGAAGAAGAAGAAATTTCGCTCCATCCTTCCACTTAGCACGGCCATGGACCATCGACCCAAAGAGGATCTGCTGCAGGATTGCCTCACCTTGGCCTCCATGACGCACGACAGAGGTGTGTGGGTGTGCGTGTGGAGATTATGCGGGAACGTTTGTGCGTGGATTGACGTTGTTTTTTTTGTCACTTTGGTACGTCAGCGCCTCCCGCAGGCCTGGGGGAGCACCTGCATCTTGGGCTTTTCTCCGACAGAGCTGCCCTAAATCGGATGTTCCAAGCGGAAGGTGCCGTAGATTTGCTCATCGAAACCCCGCCCCCTAAAAAATAGACTCCTCCCCCCCAAAAAAAAAAAATGACTGACAGTTTTTTGTTTATTGTCATTTTTTTTTTTAGAGGAAGCTCACGTGGAAAACGGTCACGTGGAATCGGCCGTCTACCTCCGGCTATGGAGCGGCGACCTGCAGGGGGCGCTGCGATTGGCCGCCGACAGAGGAGAGCTGAGTGACCAACTCATCGCGATGGCGCCCATGGGTGAGTGCTTTGGGTGTCGTGGTGTGAATTGTTACAAGGCAACTGAGTCTTATTGTTATTTACGGGGTGTGATTTTATTGTATTTTTTTTTTTGGTAGCGGGCTACGCGGTGTGGCGCGACGCCGTGGAGCGCTACGTCAAGCAGCTTTGTCTCCAGGAGCAGCACGTGAAGGCCGCCGCTTACCTTCTGTCCATCAATCAAGTGTACCAGGCCGTCCAGCTCTTACACTCGCACAAGCTCTACAGGTAATGTGGTTAGATTCGAAATTAAATTGATTATTATTAGTAGTATTATTTATTATTTTTTTAATTTAATGGTTATTTTTATAATAATTATTATTCTTATTATTATTATTATTATTAGTAGTAGTATGATTATTATTAGTAGTGTTATTATGATTATTATTAGTAGTGTTATTATGATTATTATTATGGTTATAGTGGTTATGATTATTATTGTTATTATTAGTATTATTATTATTAGAAATTAAATGCATTATTATGAAACATTAAATGTATTATTATTATTGTTATTATATTTTTTATTATTTTAATATTATGATGATGATGATTATTTTTTTTTAATTATTATTATTGTTATTATTAGTAGTAGTGGTAGTACTAGTAGTTTTTAGTGTCATTATTATTATTACTATTATTATTAATAGTATTATGATTAATATTATGATGGTGATTATTATGATTATTTTGATGATGATGATTATTGTTGTTATTATTATTGTTATCGGTATTATTATTATTATGATGATTTATATTATTTTATTGTTATTGTTATTATTTTTAATTATTTTTATATTGTCATGATTAATATTAGTAGTGGTAGTAGTAGAAGCAGTAGTAGTGGTAGTAGTTTTTATTATTATTGTTATTAATAGTATTATTATGATGATTATGATTATAAATTATTATTCTATTTTTTATTATTTTAATATTATCACGATTATTATTCTTTTTCTCATTATTAGCATTAGTAGTTTTTTTTATTTTTTACTATTTTTTGTTCTAATAATAATTATTATTACTATTATTGTTTTATTATCATTGTGATTATGATTATTGATTATTATTATTGCTGATTTTATTTCTTTGTTGAAGGGAAGCGATCGCTCTGGCCAAAGCGCGGCTGCCGACCGAAGATCCCGTCCACAAGGAGCTCTACGGCAGCTGGGCGGCCATTTTGGAAAAAGACGGCCATTTTTCTGCAGCCGCAAAATGGTGACTTTTATCTCGCGAAGCTCCATGGTGGTATCATCGTAGCACACTTTGATAATCTCGTCCACCAGCTACATCGCGGCGGGCGCCACTTTCGACGCCGCCAAGGTGATTGCCCGCAAGAACGACATGAGCTCGCTGAGGACGGCGGAGCGCTTGGCCAGCGTGACGGGCGAGGTCGCTTTGGCACAGTCGCTGGCGTTGCGCTGCGCCAAAGATTCGGCGGCGGCGCGGGATTGGCTCGCTGCGCAAGAGGTCCTCGCCTCCCACAAGGGACTCCTGGTCAGTGTTGATTTCAAATATTATATATGATATATAATATCATGAGTCATATGTTACTTACGGCTACAAGTATTTTAAATATGGACACAAATATCTTTTAAATGTACTGTATCAATCGTAAATTGTATTGTATTGTATTGTAAATAATATTATGCCTTATTTAAACCAAAAGGAGACATAAAATCAGGAAACAATTATATATTGTTATTATTAATAACAATAATATATAATAATAATAATTATGATTATTATTATTGTACTAGTATTTAATAAATATTATTTATCTATTATTTATTGTTGTTTATTCTGTATTATGTATTATAATTTATCACTTATGGTTTACAATTTATTATTTATGATAATTTTTATTATTATTATTAATTAGTCATCATTCATTATTTGTTTATTGTGTATTATTTATCATTTATGATTCATTATCATTTATTGTTTGTTTATATATTTATTAGTCACTATTTATTATTTGTTGTTTATTGTTTATTATGTATGATTTATGACTCATTATTTATCATTTATCATGTATTATTTATTGTTAATTATTTATTGCTTATTTTTAATTATTATTTACTATTTATTTAGCTACATGACTAAGACAGATTTGTCAATTTTAAAATAGCACATCATATTCATTTCAGTTAAAAAAATACAAATAATCACCTTAAAAATGATTGATAGAACTATTGATTATTGATACATTATGAATAATTATTATTAATTTTTTTTTTTTTTTTTAGGAAATTATACATTTTTAGAAAATATTAATTGCATGAATTGCAATCATTTAAATGTTATAATTCACAAATTACGAAAGAACCAAATCAGAACATTTGATTAGAAATTAAATGTCTTATGATTATCGTTTCTTCAAATATGACAAAATCAGTCAATTGAAGCCTGATGAAAAGAACGCCCGCGCAGGTTCACAAGCTTCACCTCAGCGTGGCGGAACTGCTGTGCGCCTCCCTCGCCGACGTCGTCCCCGAGATGAGCGGCGTCGGACACGCGTGGCCGACCGAGGGCGGCATCCTGGAGCGGACGCGCCACGTCTGGACGCGACATTTTGCCGTGGACTCGGAAGCCGATGGCGACGACCTCCGACCTCTTCTTCTGGAGCTCCAGAACATGGAGAGCCCGGCGCGCACCGCTAGCCTCCCGTTCACGCAGGTTGGATGCTAAGCTGCTAAGAAGGCCAATTTGTTTTCAATTGGATTTTATCGCTAAATTTGACCCGTTTCGGACGATATGATTGGATTAACCTTTATTAGTCTGGCAGTGGAGAAATTGACATTTCACAGCAGCTAAGTAAGGAAAGGAAAGAAAGAAGTAGAAAAAAACAAAATACAGGAGCTGCTGTAAAGGCAGCCACTCTCGCGGCGCCATCTTGAAGTCAAATAAACAAAAAAACTACAAACAAATAATATGACAACACAAAGACCCAGAGAGTCATTCATTCTTCAGCGCTTGCTGTCCCCTCTTTGTGACATGAAGCAGTTCTAGATGAAAGAGGAGAGGATCAAAGCGTCCTTTTCACCAGTGGATCAGGGACGTCATGGTGGAATGAGCACATCTGCTACAAGCTAAATGTTGAAAGCAAACGCAAAGCTGTTGAAGAAAAGTGATCGTCTCACATCTCCTGTCCCAGCCTAAATCCGCTTCAATTCCAAGCCGCAGTTTAAATTGCAAATGCAAATTGCTAATTTAAAAACATAAGATAACGTGAGTTTAGAAATTGTCGCGCAAAATCTCGTCGCGCGTAAATCCACATCAATTCCAAGCCGCGGCAGTTCCACAATTTTCCAACAGCACCAACCTTGCCGCTGGACAAAGCAGAGCTGTGAAAATGCTGCCCATTACACGCGCAAAATGGCCCCAGAGCAGTCCAATGACGACAGTCAAATGACACTGACATTCCTCCCAATCAAAAACAGTGCTGATGATGACTCAATGAGCCCATTTGTCTCCTTTAGGTGCTGTTGGGTTTGTCCCGTCACGTGGCCAGTGGCATCCTGTCATGGTTACTTACCGAGGACGGCGGCATGCTGGCGAAGGAACTGTGGCTAGCGGCAGCGTGGCTCCGGGAAGCCGCCGACTTTCACATTTCGGGCGCCATTTTTCCCATTCTGGCAGCTGCCCTGACAGAAGCCCGTCGCGACGTGGGCGAAGGACCCGAAGCTGACGCTTTGCGGGCTTGGGCCGCCTACCACCGTCTATACGAGTTATGGTGGCGACGCCCGGACGATGATGTCATCAGCAATGGCCTCTGTGAGCTCGACTTTGACGCGTCTTCGCTACTGTCGGACGCTCACGCCGCGTTGCAGGCCGAGCAACGTGCGACGGAGGAGGTGCGGCGCCGCTTGGCCGCCATGGTGGCGCGGCACGGACTCAACATGGCCGCCAATGGAGAACAAACTGATGACGCTGAACAGTGAGTGAAATAGCGTTGTAACAAATAACCGTCGACACTCTGTACCTTTGTTAGCTTCATGGTAGCCATTTTGTAACATGTTTCTTCAGGGCTGAAGACGAGACTTTTCTCTCGTTGACCGCAAAGATGGCGACGCACCAAACGCGGCTGTCGGCCATTCCTGAAACCATCAAGGTATTTGTAACAAAATGACGACAATATAAAACATACCAGTCAACCTAAAAAATAGTTAATTCCTAAGTTATATGGGTCTGGTGTTGTATGAACTTGAAATGGGGGCGGCTGTCCAAAATACAACGTAATGGTCTATATAGCGCTTTAACAGCTAAAGCTAGAACAAAGCGAACATTTCTAGAGGTCTTATAAATGAAATGTATTATTATTATTATGATTTGATAACAACTCCCCACCCCCTCCCGAAAATTAATATTTGATTGGACGAAATAGAACAATCCTAAAACTCAAGTGGAGTAACTTTAATGAATTTTTGACCATCGGCAGCTTTGGAATCAAGTTGCATGACCGTGATGTATGGCGTCCCTCAAGGGTCAATTCCCGAACCCCCTTTGCTTTGCATGTTGCATTGGATTTCAAATCTCATTCCTCGGTATTGTCCTCCTTGTCTCCGCTGTCTAGTTATATCCCCGTCCCGATGTGGCCGAGTGTTGCCTGGTCCTCCTCCATCTTGGCGCCACCATTTCCGACGCCAAAGATCTTCTACGGAAATACGCAACCTGCTCGATGCTAAGCGAGGCCTCCCGTCGATTCATGAGCTAAGTCGTTTTGTACTGTCCAGGCGGCCATTTTGTTGAATTAAAAACAAAAAAATGTATTTCAAAGCTTTTTTTTTTTTTTTTTGCACACTAAAATAAAATAAAGAAGCGTATGTTGAAAATACAAAACAATTTAATGTACAACAATTTTAAAACAAGTCAGAACTTAAAAACAACGGTAACATCTTCACACCGACAGTAGTTTGGCCCGGACAAAAAACGGGACGCATGCGTTTTAAAACGTTTTTCTCTTGACATCTGCAGAAAATAAAAATAAAACATTTTTATTTCTTTTTCTCCGAAAAAAAAAAAAAAAAAAAAAAAAAAAGGTACAACGGGTGAACTTTAAAAACCGAGTTGAGCGCAGCTTAACAAGAAAAAGCGCTGCTGGTGTTGTGGTCCCACGCTCGCCATTGCCGACAAGCGAACCCTCAAAGAAAAAAAAAAATATGGATTTTAAAAGATTTTCTTTTGTTAAGTTTTTTTTAAAATGAGTGCAAGGAAGGGCAAAGGTCGCCGAGTCAGTGCTTGTTGTTGCTCTCTTCCTGGCCCGAGCTGGCGATGCCGTTCTGGGGTTGCGTGGAACCCGAACCCAAACCGTACAAGCGGCCGCAATACTTGGCGTCGTCGATGTTGTCCTCGAAGAACAGCTGGGGGGGGGGGGGGATTGCATCACATCATTAGCATGACTGAGCCTACGTGGTAACCACCTCGGAAGTCTGTTGGAAGCACGGTGTCAATTCAACCTTCAAGGACAAGTCGTGCTACTAACCTCTTTCATCCTGAAGAAAGCCATGCCGGTGAGCAGCGAGTCAGAACCCGCCTGATGCTGCCGCCCGATGCGCTTCAACTCCAGCTGATCCGCCACTTCCTGTAAGCCGCCCTGAGACAATAAAAGCACAGATGGAGGTACGGTGCTGTTTATTTTTCTTTCATGTAAAATCTTGTTTAGTGTACAGTGATACCCCGGCTTACGAACGCTTTAGTTCACGAACGTTTCGCCTTACAAACATTAAATTCATGAGAGTATAACCTTGGCAACTAGTTTTCAAGAATCACACGGAGCGCCACAATGGCTGGCGGACTAGTTTTCAACGGATGAACACCAAACCACACGGTAGTTTTCCACACCCACTTTCTTTGAGTGCAGATGTGGTTTGTTATCGAGTGGAGTACTTTTGCTGTTATGGGACCGAAAAGGACCTCACCACAGGCCAAAGAGGACACAAAAACATTTACGGTAGAGCAGGAGATCATCGAAAAACACCATTGAGGTGTGCGTTTGTGTGACTTAGCGTCCCAGTACCCGTATGCTAAGTCGACCATTGCTACGTGTGGCTAAGGGTGTTTCTGTGTTGTCTAAGCAACAGTCTCAGGCAATAGTAGAGGTTGAAAGACTTCTGTTGATTTGGATTAACGAAAAGCAGCTAGCAAGGGACAGTCCTAATGGTAGGTGACTCTCCTTCTACACACTAACTCCCTCCTACATTCCATCAAGCAATCAACGACCATCAGAAAGGTAAATAAAACGACTTGATTATACAGTACCGTTAATTTCTTTCATTACAATACAATAGCACATTTATTACACATAAAATAAGGTATATTTTGTGTCGTTTTAAGGCTTATTTAGTTGAAAAGTATGTTTTTATGGGGACCTGGGAACGCATTATTCTCATTTTAATGGTTTCCTATGGGAAAGTAACATTTAGAAGACACACTTTTCACCTTACACACACTTTATGGGAACCAATTAAGTTTGTAAGTTGAGGTATGACTGTACCTTGAGGTTCTTGCAGCTCTTCATCAAATATTTGACGTCGTAAATGGCGGGAAAGAAGAGGTTGAGGATCTGGAAGAAGTCGTGCTCCTCCTCGGGCAGCCTTGCATCCGTCAGCAGCTTCACAAGGTAGCCAAAGTCGTAGCCGCTAAAGGGTAATAATAATAATAATAATACATTTCATTTCTATGCGTCTTTCAAAATTCTCAAGGTCACTTGACAGTCGCATGATGTTTATCTGTGGGTGAGCAGCGGCAGCCACACGCGCCAGCGTTCACTCAACCCGGAAGTAACTCAAATACATAGAAACCAGACAGTCATATAGCTAATAGATAGCTAGCTAGAGAGCTAGACAGATAGCCAGTGAATAGCTAGCCATATAGATATCTAGCCAGCTAACAGATAGCAAATAGAGCGTTAAAAATTAGCAAATAGATAAATAGTTAGCTAGGTAGTCAGCTAGATAGCCAGCTAGCAGGATAGCTAATAGATCACTAAAATTAGCAAATAGATAAACAGATAGCTAGCTAGGTAGGCAGCAAGATTGACGGCTAGCTAGATAGCCAGCTAAAAATTAGCAAATAAATAAATACCTAGATAGCTAAAAATTAGCAAATATATAGTAAATGGATAGCTAGCTAGGAAGTCAGCTAGATAGCTGGATAAATCAAAAGAAGTGAAGAGAGGAAAAACCAGCGTTCCAGCGTAACTGAAATACATAGAAAGCTAGCTAAATTGCCAGTCAGCCATGTAGCTATTTTCTGATGATTCTTGATTTATTTTGGGTGTCATGACGACGGAACGCAAAGCCACCTATGGAAAGAGAGCCACTTGACGTTATCGCACAGCACCAGGCCCGACGTCATGAGCAGCTCGGCGAAGTAGAGCGTGTCGATGCCTTCCTCCTCGTGCTTCTTGAACTGAAGGCCCGAGTTCTGCAGGAGGTCGATCGAGTCCTGAGAATACATGTCTTCTCTGGAAAGAGAGAGAGAGAGGGTGACTTTTCATTAGCTAGCTTGTTAGCTGTCTGGCTGGCTAGCTCTGGAGATCTACTATTTATTCGCTATACATTAGCTGGCTAGCTATTAGCTGTCTAGCTGACTGTAAACTGTCTGGCTGGCTATATTTGCTATTTATTTTCGATCCATTAGCTAGCTCGCTAGCTATTAGCTGTCTAGCTGATTGTAAGCTGTGTGTATTAGCTAACTATTTGAGTTACTTCCAGGTTGAGTGAACCCTGGCTCGTGTGGCTGCCTCTGCTCACACACAGAAAAACTTTACCCTGTGACTGTAAAGTGACCGTGAGAGTTTTTGAAAGGCGCTTGGAAATGAAGTGTTTTATTAAACTGTCTGGCTGGCTCGCTGTTGGCTATCTAGATTCGTTATTTATTTGCTATCCATTAGCTCGCTAGCTATTTGCTGGCTAGCTGTTGGCCATCTAGCTATATTCACTATTTATTTGCTATCCATTAGCTAGCTATTAGCTGTCTGGCTGGCTAGTTGTTGGCTATCTATTAACTATTTATTCGCTATCAAATAGCTTATTATTATGATTATGATTAACTCGAACGGCCTCGAGAGACAAAGAAAAGGCACGCTTGAACGATTGGAAAGGTTTGGCGTACGTGCGTACGTACGTGAGGTTGAACTTGAAGTTGAACTGCCAGGTGGTGGTGCCGTGCGGGTAGTCACCGTCCTGGTTCATGAAGGTGAGGCCCAGCTGGATGATCTTGAGCAAGTCCACGTTGCAACGCAGCAACTGGTATTGGTAGTCCACCGTGCTGCGGAACTCGCCGATTGGTCGCACCACCACGCCGGGGAATTCCGTGTCCTTGTATTTAAAAAAAATAAATACGTTTTTAAGCACTCAGATTAATTTTTTTGGGAGAGGATAGGACCAACAATGGTTGTTTTTTTAAAGGACAACCGCCACCATTTTTTTGTTTGCTAACTGACATCACAAATACGTTTTAGAGCATCTAAAATACTCAAATATATTAATATTTTTTGTCACATGCAAAACACCAATAGAAATGACTTAGTGTCCCAAAACTGCCACAAAATGAGCTTGAAACTGGTCAGATTCAGAAAGTCCCGCCCCCTTGTCCGTGACATCACGCCAGGATACTCCTTCACAAACTGCCTTGCTCCAGAATCAAAACAATGCCACTATATGCGCTCAGTGAAAGTCATTTGAAGTGATTTGACAAATTATGGACGCAACTTGTCCGGAGGTGTCGGTTGTCCTTTAAAGGTTTAATTTACACCGTGCTTGCAACAGACTTCCGAGGTCGTTACCACATAGGCTTAGTCATGCTAATGAGGGGATGCCAGAGCTATGGGGCCAATCAGAGTCATTTGAAGTGATTTGATAAAATTATGGATGCAACTTTGTGTCGGTTGTCCTTTAAAAGTGGCTATAATCAGTTACCATGGCGATGAAGTTGTAGCTCTGGATGATCTGTCGGATTTTCTTCATCTCGTCGTCCACGTTGCTGGCCCAGACCTCGCAGATGATCTGGCTGGCATCCGTGAGTGCGGCCGGCATGTTGGCGGCGGCGGCGGCTCGCGAGATCTTTCCACGATCACCACCTACAGGTCTGCTGCCCTCTTGGGTTTTGGGGTGCAAATAATATCTGGCAAAGGGGGGGGGGGGAATATGTATTTGGAATGAATGCTTTTTTTAATGTAAAGTAATGTTAAAGTCTTTCAAAGCTCAACCTTAGAAAGTAGGTACGCTACAGTGAGCTATATTCCACCGCGATTGTTTCTGTGCAGTGAACCGAGCGCACTCTGTACTCGTAGTTGTATATCATTGCATTTTTGTGAAGTACATCATCGTTTTTCATGGGATTTATGCAGTTTATGATGACGTTTCCCTCCATGCTGGTTCTGGAAATTTCCGAATACGACACCAAGAAACAGAGGGAAAAATTGAAGTTTACGCTCTTTTTTTGCTAACACTACAGTTTATAAAGGTGAGTAAGTTGTACTTTTATAACTCATAGAAGTGGTAGAATATATATTTTTCTCCATAACTGACAAGTTTCAAGCAAAAAGAAGCATTAGCATATATATTTCTAGAGCTCGCCATTTTCTTTCCTAGTATTTAGTGACAGCCATTTTTGATTTCTGACGAAAATCTGCCTGCATTCAATCGTTGATATTTGCTAATTTATATTTTGAATCTTTTCTTGTTTAGAATTTTAAAATCTTTCCAATGGTACTTTAATCGTTAAGATCTGCCAAAAATTAAGGACGTTATGATCGTTTATACAGTAATAAAGAACCCTGTCACAGATTTTCATTGTTTTTACTGTGTAATTACAGGCAGAAAATCCCTTCATATTTCGAAAATTACAAATACCATTATTTCCTTGTTATTTGTAATAGAACAATAATCTATACATCATTTGAAAGCTATTTAAATGTACTTTAATACGCTAATATTTGTGATTTGTTTGACTTTTTTTAACTTGCCGTGCGCGTTGCATGCTGGGTACGAGTAGTTGTTTACAATTACCGATCCGAAGCGCTAAGGTGTTGCTCTGAATTTTGAAAATAACGCAGCGTTAATTCCACTTTTTTAGGCAATCGCGTGAGCATAAATACTGAAAAAAATGGTGTATTGATAACGGGATAAGTAACGGAGCCGGAAGTTTAGCACCCAAGCTAATGTTGACTAGCTAACAGCTTGTCGCTAACGGCAGCGTGAACATCGCCGGTTCCTCAACTGCTCCGTTTTTTGTTTCTTAGACGAAAACGACGACGCCTGCAATAAAATCAACAACGAAAAGAAAGCTGTGGACGAAATGAAAATAATTGGAAAGGAGTTTGTACCTCAGAATGGAGTCCACGGAGCCGAACTAGCCAGTGCGGCACCGGGCTTCTTCGTCGTTTCCGCCCGCGACTCGGATCGGTTCTTTCTTTGTGGTGCCAAAGACTTCCGGTTTGTGTGATTGTCGCCACCTGTCGCCCGGAGGATGACTGACAAAGGTAAAACATTTTTAAATAATAATAATAAATTTCATTTCTAAGCGCCTTTCAAAACTCTCAAGGTGACTTTACAGTCACAGGATACGTTTTTCTGTGGGTGAGCAGCGGTAGCCATATGCGCCAACGTTCACTCAACCCGGAAGTAACTCAAAAGAGATAGAAAGCTTGCTAGCTAATAGCTAGCCAGCTGCCCGAAACAAACGACCGTGTATAGTAAGGCGTTTTTATTTTGTGGGATTATTAACGGTATTCATATTGTATTATATAGTAGTGCATTTTACTTTATGAATAAATATATGACAGAATAATCGTTAATCGAAACGAATTTAAATGTTTTTAATTGTTGTAAAATCAATTTTTTGTTTCAATCCATCGATAGAAAAAGCCAAAAAAAATCGGTGTTCTTTCCATTTATCTTACTTTACATAGACAGTATATAATACCTTAGTCTTCAATTGTTTTATATTATTAAAACAACTCAATATATTCGATATATTGTGTGACTCTTAAAGGCTTTCTGATTCTGATTACATTTTAACATTCGAACATAATATATAAGCATGAGTATGCTTCTATTTATGTTCAATTGTATATTGGAAATATTGAAATATATCAAAAATACATTATTCCATCCTATAATAATTTCACAGTATATTATTATATATCCTAATATATAGATAATAATAATAATAATAATAATAATAATACATTTGATTTTTAAGCGCCTTTCAAAACTCTCAAGGTCACTTTACAGTCACAGGATCAGTTTTTCTGTGGGTGAGCAGCCACCGTTCACTCACCCCGGAAGTTACTCAAATAGATAGAAAGCTAGCTATCTAATAGATATCTAACAGCTAGCTACCTAGCTAGAAAGCCAGCCAGATATATAGCTAATAGATATAAAGCTGTGGCCGTGGGATGGTGCTATAGACCCAATAATTATCGTTCTGGAGTATAAGGAAAACACACATTTATACCTATAAAATGTTTTATTTGAAAGTACTTCATCTGTTTCCTGCATTGCTTTGCACATGATGGGGTAGGGATAAAAAAAAAAAAAAAGATCAGGGTTCGGTTGGATTGGCTCTCCTCTGGATATGGCAGATTTCCAAGATAGGCATCAGGAGTTGGAATGCGTCTTGAATATACGATGCACTGTTGGATGCCTGCGTGAGGGGCGAAAACAGTTTAGTACTCATAATAATAATACATTTCATTTTAAGCGCCTTTCAAAGCTCTCAAGGACACTTTACATTCACAGACAAGCATAGGTACTATAATAAATAAAATACAACACAAATACTCTTGGATTGTGACACAAACCTCTAAGAAGACTCCAGTTATAAGTGGGTTGAGGACTTCTCCCTTCTCGTTTGACTGGGGGGGGGAAACAATTTTTAAAAAAAATCCCTGAATCTTTTTCTGTTTTTTTTGTTGTTGTTTCTACGCACCCCAGCCGCTGTTAGACAGGTGGTGAACTTCTTGGAAAGCAGCGAGACTTGTTTACACAGCACAACGGTCAACCTAAGGATGCAGAAGGAAAGAAGGTGACACTCATTTGTGACATATTCATACTTTTGCTAATGGTGTGGATTTTTTATTTTTTTGGACCAGATTATCTTATTTGCTATTTGTTATTTTTATGTTGTATGTATGTAGATTTTTTATTTCTTAATTTAAATTTAAATCATAATTTTAATTCATAATAGTATATAATAGTTATTATATTATTGTATTATTTATTGAGTTATTATTTTTTTTTGTATACCCCTAAAAAAAATTGCTGAAAGTATCGTAAACTTAAAAAAACAACAACAACAACTTTGCCGTTAAAAATTGCCTGGCTTCTTACTGCGATAAGTAGTCCACTTCGGCGTGTTCGTTGGACAGCAGGAGGCCTTCGCCCAGCTTGTGGAAAAGCTCGATGGAGCGCGCCGTCAGCTCGGCGAGACTCCTGATGGCGGCGGCGTTGACCTTCTGGTGAGGATAAAAAGTAGACATTTTTGTTTTGTTTTTTGCAATCGGATTATTATAGTAATTCCTTGTGTTTTGCGGTTAATAATAATAATAATAACAATACATTTAATTTCTAAGCGCCTTTCAAAACTCTCAATGTTGTGTGGGTGAGCAGCGGCAGCCATTTGCGCCAGCGTTCACTCTACCCGGAAATAACACAGCAGCACCTAGCTAGGTAGCTGGCTAGGTATCTAGGCAGCTAGCTAGCTAGATACATAAACAAATAAATAAAATACAAAAATAAAGACATAAACAAATAAATAAAATACATAGATCAATAAATAAATATATAAATAGATAGGTAGGATAGGTAGCTGGCTAGCTATCGAGATACATAAACAAATAAATAATATACATAAATAAACAAACAAAAATAAAATACATAGATCAATAAATGAATATATAAATAGATAGGTAGCTAGGGTAGGTAGCTGGCCAGGTACCAGCCAGTCATTCCTCATTTTTCGCGAATAATAATAATAATAATAATAATAATACTACAGTAAAGTCTCGTTATATCGATATTCAAGGGAGTCCGAAAAAAATATCGATATAACCGGGACTATCGATATATCCGACCCTGTTTGCATGTAATTATTATTATAAATGTTTGTTTTCCCTGAAAAATCCGCAAGGCACTGAAACCGCGAAGTAGCGAGGGATCACTATTTTTTTCCACCAATGATGCAGTTGCGTACTTTGACCAGACGATGGTGCTGTTTCACCCAAATGCGTCCATACCTCCACTGTAAACTGCTCCTTTTCTTCTTCGTCGTTCTCTGCCTGTTTATTGAAGTCCACAATCACGTCGCAGGCGTCTTTGCAAGCCTGTTCGGCATTCATATAAAAAAAATCAGTTTTTGATATTTAATTTTTATATCGTATTTGCCTCATTTTAATTCATGATTTGGGATAACTATTTAAATTTCCATCCACTTTGCATATTTGAATGACGAGCACCTTGCTGAGTTTTTCGGCGGTGGAGGAAACGCGCAGCCCTGCCAAGGCTTGGCTAAGCTCCGCCTCAAAATGGGAGCCATCTTGATCTGGAATTACACCGAGTGACAGGAAATTTGAATTTAAAATTTTGGGAGGCGTTTATGGAATTGATGTCATTTCCTGTTGAGCTTTGAGACCTTTCCTGTCATCCACGTCATCGTCGTCAAACTCCGTCATGGAGAAGGCAGCTTTGATGACCTCCAACTCGTTTCTCAGCTTGCTCAGCTCTTCTCCCGATAGCGTCGTTAGCACCGATTTCACCTGTTAAAAAAAACACACATTAAAAATCTCAATGAAATCGTCACTTCGCCCTCCATTTTAATTCCGACCTTTGACTCGCTTTCCCGAGAAAGCATCTCCAGAGCTTCAAGGTGAGCGAGGCCCTGGTACTGGTCAAAAAGAACCCCGTAGTGAGCCACCGGCTTCTTCTCAGAGTCCGACGACTCGTCCGTTTGAAGCTCCTCTCGCTCCTTGGCCTCCCTTAGCACCTGAGACAAAACACGCTAGCGTCACTATTGCTCCCGCCGCACTCAAAAGCCTTCCATTTTTTTCAAAAGTTCCTGATTTATTTATCTAGCTATGCAGCTACCTAGCTAGCTATCTCACTTGCTAGCTATTTGCTATCTATTTGCTAGCTAGCTCCTTGGCTGGCTATCTAGCTAGCTAGCTATTGGCTATATAGCTATCTAGATACATAGACAGTAACATCAAGTAAAAAAATAAAAACTAAATCCTAAATAAATGCTATTTAGGTATGTATCTTTATTGAGTGAGTTATTATTATTATTATTATTATTTATTCATTAATGCATTTATGTATTTATTTCTTCATTAATTTTTATTATTTATTTATTCATTTATTCTTTCATTAATTGACTCATATTTATTTCTTCATTTATTCATTAATTAATGTATTTATTATTCATTTATTATTATTTTTTATTCATTCATTTATGCATTGATTCATGTATTTATCTATTTATTTATTCATTTATTAATGGATTCATGTATTTATTTCTTCATTTATTCATTAATTAATGTATTTATTATTCATGTATTATTTTTTTTATTCATTCATTTATGCATTGATTCATGTATTTATTCATTCATTAATGGATTTATGTATTTATTTCTTCATTTATTCATTAATTAATGTATTATTATTCATGTATTATTAGTTTTTTATTCAGTCATTTATGCATTGATTCATGTATTTATTTATTTATTCATTAATGGATTTATGTATTTATTTCTTCATTTCTTATGTTTTATTATATGTTTATTTATTTATTCATTAATGGATTCATGTATTCATTTCTTCATTAATTCATGTATTTATTATTCTTATATTTTTGTATTTATTCTTTTATTCATGCATTTATTCATTGATAGATGTATTTATTTCTTCATTAATTGATGTATTTATTCATTCACTATTGACTATAATAATAATAATAATAATAATAAAATTACGGGTCACCTGAGAGAGGGTGGAAGTCCCGATCATCAAGCGTTTAGTCTTCTTAAAACCCGGATCGCCTTCCGCGATCACGTCCATCGTCTTCTTCCCGATAAACTCCAGCGCGTCCAAGCCGCCGCTAATCACCGTTTTCCCCTGCAGGAACGGCGGATTGCAACAGCGCCGCCTACCAGCGTCCATCGGGAGTGCGCGTCTTGGGCTTACCGTGTTGTGAACGACGCTGGTGAGCGACGTCAACACCCCCATGGCGCCGGCTGCCGATTCCGGCACAGCCGCTACCTGCCGCTGCTGCTCCGCCTTCTCGTCGTCTGCCGCTTGAGCCGACAGATCGGCGGGACTCGGGATGCCGAGCGACGTCTCGGCTTTTTCCATGACTTGGGTTAACCCTTGACCTGTTGATGACATAATAGTGCAAGCGACTGTGATGTCAGTGTCTGAAATAACGTCTGCCCGGATGCCCGGTGCGTGCAACTTTTGTTTTTTGGAGTTTTGAAAGGCGCTTAGAAATTGAACGCCAATTAAAAGCGTCATGGAAAGAAGAATTCACGTGACTTGTAGCAGACGACGCAACGCGAACATTGCATTGGGGAAAATGATGTAGAGTGTATGAACAAACGACCAACTAGAGCAAAATCATCAGCAAGGGATATTTGATATAAATAAAGCAAGGGAGCATTTGTGGTAGGTACATCCTTAATAAAAACAATCCTTAATACAGGTAACATCCGACTTACGACCTGCTCAACTTATGACCACCCGTACTTACGACCACCAGACCCTATTTTTAACATTTTAAGAAGGGGAGTTTGTGACTCATTTAGCCTCCGAATTTCTATTCAACATTTTTGAATGGATTTCAACTTACGACCATTTTGACTTACGACCGTTTGGTCGGAACGGAACTCGGTTGTAAGTCAGACGTTACCTGTACTTTGCAACATTTTTTTTTTTTTGGGGCGATTAGTCTGATTGTGTTTCAAGTTGTGAAAAAGGAGGCAGTCAACTTTATGGCCGGGCAGACAACTCTGAAAAGTTGTCTAACTTTTTGTCATGAGTTTTCAGACACTGGTGATGTCACAGTAGGGCAGATGGATCATGTACTCACCCACGGTGGCCACGGTGGCGGTAGCAGTGGACAGGATAGATTTGCCCCAGTCACCCCAAAAACCCCAACCGCCCTGCGTAACCGAAGACTGACTTGGCGGCGCCTAAAAAACAAAAATATTGCAAACAAAGCCCAAAAAACGTACGTTGAAAAGCACCATTTTGTTTGTTTTTACGCTCTGTTCACCTTTTCCTGCTTGTCGTCCATTTTAGGTTTCTCCGGCATTTGAGCTTGAGGCTCCGCCCTCCGCCGGGCTTTCCTGGTGGGCGCCACGTCTGTCAAAACGTCGGGTGAGGTCGGCGGGGATTCGTCGGACGTCTCGCCGAGCTGAACCTCGGGTGCGCTTGGTTCGTTGTCCGACATGGCCGATCCTTAGCGCATACCTGTCGGGAAAAGAGCTGTCAAGCTAACATGGACTTTTGAAGAGACGGTGCTAAATTCGGGTTTTATTATTTTATCTTAGTATCCTCAATCCTTGCTACTTGAGCTTTCTTACTGTCTTTCATAGTAGCCAATGTTATTATCTAACTAACTTGCTAGCTATCTATTTGCTGTCTATTCGCTATCTAACTAACTAGCTGGCTAGCTAGCTAGCTATTTGCTGTCTATTAGCTATCTAACTAGCTAGCTAGCTATCGATTTGCTGTCTATTAGCTAGCTGACCATCTATCTAGCTAGCTATTTGCTGTCTATTACATATCTGACTATCTGGCTCGCTGGCTATCTATTTGCTGTCTACTAGCTAGCTAGCTATTTGCTATCTATTAGCTATCTAACTAGCCAGATGGCTATCTATCTATCTATTTGCTGTCTATTAGCTATCTAACTATGCTGTCTATTAGCTATTTAACTAACTAGCAGACTATCTAGAAAGCTATGTTTTGTTGACAATATGTTAATGACATTGCTGGGTAGTTTCGACCAAGGCATACTATTACGTAGCTTTTTGCAATGTTGCAGTTGTGTATGAAACTGAACTTTGTCACTTTTCATGCGCTTTGATTGCATTTTATCCGTTTTTTTAGGCGACAAACAACATGTAAACAGCTCACCTCGTCTCTTTTTCTACAGCTGTCAGTGTCGAAGCTAGCAGTGACGCTAGCCTCCGTGCAAAGTTTCCCTCAATCAAAAAGAACAAAAATAAACGTGTCCACAATATACGATCATAGTTCGATAAAAGTGTTGTGTTTCAAAGTGGATCAAATGCGCAAATATTCCGAATCTTTCGTTTTTGTCTTCCAGATGATTAGCCACGTCACAAGCGTCACTTTTCATCCAACGAATTTTCAACAAAAGAAGATCCGATCAAAGGTTTCAAAATAAAAGCTAGGGGAAAGTGAAAACGTCACACCCGCCGCCATTAAGTCCGAAGTCACTATATATATATTATTCTCGCCACACTATACGTATAAACAAGTTTGTCGAGCTATATGACCATAATGCCCACTCGACTCGCATCGGATAACGAAAAACGACTTCCGGTCGTTGTCATGAAATTGCTTAGTGTAGTCCGGTAATATTATTGTCTAGTTCATGTACATGTATGTGTAAATACACGGAATAAATATATTCTACACGTATGAACAAAACTATAATTACTATTTAATCTTAAAAAACTGCGAAGTTTGTCGAGATAAATGGCCATCAAGCGCACTCGACTCGCATCGGAAACCGAAAAACGACTTCCGGTCGTTATCATGAAATTGGTTGGTGCAGTCCGTAAATATTATTGTCTAGTTAATATTAAAGTATGTGTAAATCAAGTAAATACATGGTATGGGTTTATTCTATGTATTTTTAGTTATAATTTCAAAAAAATTGAAATATCACTTATTTACTTTAAATAAAAAACGGTGATACTCTGACGAAGGCGGAAGTAGTCGCCGAAACATGTCAGGTATTTGAACGACTACACTGTCTGTAAGTAAAGAATCTGCTTTAAATTAGATATCAAGTAGGCAGTATGAACTTAGTACAACGAAACGAAGAAAAAAAACGGTGAAGTTTTTCCACGCCTTTACCTGACAACAAACCACGCCCCATCCGTCATACAATACTATTTTCTTACCACGGAAGTACATGACAACGACGAATCTAACTTTTTCAACTTTTAATGCAGTTTTAACGTGAAACAAGAGGATTTATGGGTGAAAAATCGATCTATTTTACACATTTCCACTCCTATTAGGCGGCTAAAATTGGAAATAGTTTGTATCGGCGGATGATTTGAATTTTACTTGAGCACAAGTCAGACGTGATTTACGAACATGATGTCTTTGGATGTGTGCGCGTGCGTGTTGTGTGAATTGCGTGTGCGTCGATATTATTTACTGTCCAGTTGATCCCACTTCTTATATTCTGCTCCCACATTTCCACAAATTATAGATTTTGAAGAATAAATACACGTGGTGGCGAAATCTCGCGAGATTTTACCTCTGAGGACCGAAAGGGTCAATCGCTTCTTTGTGTTTACGATTTTTTTTATCACGTTTATTATTTAGTTTGTTTGTGTGTGAGTGTGTGTGTATTTTAAATATATTAAATTGATAGAAAAATATTTCTAGGTCTCAATTTGTCAATTGTCTTCAAATGTGAGGATTTATTCTCCATTTTAGTTTAGTTATACATTGTTAGCTTACACTGCATATGTAACGACAACAGCTATTAACGAGTGTTGTGAAAATGTCACCTGACCCGTTTTTGCAGGCATGCCAACGGTGAAAAACATGCCGGTGCTGCTGCTCCTCTGCACCTGCTTGGTAGAAGGCGCCGAGAACCGCTCGGAAGAGGAGACCACGTCCACCGGTGTCGGTGTCGTGCTCAAGGAGGGAACAGACGCCTTGATCGAGTGCAACGTGACGGGGGTCCGAGGTGATGTCAGATGGTACGGCCCTGGCGGACATCTGCTGGTCGAGGAACCAGGTACGAGGAAGCCCTCCATTTTGGCTCTAAAACAGCATGTTAACTCAGGGGAATGGTAGGAGAGTGATACCTTGGCTTACGAACTTAATTGGTTCCCAGACAGAGTGTGTAAGGTGAAAAGTGTGTATCGCAAAAAATAATTTCCCATAGCAAACCATTAAAATGAGAATAATCCGTTCCCAGGTCCCCATCAAACATAATTTTCTAATTTTATAAGCCTTAAAACTACACAAAATATACTTTATTTTATGTATAATAAATGTGCTATGGTATTATAATTAAAGAAATAAACTGTACTGTATAATAAAGTTGTTTTATTTACCTTTGTGATGGTCGTTGATGGAATGGAGTGGCCGGTTTCATCAGCATTAAACACTTGATAAGGAACGTGGCCTTCTTCTTTCACCATCTTGAGGAATGATCCCTTGTAGGTGCTTTCTCTGCGATAATTTTACCTTGTTCCTCATCAATTGTGTTCTGTTTAGCTGGGTTGATAGCTTTTTCGCGAACGACACATCACACATTGTGGCAGCTCCTTGTGTATCCCAAAAAATAGTTTGTATGCCAAGGTAAAAATGTCATAAATTTAACGTTCGTAGACCGAAAAGTTCGTAAGCCTAGGTATCACTGTCGATTGAAAGCACGCTAGCTAGCTATTCGATAGCCAATAGATAACCAGCAAGCTAGCTAATACAGAGGAACATTAGAATCGCCATTTTGTCCTTGCAGGCGACAAGTGGCTAATCGAGGAAAACGGCCGACTCAACATCACCGCCGTCTCCTTCGCCGACCGCGGCCGCTACGTGTGCGTATCCGACGGCGGCAACTACAGCGTGACCGTCCGCGTGGCCTACACCCGCAGCGGCTTGGGCGTCTACTACGTAGCCGTTTGCCTGGTGGCCTTCTCCGTCACCATGATCCTCAACGTAGCCCTTCTGGGTATGGTCCGAAGCCACTTGAAGAAGACCGAGCGGGCCATCAACGACTTTTTCCGCACCGAAGGCGCCGAGAAGGTTCAGAAGGCCCTGGAGATCGCCCGCCATATTCCCATCATCACCTCGGCGAAGACGATGGAACTGGCGAAGGTCACCCAGTATAGAACCAAAGAGTTTGCGCGGCATATGGAGGAGCTAGCTCGTAGCATCCCGTTGCCGCCGCTATTGAGCAACTGTCGCGCCGGCGCCGCCGCGGCGGGCGCTAGCGCCCCCCCGGAGAGCGAGAGGGGAACGGCCCGGTTGATGGCAGGGGAAGAACCAGGAAGTCAAGTAGCGGACGTGGAGGTGTCGGTTCACTCGCCATGACGGACGCTAAGGACTGCATTCAAAATGACTTTTTTTCAGAAATAATAACTTTTAATAATAATAATAATAATAATAATACATTTGATTTCTAAGCGCCTTTCAAAACACTCAAGGTTACTTTACAATTACAGCATACGTTTTTCTGTGGGTGAGCAGCGGCAGCCGCACGCGCCAGCGTTCACTCAAACCAGAAGTAACTCAAATAGAAAGAAAGCTAGTTTAACCAATGGCTACCTATAGCTAGCCATTGGTTATATAGCTAACTATCTATCCACTGGTGAAAAGGAGGCTTTCAGCAGAAAGTGCTTAAGATTGAAGGACTGTGTCTTTGTGTTGTCATATTACAGTAAAGTCTCGTTATATCGATATCGGATATATCGATAGTCCCGGTTATATCGATACTATTTCTATGTACGCGCGGAGAAAATTACATGCAAACAGGGTCGGATATATCGATAGTCCCGGTTATATCGATATTTTTTCGGACTCCATTGAATATCGATATAACGACACTTTACTGTATTTGTTATTTTGTTGTTTTGACTTCAAAATGGCGCCAGCAACTACTGTACTATTTTGTTTTTGCTGCTGTGAAATGTCAATGTCTCTATTGTGAGATGAATAAATAATAATAATAATAATACATTTAATTTCTAAGCGCCTTTCAAAACTCTCAAGGACCTTTTACAGTCACGGGATAAGAACTTTTTTGTTGTACGGGTGAGCACCGGAAGCCATTCGCGCCAACGTTCACTCTACCCGGAAGTAACAAAAAACTAAATGACAAATACTAATATGACAACACAATGCTCATTAATGTATTCTAAATAAAGCGAATCCCTGAAAAGTATGCTGAAATAATAGAAATAATCATCAAATATTCATTCACAACATTAAAACATTAAAACATTTTTAAAAATTAAAACGGCGTTTTATCGTATTTCTGTGTTAAAATAATCGACCACTAGGCGGCGCTATGCCCTTTTATATAAAAAAATGCAGCTCGTTGCGTTCACATTCGGCTGTAATTGCTAGGTCTAATGAAACTTCATTTTTTTTTGCTATTATAATAATAATAATAATAATAATAATAATACATTTCATTCATAAGCGCCTTTCAAAACTCTCAACATTAATCAGTGTATGAATTCAATCATAACAGCTTACAGTAATATTCACAAATTATTATTATTATTATTACTATTAATAATAATAATAATAATAACATTCCATGTCGAAGCAACTTCTGTCTGGTTATCAAAAACAAGTTCCCATACCGGGAGTCGAACCCGGGCCGCCTGGGTGAAAACCAGGAATCCTAACCGCTAGACCATATGGGAGCCTTGCCAATGTCGAAAACCATGAGTTTATATAGTAATTTATAACCAGACACGAAATGTGTACAATAGACACTAACGGACACGTAAACTTATCAACTTATCAGTTACTCAATTTGTGTCGACATGGCATTCATACAAAGTAGCAATTTGTCTTTTGTTTATCTTTTATTTGTCTTTTTTTTGTCGGCTAAAATGTGGGCACAAAGCATCATGGGAAATGTGGGCCCACGAACGCGACGTTATCCAACAAGTCTTCACCGTTCTCTTTTTCTCAGAATGTTGATGTATTTTCACAAATTATTGTGTTTTTTTTAATATGTGAGTACATAATGTGAATATGAGCACCTTTCCCCGTTTCGTGTTACTGCTGCGGTGTTAACGAAATATTTCGAGCCGACTCGGTTGAAGTGCCAAGCTAACCGAGCTAGCATGCTAAGGAAAACGGCTGTAGATTCGTCGTAAAATGTGTCAAAGCCGACGAAACAAAACAACGGCAAATTAATTTATTTTATAATGGTAATCTAAGATGTTAAATCTGTTTTTTTCCCTGTAACTCCACTCTAAAAGAATAATGTGCTTGTGCCTTTATTTTAGGTGTCTTTTTACTTGTTAATAACGAATTTTTAATAGCCAATTACAAAAAAAACCCAAAGCAAATTACTGCCTTGAAGCTTCACAATGGTGAGTTTTCCACATGGACTAATGCTTCTGCAAAGTACTTCCGTACATCCTTGAGTTAAAAGCCTCCCTTTTCAAGCAGCTGCCAGCAAAACCACAATAACCTTGGGCCTCATCCATGTTGACTTACCCCCCCCAAATAAATAAATAGATAAATAATAAAAAAGGAAAATCCATCCTCCCTTCGCAGACCTGTCGTCTCCGGAGGCGAGCTTATCTAAATAGAATTGATCGACCCCAGAGATCATTCATCACGGCGGGGCCCGCTGCCACAAAGGGAGAAAGCGAGATTTGAAGGATTTGAATTTTTCCTGCAGATGTCACCGAGGTGAGCGACGCACATTGATTGGATTGGAAATAGCAGCGCTTACGCGCGAGAGGCTGCGTATGGAAGCCAAGTATGCAAATGAGCTATTCGTTTCTTGAAATGACATTTCGATGAACTCCTGTTTGTTCTGTTCTGTTTGCTGTGTAGTCGACGCTAAAAAGGAAAGAGGGTGCAAAACGAGCCAAAAGGACGACGGTTGCTGACATTTTCCTTCAGTTTGACAAACAGCTGTGAGTATCGTATACAGTATTTGTGGACCAACATGTTAACTATGCAAACGGTATACACATTTGACACAAAGATGACATCAGTCCACATATTTACTGAAAGAACAACCGACGTCTCAGGACAAGTTGTGTCCATAATTTGTAAAATCACTTCAAATGACTTCTACTGAACATATTTGGCAAAGATTCCTCGGCATATAGCTATATTTAAAAATCGCGCTGAATATTCAGGAAGTCTTGTTTTCGAGTTGATGACGATTCCCTATGTGACGTCACGGAGGGAAAAAGAGGCACAAAATGGCGACCTCCTGTGGCCACCTCCGTTTCCACAGGCTGATAAATTCCTTATATGGAGCTTGGACGCCCTCTTCTGGCGGCTTTTGGTTGCAACACTAGGTCCCCAGACCAAACAAGTACAGCAAAATACATTGACGTGATGGAAGGACTGCTACAATGTGTCTTTTTTTATCGGTCAGGGGCGTTCCTTTAGTGACGTCACATACGGACTCGTCACCAACTCAAAAACAAGACTTCCTGAATGTTCAGCGAGAGTCTTAAAACGTAAAATATAGCTACATGCGGTGGAATCTTCTTAAAATACGCTCAGTAGAAGTCATTTGAAGACACTTTACAAATTATGGACACAACTTGTCCAGAGGCGTCGGTTGTCCTTTAAATCTTTCATTGTAAAACCCTGTACAAAAATTAACTCATTCACTGCCAAACGATGTGCAAAAATGTGTCTATTCCAGTGCCAAGGTTTTTGTCATTTTCACTCAAATTGTAGGACCCACACAAGGCTTTAAAAAAAAACAGCCCGGTGGCAAAATACGCCGACGAATTGACTGAACGAGTAGGAGACATGCTAAATATGCAGTAATGAAACTCATGAAATATTCATTGCCCCGCTTCCTCCTCCTCGTCGTCGTCGTCCTCCCACCGTGTGTTCTCCAACACAGGTGAGAAAATAACACTTGGATGACACCAATGTAATAACTGTTACTATTGGAAGCCTCCATGCAAACATAATTCGCTGTCACAGAGCCAGTCTGAGTCGGTTTGAGTTTTGCCAAAGCGCACAATGAGACGTAACATTCGGTCAGATTTGGGTCACGCCAATCGGCCAGTAAACCGGGATGCCAACTGCAAGGCTAAAGATACTATGATAGCGGTTGCCAGACCTGTTGTGGCTCAATATGACTTCACATATAAGGCGCACCTGCGTATAAGGCGTAGGGTCATCTTTTGAAGAAAATGAAGGGCTTTGTATACCGGAGAATACGGTACAATGTTACCTTGGCTTACGAACTTAATTGGTTCCCAGAGTGTGTAAGGCAAAAAGTGTGCATCCCAAAAATTAATTTCCCATAGGAAACCATTAAAATGAGAATAATCCGTTCCCAGGTCCCCATAAAACATAATTTTCAAATTTTCTAAGCCTTAAAACTAAACAAAATATACCTTATTTTATGTATAATAGATGTTCTATGATATTATAATTAAAGAAATAAACTGTACTGTATAATAAAGTCGTTTTATTGACCTTTGTGATGGTCGTTGATGGAATGGTGTGGCCGCTTTCATCAGCATTAAACACTTGATGAGGAACGTAGCCTTCTTCTTTCAACATTTTGACGAATGATCCCTTGTAGGTGCTTTTTCTGCCATAATTTTACCTAGTTCCTCATCAATTGTGTTCTGTTTAGCTGGGTTGATAGCTTTTTGCATCATGTGTACAGCTGGCTTGTGCGGGTTATTTGTGGAGCCTGATTGATGGGATATTTTAACCTTGCAGTCTGCACTCTGCCTTCAAACTATCAATAAAGTTGAAACGAGTCCAAATTTCACCGTTTTCTATCCGTTTTCTCACTCTCTCTGCCGTCTGCCTGTCTATTTAATGTTTAAACCCTGCCCCCGCTCACTGCTGCGTTCTTGTCCAATCACGTGGCTTTAACCGAAGACTGAGGGCGGGGAATAGAGGACCAAAAAAAAAGTCGGCTGCCATTTTCTTGTTAGGAGAACGGGCTCGTTTGCGAATGACACATTGTGGCACTCTGTGTGTATCCCGAAAAATAGTTTGTATGCCAAGGTAAAATGTTCACAAATTTTACGTTCGTAAACCGAAAAGTTCGTAAGCCAAGGGGTTCGTAAACCGAGGTATCACTCTCATTCAATTTGTGAATGCCATTTATTCAACTTCACTGAACAACGACACTGATCGACTCATTCACAGGTGCAGATACAAAAAATATCATTTTAGTTATACTCGCTACATGAATCCAGTGTGCTATTATTAAAAAAATAATAAAACCTCCTTGGCAATCCAAATGTAGCCTAGCGAAAACAGAAAAAAAATCGTCTCATCTGCCTGGCCGCCTTTGTTTTCGTCAGTGGCAGCGGACGCCGGCAAACAGCATCAAAGCGCGCCTGCGCTCACTAACTTGGCAGCCAAGGCAACAGATTGACTGTGGGGTGCCTTTTACAGATGGGCGAAAATGGCAGGCGCGCCGGAGCAACAGCTTGCGCAAACACGACAGCGTCGCAAATTCCAACCCTCGTTCAAACATCCCATTCAACTTATTGAAACCAAAGCTATTTTCTTTCATGATGAAGCTTCAATGCCATTAACGTGAGCCGCCGTGAGTCGACAATGTCCGTGAGCTAATTGTGCTATTTCACTCATTGACTGCCATTCACAAATGTATTCGGGAATTCAAAATATGACGTAGAGCGCCATTCCCGAATTTCTTCGAGTTTTGTTTTTTCTTGTTTGGGTGGCGATAAAGCGCTGATCAGACCTCTGGCAATGTTTTTTTTTTTCCCCCATTCCACAAGGGGGCAGTATTTGCCTTTTGTCCATGTTTTACGTGGCGGTGCCGGACTCTGCTATGATTGGTCCCTGCTCTCAGGTTAGGGGGAGAAGAGGACTAATCCCTGCGGCTCCATTGATTGTTTCTATTGTCCTGACTGACGACTGGCCTGATTGCCCAATTTGCCCTGGTATCACCTCATCAGCCTATGTCGCCGAAGCGATTAAGGGAAGGATTTTGCTGTCTTATGAGGCACCACCGTCTGGACAGTAGGGATATATATAGGGCGGAAACTACCAGTAAGACTTTAGTTTGCTGACGAAGCTTCTTGGATAAGAAGCGACAGGTCCGACACCTTCAAATTTGTACAGATGACGGCTGAAGAAACCTTTTCATCAATGCTGTGAAGTGATCTAATTTCAGTTTAAGTTGAATCCGTGGCTTCAAATGGCAACAATTCATCATAGTTTAAAAAATACCAAATTAAAAATAAATAAATAAAAGTTTTTTTTTTTTTTTTTTTTTTTTTTTTTTTTTTAATATTGAATTTCAACCTAAACTGTCTTCGGTTACACATACACACACACACACATCATCTCAGGGTGTGTTTGATGTTCTCGCTGTGATTTCTTCTTGTTTTTTTTTTTTTTTTTTCCTGCAGTTTTTTTGCCTTGGGGCTCGTGTGGAAAGCCATCATGCAGAACAGCTGCTCCATGGAATTATCACCTGCCTTAATCGTGCCCGCCTGCCGCTTTGTAGTTGCCGCAGCTACCCGCAGGTAAACAATTCCCTGGAAAACAAACTTGCACGCCAACGGGAGTTTCACTTTAATGTCCTCGGAATCAATTTTTACCATCAAAGCAATCGTGTTTGCAGGAGAACACCATCTTTTTTTTTTGGGGGGGGGGGATTTCTTTTACCACTTCATTTTGATAAAACGTCAAGCAGCCTTTACTTCCTTACATCAATAAATGAAAAAAAAGCAAATGGCTACTCTCCAAAATAGTTCTATACCTTATCTCTTATTCCGTCCGAACGGGTGAAAAATAAAGCCCAGAATGTCATCAGGTTATATTTTTTTTATATAACACTGGTAACAACTAATAGAAGCTAATAACATCGTTTTTTGTGCCTATCTATCCATTTATCAATCAATCTTATTTAGTTTTGTGTGTTTAAAAACTAGAATCACTGTTAAATACAGTTGACCTAAAACAGAGCCCTGTTGGACTCCGGTGTGGAAAATCTGATGTAAAAATGGCGTTTGACTTCATTTAAAAGTGATAAAACCGATTGCATTTTCAGCTGCCATGCAGATCGCATTTTTTTGCAACACAAAGCTAAATAAATAAGGACATAAATACATAAACAAATGCATACATACATAAATAATCAGCATCAGAAAGCCTTTAATAGTCCCACAAGAGGAAATTACATGCATACATAAATAGATAAAAACACAAACAGAAAAAAATAATAATTACATAAATACATACATAATTACGCACATACATAAATAAATGCATACATAAATACACAAACTTATAGATAAATAAATACATAAACCAATACATTATTTAATAAATCAATTAATATGCCCATAAATAGAAAAATAAATACGTACATACATGTACAATTACATCCATACATATATAGATAAATACACAGATAATTTAAAAAATGAAAAATACATAAATAAATACATACACAAATAGATAAATACACGAATAAATAAAGAAATAAATACATAGACACATGAATAAATTAAGTACATAAATACATACATATTTATGTACATACATAAATAAATACATACATGCATAAATAGGTAAATACACAAACCGATACATAAACAAATAAATAAATTCATACATACAGAAATAGATGAACACACAAATAAATCAATAAATAAAGAGATGGATAGATAAACAAATAGATAAATAAATACACAAATAAGTCCATACATACAGAAATAAATATGTACATACATAAATAAATACACATGCAAAAATAGATAAATAAACACATAAATAATAATAATAAATTTCATTTCTAAGCGCCTTTCTAAACTCTCAAGGACACTTTACAGTCAGAGGATATTCTGCGGGTGAACAGCGGCAGCCACATATATACAAATATGTACACACATCAATACATGAATACATACATACACACACAAATACTGTACATAAATACACAATACATAAATAAATAGAGCCTTCTTTCCATAATATGCGCCACGTAGTTTTTAAATCAGCACTGAACCACAATGCATGAGCTTACTTTCTCCATCGCGGCAATAACGGTAAAACAAATGAGCGCCACTTGCAGTCGCCCAAAGCGATTTCCACCCGACCCGTAATTGCATCGCCGCTTTGCCAACAAGGACACCAAAATTGTGGCTTGATGACTGGTCTTCTTGTCACGCTTTGAAGGCTGGCCAAAAGTGGTCAGCTGAGTCTTGCAGGGGGGAATGAATGGCTTTCATGCGCTGCCACAGTGCGCTTTATTTTTCAATTTCATGCCTCTCGCAAAAAGGACACGTGACTTAAAAAAAAAAAAAAAGTAATAACAACGCAAATATTCATCGTGTACCAAAGCGCAGGAGAATTGGTTGATATGAAAAAAAAAAAAAAAAATGAGCCCACCACCTTCTTTGATTTTTGCTGGAATCAATAACCCGTGGAGACGGCGGGAAAGCTAATTCCGCTGCTTTTTCATCAAAAAATTATTGACTGCGCTCGCCATCTGTGTTTTATTACACTCGGCGGCGCCCTTCGGACCGCTCGTATGCAAATGCGGGAAGGAAGCCGAATCATGTGACCTGCGGATGGAAATTTACCATCACCGAGCCGCTTCATTCCGTCGAAAAAAAAAAAAAAAATCTATCGCGATGAAGCAGTATGTGGTTCACTGCCTTAGCATTAGCTTTTGGTGCGCTAGGTTTTGAGTGGGATATCCTTTTATAAGCGAAATCGAGAATCACTTCCTTTCTTTATTTGTTCATTTTACGTGACGAGAAAAATTGTATTCAGATTTTAGCCAATTTACAGCACAATAAATACAAAGGGGAGCAATATTCTCACCCTAAAGTTGCTCAATAAATAAATACATAAATAAACATTAATGAATGAAGGAATTCATGAATAAAAAGTTAAATAAACAGATAGCTAAATAAATATAGAAATAAATAAATGAATAAACAGATATATAAATGAAGCTATAAATAAACAAATGAATGAATAAATAAATGAATAAAGAAATCAACAGCTCAATAAATATATAAATAAACAAATGAATGAATACATAAATAAATAAGCAAATAGATAAATAAACAAATGAATGAATGAATAAATAAATACACAGCTAGCACAATAAATATATAAATAAAGGAACAGCTAAATAAATACATGAATAATTAAATACATAGATAAATGAATAATTAAATACATAGATAAATGAATAATTAAATACGTAGATAAATAAATATATAAATATACAAACAAATGAATAAGTGAATGAATAAATAAATCTGTAAAAAAAATTATAAATAAACAAATGAATAAATAAATAAACTGATAGATAAATAAATAAACAGAAAAATACATAAATGAATGAATAAATAAATACACAGATCGAATAAATAAATATGTAAATAAACAAACAGATGAATAAATACATAAATCGAATAAATATATAAATAACCAAACGAATGAAGAAATTGATAAATAAATAAACGGATGGGTAAATAAACAAATGAACAGATAAATAAATAAATGATTAATTAATAAAAAATAAATACAATTGATGAATAAATGAACATAGCTTGATAGATGATAAATAAATAAATGAATACACAAATAAATAAACAGTAAATATATAAATAAGCGACTGAATTAATGAATAAATATTTATGCAATGTTCTAATAATGAGAGAATAAACATGTAAATTCACATGAAAAATATCCCGATATGTCAAGAAGTTCCACGCGAGCCTTGTCATTTTACGAGAAAAACGTCACCGTGGTGGAATGTTGAAAAAGCGCTTCATCCCAACTCTCAAACTAAAATCTTGAGGCACAACTTTTGACTTTCCTTCCCACGCATATACACATTTTTTTTTTTTCATTTAATCTGTCTTCCAAAAAGCACCCGTTCCCCCCCCCCCCCAACGCTTCCTCCGCTTCCCCCTCACCATCTTCTCAACCTTCCTCCCGATCTGCCGCGATGGAGCTTTCTATCATCGTATTCAAACAAACGCGCAAGCCCCATAGATAAAAAGGGAAAAGGGACCAATTAGCATCTCTGCGCCGCACTCAAACCGCAGGAGAGTCGCCAGTCATCTCTCTCTTTTCATTACACACACACACACACACACACACACCAAAAACACTGCAAATCTTGCAAGTCGCTCAAGATAAATTAAGCAAAAAAAAAAAAAAATGCTTGGCGCCCAAACGTTCCTATTTTGCTCATTTTGACCTTGGTTTAACATTGAAAATGGATGCCGTTGTCAAACTAACTTTGGATAGTTTTCATTGTGATATTTGGTTGGTTTGTCTATTATGAGCAGACCCACTAACAAAAAGTGATTGGTCGCCAATGAGAATCAATTGACTCATGGACAAATCGGAAGAACCTCTTCTAGGTCCTCCTTCTCGAATCATTGGAGCTATTTTTAAGTCGTCTCGGTCCATCTTGAAATTTTGAAGCCGGTTTTTCACGAGCATTCTGAAATTTGATTGGAATGTCAATCATAATTGGACCACAAAAAAAAAAAACACAAAAAAAAAACCTCAAAGCCATATTTGAAACGGCGCAGGAAGTCGGCCATTTTTATTTGGAGCGGCCATTTTTTTGCATCACAATAATTATAATAATAATAATAATAACAAGTAGTAATAATAATAATAATAATCTTTTCCTTTCGGCTTTTCCCTTCAAGGGGTCTTAATAATAATAATAATACATTTCCATTTCCGGTCACCCCTCTAGATTTTATTATTATTATTATTATTATTATTATTATTATTATTATTATTATTATTATTATTATTATTATTATTATTATGTATTTATTTATTTATTTATTTATTTACTTCGTCATCACTCTCGATTTTTTTTATTTATGCCTGCCTAAGGTAGCTATCTTGATAGCTAGCTATTAATTAGCTATTAGCGAGCTAGCTTCCGGTTTGAGTGAATGCTAGCGCGTGTGGCTGCCGCTGCTCACCCACACAAAAACTTCTCCTGTGACTGTGAAGTGACCTTGAGAGTTTTGAAAGGCGCATAGAAATGAAATGTGATGATGATGATTATTATTATTATGTGACGATTATGATTTTTATTATTATTATTACAACAATAAAGGGAGTCGCTGGAAAAGGTGGTGGGCAGGGTACGGAAGGTCCACTCTGATTTTCCGCGCTTTTGTCTTGATTCTAATTCGGTAGAGGTGTCAATCGTGTTCACATCTACACACACACACAAATCTGAAAAATACATATTTGAAAAAACACAGGTGGTCTGCCATTTTTTTTTTTTTTGTATGCAGCGGCCATTTTCCCACCAAACATTTCTTGCTAATTGTTGGAAACCACCCATTTCCACGGTACACCAAATACGCAGTCTTTTTGTATAGCGTAACACAAAAGGACAAATCAGTACACACCTGAGCACACGCGTGTGCGGGTATCGTGCTCAGCATGTCACGGCGAACTGAAAATGCGAGTGAGTAATTTGCGTGAGCTAATCAAGCCAAATTCACTCAAATAATTTGGCCAGTTGGCAGTAAAAGGCAGCGTGACGCACAAACACAATTATCGGGGAAAATAACGTGAAAGGGGCGCTGACAGAAATTCATTATTCTCTTGATATAAAAAAAAAAAACATTGGAGCTAAAAATGGGAACTTGATTGACATTCGCTAGCACGTCGCAACGTGCGCTCGGGGTAAAGCAGATGTGACGCTTTACTTTCTCGAAGGAGGTTGCTATCATCTTTTGGACGATGAATCTTTTCCCTAGCGCTTTTCCCGAGATTTTTTTTCCTTCATATCTTTTTTTTTTCGGGATCTGTGCGCTTCCCTCTTTATTCCCCCCCCGAAAAAAAAATTCACAGGGTGCAAAGCCGCCCCATCTGAGTGCAATAAAGCTATCTCTTTGCTAGCTATTAGCTAGCTATTATCCATTTATTTGCTAGCTAGCTTGCTATCTATTTACGGGTGGTCGTAAGTCAAGCTGGTCGTAAGTCGGATGTTACGTGTATAGATCGGTAGCACCTGCTTAAGTTAGCTAGCTTCCGGGTTGAGTGAACGCTGGCGCGTGTGGCTACCGCTGCTCACCCACAGAAAAACATATCCTGTGACTGTAAAGTGACCTTGAGAGTTTTGAAAGGTGCTTATAAATGAAATGTATTCTTCTTCTTCTTTTTATTATTATTATTATTGTTATACAGCTAGCTAGCTGTATCCTAGCTTTAGTGTACAAAATGGAGGATTACTATATGTATACGGATGGTAGATTTTATTTTATTATTATTAGTTGTGTTCTTTTTTGGCAACCAGATTTCAGCCGATATTTAATAATTTCACTTATAAGCGCCTTTAAAAACTCTCAAGGTCACTTTCTAGTCACAGGCTAATTTTTTCTGTGTGTGAGCAGCGGCAGCCACACGCGCCAGCGTTCACTCAACCAGGAATAACTCAAATAGGGGGAAAGCTAGCCAGCTGGCTAATAGACAACCAATAGCTAGCTATTTATCTAGCTGTCTATCTCGCTATCTAGCTAGCTACCTAGCTGGCTAATTATTTGCTATCTATTATTAGCTATATTGCTAGCTTGCTATTTAGTTAGCTATCTATCTATTTGCTATCTATTAGCTATCTCGCTTGCTAGCTATCTATTAGCCATCTAGTTAGCTAGCTATCTAGCGAGCTCCCTATCTAGCTATCTTGTCTATTTGCTATTTCGCTTCCTAGCTTTATATCTAGTTAGCTATCTATTAGCCGTCTAGATAGGGAGCTCGCTATCTTGCGAGCTGCCTATCTAGCTATCTATCTATTTGCTATTTCGCTAAGCTCATCTGCATGGAAGCCCATTAGGCCGAAAGATGAGGCTCGGGCACGGGACGATCTGATCCAAATGAATTCATGAATGAGGGATTTTTCACCCTCCATCTTCCCTTTTTTTATGCATTCATTTCCCCGGCGATTTTCACTAGGCCACCAAAGCCCAGTCGGCAAAGCGATCGTTTTTCCATATTGATCGAAGACTGAGGAGGATAGACCACCCTTCACCCCCTCAGTCGCCCCCCCCCCCCTCCTTTCCGGTCTCGGTGGCTTTAAAGCTAAAGCGGTCGAAGTGTGGGGGGAGGGGGGCAATTGGGCCAGCGGATAGGACGGAATGACTATTGTATGCATTTCATTTTAAGGGGTGAGGTACTTTCACTGAGAAGCTATTTGTCGCCCTCCTCCCCCAAGGACCCCCCCCCCCACTAGAGAGCCGAAACTCTGCATACCATTTTGCAAAAAAAAAACAAACAAAAACAATAAAAATATCTGGAAAAAATGATTGAGTAACCAAAGTTAGTTTGCCGTAGCGCTAGCTCGTAGCAATACTTTTATAGGGGGCTTGGGGAGAGGCCAATAGCTAGCTAGCCATTAGCGATACATCCAGCTAATCGCTAGCTAGCTATATCGCTAATAGATAGCAAGCCATATAGCTAATAGCCAGCCAGCTCTATAGCTAATAGCTAGTTAGCTAGCTAATAAATAGCTAGATAGCAGTGAAACTGTCACGCTATTCCGGTGCACACTGCGATATATATTTTTTATTATAATAATAATTATAATACATTTCATTTATAAGCACCTTTCAAATCTCTCAAGGTCACTTTGCAGTCACATGATACATTTTTCTGTGGGTGAGCAGCGGCAGCCACACGTGCCAGCATTCACTCAACCCGGAAGTAACTCAAATAGATAGCAAGCTAGCTAGCGAATAGATAGCTATTAGCTAGCGAATAGATAGCTATGAGCTTGCGAATAAATAGCCATTAGCTAGCGAATAGATAGCTATGAGCTTGCGAATAAATAGCCATTAGCTAGCGAATAGATAGCTATGAGCTTGCGAATAGATAGCTATTAGCTCTTTCGGTCATCCTTCTAGATGTTATTTTTTCTGAATTTTTTTATTTTATTTTAATGGTGATTCCCTTTTGTTTTTAAATTGCTAAATTGCAGCGGCAGCCACATACGCCAGCGTTCACTCAACCCGGAAGTAACTTAAATAGATAGCAAGCTAGCTAGCTAATATATATATAGCTAATAGCTAGTGAAGAGATAGCGAATAGATAGCTAATAGCTAGTGAAGAGATAGCTATTAGCTTTCAAATCGATAGCTAATAGTTAGCGAATAGATAGCTATTAGCTAGCGAATAGATAGCTATTAGCTAGCGACTTGATAGCTATTAGTACTTGAGACGTGAAACAAAATGGTGGACATAACACTTAAGGGGGGGGGGACCTCCATTGCCCTCCTCCTGCGTGAAGGATTGCGCCATATTCAGCCAGACAGAGAGAATGAATGCGCGGTTTGGCTCGCTAGTATCGGATGAGCGCAAAGAGCCATAAAGCAAATTCTCCTTCCACTCAGCGTAGCAGTCATGGCCGATTTGCCGTGCGAAAGTGTAATTCTCGTGGTGAATTACCACTCGTCGACCTTTTGGCGGCATGACGAAAGGGCACTTTCACGCATAAATTTCTCAGTCGATGGCGGCCAGGCTGCGTCCCAAATGGACGCCCGGTGTTTCCTTTGAGTATGGATAGACGCCGTCATAAACGCTCTGTTGTCGCAGGAACCAGTTGACTAATGGTTGTCATTTGTGTACTCACGTGCGTCCATTCCCGTACTACGGGAGAAGTCAAGTCGAGTGATACCTCGGCTTACGAACGCTTTAGCTAACGAACGTTTGCTACGTGTGGCTAAGGGTGTTTCTGTGTTGTCTAAGCAACCGTCTCGGGCAATAGAAGAGGTTGAAAAAAAGCATCTTACAAGGGACAGTGTGAGTGAGGGTATTATCGCAGAGAAAGCACGGCAACTTCACTCGGATAGCATCAAGAGGCAACTCCATCAACGACCGTCAAAAAGGTCGATAAAACAACTTTATTATATTGTACGGTGTATTTCTTTCATATCAATACAATAGCACATTTATGATACGTAAAATAAGGTCTATTTTGTGTAGTTTTAAGACTTATTTAGTAGAAAATTACGTTTTATGGGGACCTGGGAACGGATTATTCTCATTTTAATGGTTTCCTATGGGAAATTAATGTTTGGAAGACACACTTTTCACCTTACACACACTTTCTGGGAACCAATTAAGTTTGTAAACTGATAACTTTTGTTATCACAAATGGGTGGCTAATCATTTGCAGGATGCTAATGATTAGCCACCCATTTGATGACAACATGGGGAAGTATGGCGTGTGGTCCAAAGCTATCTTAACTCACTCGGAAGGCGCTTATGAATGAAATGTAGTATTATTATTATTATTATTATTATTATTATTTCCTAGCTATTTTCTATCTATTAGCTAGCTGGCTAGCTAGCTACATCTATTCGCTAACTAGCTGGCTGGCTATCTACCTGGCTGACTAGCTAAGTATCTGTTAGCTAACGATTGGCTAGCTAGCTAGCTTTCTATCTATTTGAGTTACTTCAGGCTTTAGTGAACGCTGGTGTGTGTGTGTCTGCCGCTGCTCACTCATAGAAAAAAATATCCTGTGACTGTAAAGCGGGCCGGAGAAAAATGATGCGGCGGGCCGCATTTGGCCCCCGGGCCTTGTCTTTGACACATGTGAGTTAATCAATGTCGCGCACTGAATTACACGCCTCGGAGAAAATAGTCGAAAGTTGAAGAAAGAAAAAAAAAAAACACTTCCACGGATGCATTCATTCCAAGTTAAATAATTGGGGTTGCGCCCCGCATATTGAACGACAAAACGGAAAACGTAACCTGTCGCCCCCGCCATTAAACGCCTTGTAATGATCCATCATTGTCTGAAGGGCCGCTCCATTTGACCCCCCCGCGACACGCTGACTTATCTCCATTCATAATCGAGAGCCCTTCCAAATCAGAAGCAATCAACAGCGCGCGCGTAACATCTCGCTACGGCTAATCCGCCGGACCTCTGGACGGCTAGCGAGGAGAAAAAGCTTTATCGCTTGGCCCGCCCGGTTGTGACAATTCAATCGGTTCAGCGTCTCCATTGGCATGAATTATGGATGAACGGAGCGCTGGGATTTATGACCGCTGGCTTGGGAAGGAAATCATAACCCCAAAAAAAAAAAGAGGAGGAAACCATTATTGACTCGATGCGAGAACGGTTGATTGATTGACTGTTTTTGGCTTGCATGAATTGCTCGTTGTAGCTGACTTTAATTTCATGGCATCCAGCGCGACTGAGTAAAAGTGAAGTGAAGCGGCGGAAAAGCTGTGAAGGGCCTTCGCATTAAAAAAAAAAGGCATGTTTAAACCAGGAAATTAGAGTACTACAGATAGTGGGTTTTGTGTGATCTTCGTGACTTTAAAAAAATTAAATACAGTATACAATATACAGTGATACCTCGGTTTTCGACCATAATCCGTTTCAAAAACCTGTTCGAAAACCGATTTGTTCAAAAACCGAATCAGCACTTTCCATTCAAATCAATGTAAAAAATCTTAATCCGTTCAAAGTCTAGAAAACAACTTTTTAACTATTTCATCGCATAAACCGGATAAAAACTTAATAATAGAGCGGGTCATGTGTAAAATTCTATAAAAACAAACTTTTATTTTCACCATTTTTTAACATTAACATCTGTACAAAAAAAAATCTTTCTGCCAGGGCACCTATCCCATCTGTCTTTGGGCAAACACAGGGCACACTGATTTTTCAAACCATCCTCTGCTTGCTTTAAAATCATACTATTCAGGAGATCTTAGCCAAATATGTCAGCATTTTCGCAAAAATAAAACAATATTAATCGTGGGTCACGTGACATATAAGGAAGTGACGTTTAAGAAAGCAGAGGGTAGTCGAGTGATGCATTCAAATGCACTCAGTTTGGTTGAGAACCACATTTCGGTTGTACTAGTAGCGCTGTATCATGTAACTTGACGTTCATTTTAGCCACCAAAACATTAACGTGTTCATAGTAAATGCGCTTTCAATAAAATGTATTATTATTATTCATCTAAATATACAGTATAACAGGTGTGACGAAATAATTAAACGATCACCACAAAAGAAAACTTCGCGCAACGTGACGTCATATACAAGCGACAACGCGAACATAATTAAAATGTCGTTACTTACTGGCCAACGGATGTAGAATTTAGGAAGGTAACAGAGAACTCTACGTTTTCAAAATAAAATGGTGTTATTGTGAAAAGCTCCGCCAGAAGTGACGTTTGCTTCCGAATTCAAATGACTTTGAAATCGCTGAGCGTCGGCGTCTGCCTCTCAGTGTGAAAGTTGCCTCCGGAGGAGAAGGAGGTAGAGCGGGCGGAGAGAGGGGAGCCCAGCAACCTGCAAGCCGGGGCTAGTTCACTTCCGCACGGCCTCAGCCGCTACGTTCCTTCGGCACGTCGTTCATCTCCCGGAGCAATGAGGCGGAAGGAGAAGAGGCTTCTGCAGTTCGCCGGGCTGCTCGTCGCGGCTCTCCTCTTCCTTCCTAACGTCGGTTTGTGGTCCTTATACCGGGACCGAGTGTTCGACAGACCGGCGGGCGGACCCGAAGGCGGCCAGCTGACGCAGGTGAGTCGGTAGCGGTGCGGGGTGTATTTCACTTAATCGCCGCTGGGTGACGCTGTGTGTGGCTCGGGCCATTTGGAAGCTCAATTCGGGCTCAAGTTTTAAATATTAGGTACCCGTTAACGCTAGATTTTTTTTAAAATTATTGATTTTCTAATATACTTTAATTTGACTAATAAGACATTATATTTTAAGCGCCTTTCAAAGCTCTTAAGGACACTTTACAGTCACAGACAAGCACGGGTACTATTATAAAGAAAATACAATCACAAAATAGGAATGCAATAAATAAAATACAATAATAAATAGAAACAAGAAAAAGAGCTACACAGAAGATGCCATTTTAAATAGGTGGCTTTTGAGATGGGATTTGAAGGTGGGAAGAGAATCGATGTTGGGAGGAAGTGAGTTCTAGAGTTTGGGGGCAGAGCAGCTGAAAGCTCGGTCCCCCATCATTTTTCCATACCTGGCGCTGAGCATTGTGTAATTTTGTCAAAAGGAGTGGAGCATACCTTGATCCATCATGTATCCAAGTGGGATAAAAAAAAAATCCCCCCATATTTCGAAAATTAAAAAATCCATTTTTCCTTATTAATTGTCATAGAACAATAATCTACACATCATTTGAAAGCTATTTAAATGCACTTTAACATGGTATTAGAAAATGTGTGATGAATTATTATTATTATTGGAAAATTTAGTCACTTCGCTTCCTGGCTGACATCTGGTGAGAAAAGGATTAGCTATCTGTTCACTAACTATTAACTATCTGTTCGCTAGCTATTAGCTATTTATTAGCTAGCTATTAGCTATCTTTTAGCTATCTATTCGCTAGATATTGGCTATCTATTCACTAGTTATTAGCTATCTATTCACTAGGTATTAGCTATCTCTTCGCTAACGATTAGCTAGCTATCAGCTATATTTTAGCTATCTATTCGCTAGACATTAGCTATCTATTCACTAGTTATTAGCTCTCTATTCGCCAACTATTAGCTAGCTATTAGCTATCTATTCGCTAAGTATTAGCTATCTATTCGCTATCTTTTAGCTATCTATTCACTAGATAACTATATTCGCTAGTTATTAGTTATCTGTTTGCTATCTCTTTGCTAATTATTAGCTATCTGTTTGCTAGCTATTAGCTATCTTTTAGCTATCTATTCGCTAGATATTAGCTATCTATTTGCTAGTTATTAACTATCTATTCGCTAGTTATTGCCTATCTGTTCGCTAACTATTAGATAGCTGTTTGCTAACTACTAGCTATCTTTTTGCTGGCTATTAGCTATCTATTCGCTAGGTATTAGCTATGTATTCGCTAGGTATTAGCTATCTATTCGCTAGCTATTAGCTATCTGTTCGTGTGTGGCTGCCGCTGCTCACCCACAGAAAAAAAACTTATCCTGTGACTAAAGTGACCTTGAGAGTTTTGAAAGGCGCTGATAAATGAAATGTATTATTATTAAAAGTGGAATATGAAATATTTTATGTCCATTTTTTGATAAGTTTGGTAAAATGATGAGGAAAATGTAAAAAAAAACCAGATAGATGTATATTGTGGTGGCAGTTTGCATTGGTTTTAAATTATTCCCCGTCTTAGAAACAAAATACTCGCGGCAGCAGTTTATTTTTAATGTCCTTATTTTTTTTTATTTTTAAACACAAAAGCCATCATTCCTTATGTCATTTACTGACTTCTACTTAACCGTTGACTTATTGAGTGGCGTCTGTGTTTCATGACAAACAATCAAAACGAAAATGCCAATCCCCCCCAAAAAATAATAAAAAATGGCGTTTGTAAACGTCCTTGCGACCGACGCTTCGCGCGCGACCTTCTCCCTAATAACCTTTTAAACGGCACACATCTCATTTTTATTGAAAGTCGACACGTGTGGAACCAATTTCATTAAGTTTTTCATCATCTTCTCTCGCTATAGCTTGCTTCACGTTGTCCCCCTGGTGATTTTGAAGCGTCTTAATAGCTAATTACGTAATATGCCATAGCGGCAGAATTGATCCATTTGTCAATTGGTAGCGATTTGTAAATGAGCTTCATTTTTTTTCTCACTCGCTGGGAATTCCCAAAGTTAACTGAAATCTGGGCTTTTTAATTATTTTCGCACAATGGCGTTCGCTACTTTGATTTACATCCGCCGGCTACGTTTTTATTTATTAATTTATTTTAAATCCACAGAAACTTTATTGTCTTCAAACGGCAGACAATCGTTGGATGAGCTTTGAACAGAAAAATGAAACACATTTATACACATGTATTTATGTTCCCATGGCAACATATAGTCACGTCACCGCGTAGCAACAACCTAGCATCGCGCCAGTGAAAATGCACCAACATATGAAAAATGCAACACTTTGAACCAAAGGCAAGGCAGTGTAACGATGTAACGGTGCAATGTAACAAGGTAATATGTCAGCGCAATGTAAATGCACACAACGTAACATAATGCTGGAGTGTAACGTGTTATATAACAGCACAACAGTATTATATAACAGCATGATGCACCAGTGTAACGTGCTCTGTCGTAACGTAACACAGCAGCGTGACATAACTACGTGGACGTGAACAGAATGGCATCATGAAAAAGCGTAACGTAACAGTGTAACGTAACAGCGTAACATAACAGTGAAACGTAACAGTGAAACGTAAAACAGCGGAACGTAACAGTGAAACGTAACAGTGAAACGTAAAACAACGAAACGTAACAATGCAACGTAACTGTGTAACATGACAACGTAACGTAACAGCGTCTGTGTAAGCTCTCAGTGGTGCAGGAGTGGTTTCTTCAGCCGTCATCTGTACAAATTTGTACAGATGACGGCTGAAGAAACCTTCTCATCGATGTAACAACAGTGTAACGCAATAGCGTAACGTAACAGCGAAACGTAACGGTGTAACGTTGCAACGTAACGGTGTAACGTAACTGTGTAACGTTGCAACGTAACAGCGTAACGCAACAGTGTAAGGTAACGGTGAAACGCAACAACGTAACGCAACAGCGTAATGTAACAGCGCAACGTAAGAGCGTAACGTAACAGTGTAACAAGTGGAACATAACGGTGTGAAATAAGGGCGTAACGCAACTGTGACAGCGAAACATGGCAGCGTGACACGACAACGTAACAGCGTGACACGGCAACGTAACACGACACTGTAACACGACACTGTAACACGACACTGTAATGTAACAGCGTAACATAATAGCATCACGGAAGAATGTAATGTAAAAATAGCAAAGGTGTACAGCGGGGTAGCATAACGTAACGCAGCGTAACAAAACGATGTGATGTAACGATATCACTGCAATGTAACAGGCAAACGTAACGCAGGAACGTAGCAGGGTAAAGGAACACTGTCAGGTAATAATCGTAGCGCAGCTATGAGTCCCAACAGCGTCACCGTAACAGCAATGTAACGGGCTCTAAGCCCCACCCCCTCTTCCCCGAGGGCAACATATCTTCTGAATGTATTTCTTTCCTCCGCTTCCTATTTCATCTGGCGTATCAGGCTGCGTCTCGTCGCATTTAATCCGCTCTGATCTGGCTCGGCTGCTTTGCCGCGCTCGCCGTGTCATCTCGCAGCGAAGCAGACGCAAATGTGCGCTACAAAAGACTCCCAACAAGACTTCTGTGTGAAAAGACTGAATGGGATTAGTGTATTGATTTGTATTCCGTTCTTTCTTTCTTTCTTTCTTTTTACTGCTAGCGACTCCACTAAAGTCGTAGCAGCCCATCGGGATTAGCCAAACGTAAAAAGCAGAGATTTTGTCTGTGGCGGCGTTGCTTACTAATTGTCGAGCGGGAACAAAACGTGAATTCTGATGCCCCCCCGCATTGATCACCGCTTGTGCGCAATATTGCCGTTTTGGTGTTCGCACTTTGGCCACTAGGGGCAGTCAAAATAAATGGTGTACTGTACATGTGTATATATATATATATATATATATATATATATATTTTTTTTAATTTACAACAGATTACCTGGACGCGTTATAGCCGAATGTCACCAGGGCAAAGCTCAACCATAGATAAATACATACATACATACATACATACATACATACATACATACATACATAAATGGATAAATAAATAGATAAAAAAAGATAAATAATAAGTAAATACATGGATAAGTAAATAAATAAATAGATAAATAAGTAAATAAAATTATAAATAAAATAATAAGTAAATAACTGAATGAATAAATAAATAGATACATACATAAATAAATAAATACATACATAAATGGATAAATAAGTAGTTAAATAAATAAGGTAAATAATAAGTAAATACATGGATAAGTAAATAAAATATAAATAAATAAATGGATGCATGGATAAGTAGAAAAATAGAAAAGTAATTAGATAAATATGTAAATCAAAAGATGCATCAATAAATAAAAACTAACTAAATAAATAAATGGATAAGTAGATAAATATGTAAATAGATAATTACATAAATAGATAAAGTAAAAAATATTATAAAGAATAAATTAATGAATACATAGATAAGTAGGTAAATAAAAACATACATTAATAATTAATAAATAATACACTAAATGAATATATTAATACATGGATAAGTAGATAAAATAATTTATTAATACAAATATACATATATCAATAAATAAATAAAAAAACTAAATGAATACATTAAAAAATGGGTAAGTAGATTAATTAATTAAAATATACATACATCAATAAATAAATGAATACATTGATAAATGGATAAGTAGATAGCTAGATAAATAAATACATAAGTCAATCCATCAATAAACAACCTTGATTATCGCGCCAGCCCCCCCCAACAAACAAATCGGGTAACCGACCACATGGCCTTTTCCGCCCGCAGGGGTCGAACCAGATGAGGAAAGTCGCCCAAATTGGACACGACGGCGTGAGACGCACCGACTGGCACGATTACGACGCCATGCGAAGGGACGCAGCTCGAATTGGTGAGTGTGATTTGATGCATGTGTGTGACTGTGTGTGTGTGTGTGTGTGTGTGTTCTCGTCTTCACGGCAAATTAAACCGACGGCTGATTTGTTAATGAGACGAAAAGTAGTCGGCCGCCAAGCGAGAGGGAGTGCGAGAGCGCGGCGGAGCTCCTGCAGTTGCTGTAAATGAGAAAGCTAACGTCACCGCGGGGACTCGGATGATGGATAAGCACTGATGCTGAGCTATTGTTGGAGAAAATAGTGGCCGTGGGGGGGGGACAGGGGGCACCTTTTGTTTATGATCTTACTAAAGAAAAAAAAGCCTCATTAGCACCTACTTGAAGGCTTGAAGTAATGAGCCTTATGCGGCAATTTTTCAGTCTGACCAATTAAAAAATCCAAAATCAAAAATGCAGTGGAGAGAAAAGTCTCCTGGACGCACGCCGGAAGCTAATCTGGAATTTTGGTTTTTGTAGCGGCCGTTTGAGGAGAATTAGAAGGCGTGTAAGAAATGTGCCTAAATGAGCCTCCTATTAAAATAACAAATAATAACAATAAAATAAAATAAAGATTTTTAAAAATGTAAAATTAAGCAAATAAAAACAATTTAAAAAATAATAAAAAAATAAATACATGAAAAAAATAATAACAATAATAATTTTGTGTAAGCTCTCAGTCGTACAGGAGTGGTCCATTGATGAAAAGGTTTCTTCAGCCATCATCTGTACTTCTTTGAAGGTGTCGGACTTGTTATCCAAGAGGCTTGGTCAGCGAACTAAAATCTATTGCTGGTAGTTTCGGCCCTATATATCCCTACTGTCCAGACGTGGCGGGGCCAGATTCTGCTATTTTCATAAAACAGCAAAACCCTTCACTAAATCGCCATGATGGAGGGGTGGTTTAATTTGGATCGTTCGTACAACAGACTTCTGAGGCAACATAGGCTTAGTTATGCTGATGAGGTGATACCAGAGCAAATGGGAACAATCAGGCCATTCGTAGACCCCATACTCAGGTAGGACAATAGAAGTAATCAGTGTATATAGCCGCAGGGAGTAGTCCTCTGCTCACCCAACCGCTTTATCGGCACCCAAGCACGAAAAAAAACAAAACCCGAACAAATGCGGCAATGGCGCTCTACGTCATATAATGAAAAGGCTATCTATTAGCTAGTTAGCGTTCTATCTATTTGAGTTACTTCCGGGTTGAGTGAACCCGGAAAACCTATCCTGTGACTGTAAAGTGACCTTGAGAGTTTTGAAAGGCGCTTAGAAATGAAATTATTATTATTATTATTATCAAACCCGAATACATTTGTGAATGGCAGTGAATGAGTTAAAGTCTTCTTCGCCTCATTTAGCGCAAATTCCATCCCGGCTCATTTTTGGCTGTTGTCCCCCTTTTAGGAAACGGCGAACAGGGCAAACCTTTTCCCATTTCCGAGGACGACCGGGTGGATCTGGCCTACAGGGAAAATGGCTTCAACATCTACGTCAGCGACCGCATCTCGCTGAATCGCTCCCTCCCGGACATCCGACACCCAAAGTAAGTCGTGCGTGCGTGCGTGCGTGCGTGCGGACAACACAAATCGACCGTGGCTGCGAGTCCGAATACCCTTTTTACCCCCGCTATTGCCCCCTTTTCCCGCCGCCATCGCCTCAAAAATACAGAGGCAAAGCTTTCATTTCCCTGCTGGATCCTTGTAAATCAATTTGTAAACATTCCGACATGCTCTCAATCTCAAAAGCCGCCGCCCATCCCCCATCGGACGCGTAACCTTTTCCTGAAAGACAAATTCCTCCTCGCCGCCATCTTTTCTCAACGCGATGATAGCGGCGCTTCGAAAAAAAACCTTGACCTGAAACGACTCTGTCAGTATAGTCATACCTTGGCTTACGAACGTAATTGGTTCCCAGACACAGTGTGTAAGGCAAAAAGTGTGTATCCCAAAAATTAATTTCCCATAAGAAACCATTAAAATGAGAATAATCCGTTCCCAGGTCCCCATAAAACTTAATTTTCTACTTTTCTCAGCCTTAAAACTACGCAAAATATACCTTATTTTATGTATAATAAACCTGATATGGTATTATAATTAACATAAAAAACTGTACTATGTATAAAAAAGTCATTTTATTGACCTTTGTGATGTCGTTGATGGCTTGATGGAATGGAGTAGCCGGTTTCATCAGCATTCAACACTTGATGAGGAACGTAGCCTTCTTCTTTCACCATCTTGAGGAACAATCCCTTGGAGGTGCTTTCTCTGCCATAATTTTACCTAGTTCCTCATCAATTGTGTTCTGTTTAGCTGGGTTGATAGATTTTTGCATCAAGTGTACAGGTGGCTTGTGGACGGTTGTTTGTGATGATTTGTTGTGATAGTTGTTTGTGGAGCCTGATTGATGGGATATTTTAACCTTGCAGTCTACACTGTGCCATTGAACTATCAAAGTTGAAACGAGTCCAAATGTCACTGTTTTCTATCCATTTTCTCTCTCTCTCTCCCTGTCGTCTGCCTGTCTCTTTAATGTTTAAATCCGTTTAATTTTTATTTTTTTGCGTTTTTGTCGCTAGCTGTAAACGGAAGCTGTACGCCGAGAAGCTCCCCAGCACCAGCATCATCATCCCTTTCCACAACGAGGGTTGGTCGTCGCTGCTGAGGACCGTCCACAGCGTCCTCAACCGCTCGCCTCCGCAGCTCGTCGCCGAGGTCATCCTGGTGGACGACTTCAGTGACAAAGGTCGGCCGCCATCTTGTTCCCCCACCCCCGCACAAAGCCTCGTCAATAGTGTTGAACATGCTCTAGATATGAGCTTTTTTTTTTTTTTTTTTTTTTACTTTGTTGTCGCAATATAATTATGATATAGCTTTTTGGAATGTTTTTAATCCCCCCCATAAATAAATACAAAAATAAATAAATAATTAAAAAGGCAAATAAACAAAATAAATAAATAAATAGATAAATAAATAGCTAAATAAATAAATAGAAAGGCAAATTCAAAAAGGTAAATAAATGAATAAATAATGAAATAAATGGATAAATACATAACATACATAAATAAATATAAAAATAAACAAGTAAAAAGACAAATAAAGAAATGAATAAATAATGAAATAAATGGATAAATACATACATACATAAATTGATAAATAAATAAAATAAATAACTAACAATGGGGAATAAATAAATGGAGAAATAAATAAATCAATAAATGAATCAATAAAAAGGCTAATAAAGAAATGTATAAATAAGGAACTAAATGGATAAATACAGAAATATACAAATAAATAAATAAATAAATAAATAAAAATGGCTTATAAATAAAATAAATAAGTAAAAATGTCAAATAAATAAAAGGGATGGATAAATAAATACAAGGGATGAATAAAAATAAATATATAAATACATAAATGCATAAATAAATCAATAAAATAAATAAACAAAAATGGCAAATAAATAAAAAAGATGAATAAAAATAAATAAATACATAATAGCAAGCTAATGCTAAGAGCAACTCAGACGGGCCCTCCAAAATAAAATAAAAAAAATCAAACTACAAAAATGAAACCCAATGAATTCATTCTATGAGGACCCACCAACCCGAGATGATGTCACCCACTAGGCCACGCCCCCTTCCAGTCACTTCTTAACACGAATGAATCGCATCGACCAATTACAGGCAGCGTCAAAAATGTATTCCTCCTCCCGCGTTCGATTTCCTTTTAATGGCGCCCATTAAGGAGACACAAAGCGGGCAAGGCGCTGTTTTAGTTAGCGCTACTTTTTTAGCTTAGCGTCAAGGACGTGATATATATATATATATATATATATATATATATATATATATATATATATATATATATATTTTTATATTTTTACACGTCACCATTTGGATTTTATTCTATCTAAAGGACTTTTCCACCTTGGCTTGCAGCCTCCTTTAAGCCCCGCCTTCCCCCCCCCCCCCCCTCATCCGTGATGCTCAGTGACCGGCGCCGTCCCGCCACCCAAATAGAGACTAATGTGTTTGCCGGCGTTTTGCGCGCGGTCATTAGCGTGATTAATGGTCTCCTTGTGTTGGGTAAACAGACGGCCGTATTTCAATTTATTTCCAAGGGAAAATGAACCAATCACAATTAAAGGCGCAGATCTTGGGATCCTCCCCCCGCCCTCGTTCGTACCCTCATTCCCACCCACCTTTTCCAAAGTCCGGTCTCATGAGAGAATTAATTTGCCACTCAAGCTTTCATGCCTTCAGGCTTTTTTTTTCTGGACTTGATTTATAGGACCCCCCCCCCCCGTGCCTCCCTGTTACAGCTTTGGCCACGCCAAGCCCTCATGTCCTTCATGGCAATGTCACTTTTTATAGCGTGCAACACTGCTGCCTAAAGTCCGACCTAAAGGCGTTTGTTGCTTGTCTGCTATTTTATTTTATTTTATTTTCTTTTATGTAGTGTCTTTTATTTTAGTGTAGTTTATTTGAATCTGTTTTATTTTAGTTTAGTTTTACGTATTAAACGTATTTATTTTAGTTTATATTAATGTATTATACTTTTTTAATTTTGTTTATATATTTTATTTTAATTAAACATACTTTATTTTAATGTATTTATTTAATTTATTTTACTTTATTTTATTTTATTGTTTTTATTTTATTTAGTTTATTTTACTTTAGTTTAATTTAATCTAATATTTATTATGTTTTAATTTTGATTAGTTCATTGTAATGTATTTTATTAAAGTATTTTATTAAAGTTTATTTTAATCTATTTTATTTATTTAGTTTTATTTTATTGTAATGTATTTTAGTTTTGTTTATTTTATTATAATGTATTTTAGTTTTGTTTATTTTATTTTAGTTCATTTTAATGTATTTTATTTAGTTTATTTTACTGTAGTGTATTTTAATCTATTTTATTAAATTTATTTTATTTTATTTTTGTTTATTTTAATGTATTTTATTAAATGTATTTTATTTTATTTTAATGTATTTTTATTTATTTTATTTTAATGTATTTGAATTTTGTTGGTTTTATTTTACTTCATTTTAATGTATTTTATTTATTTTATTTTATTATTTATGTGGACTGAAAAAAAAGAACATTTTTAAAGATGGCTGAATGCAGGGTGAGTAAAAATAACTAGGCTTTTTTTTTAAATTAAATTAAATTAAATTACATTGATATATTTTATATTGAATTAGATTTGAGATCATACAACACAAATAACTGATTCATCCCTGATGTCACCAACACACATTTTTGTTCCTTTCTTGATCCATTTTTTTCCCACTTTTTCTGTAATCCGGCGCTCTCTGGGAAGAAAAAAAAAAAACCTTGACCCACGCTGAGCCCGGAATGACCCAAAAAAAAAAAGTCAAAATGACCTCACACGCCATTCTTCAAACGACATCTTTTCTTTCCTACTTTCCCGCAGAGCACTTGAAGGCAGCGCTGGAGGAGTACATGTCGCGCCTCCCCAAAGTCCGCATCTTGAGGACCAAGAAGAGGGAAGGTCTGATCCGGACCCGTCTGCTGGGCGCCTCCGCCGCGAAGGGCGAGGTCATCACCTTCCTGGACTCTCACTGCGAGGCCAACGTCAACTGGCTACCGCCGCTACTCGGTGAGTGACGGAAAATCCCGTTTGATTGCGGCGGCCATTTTAGTTCACCAAGTAGCTTTTTTCTTTGTGTGTGTGTGTGTGTGTGTGTCGTTGACGTCTTCTCAGACCGAATCGCCCAAAACCGTAAAACCGTGGTGTGCCCGATGATCGACGTGATCGACCACGACAATTTCGGCTACGACGCGCAGGCCGGCGACGCCATGCGGGGGCCTTCGACTGGGAAATGTACTACAAGCGCATCCCCATCCCCGCCCGCCTTCGCAAGGACGACCCTAGCGAGCCCTTCGAGTGAGTGACACCTTTTGGGGATGAAATGGAATCGGGAAAAATGAGATAACCTTTCCAATGTGCTCTTTTGAGGCACATTTTTTTTTGTGTGCGTGTCATTATCTGAAACTGAAAAGCAGACACCATGACAGCTGACGGCGGCTGACAACGAGACAAGGTCACTCTGATAAAAAAAAAAAATAAAAATCAATAAATAATAATAATGGCGCCTTTTCTGTCCTATTGACGGCCGGGAAATAAGTCTCAAGGGGGGTGGAAGATGGCTGACATTGCGGCGGCAGGTACACGGTGCATCCATCCCGCTGTCGGTATTAAAAGAGAAGAAAAAAAAAATAGTGATAGAATAAGATATTCTATCAATCAGAAATCAATATTTTTTTACTTCACTCAATGAAATATTTTCGATTGAGTGGTCAGTGCAAGTGGGGAAAAACTAACCATAATAAATAAACAACTAAATAACCATATATATACAAGTAGACAAATAAATAAATACACAAATAGATAAATAAATAAAATAATGAATATATATGATCAATAAATACTCAAACATCAATAAATAACATAAAATAAATAAATGAATACAATAAGAAATACAGAAGATAAGAAATAAATACACTAACAAATATATGCAAAAATAGATAATAACATAAATCAAATCATGAATAAATAAGATAAATACACAAACATAAATAACGTATAACAAAGTAAATAAATAAATCAATACAATAAGAAATACACAAACTGATAAATAAATAAATACAGACATAAATAAAATAACAAATAAATGCACAAACAGATAAATAAATAACATCACGAATAAACAAGATAAATAAATACACATACATAAATAAATAATAACATTAAATTAATAAATACATGAATACAATAAGAAATACATAAAATAAATAAATAAATAAATAAATAAATACACAAATAAATACATACATACATACATACATACATACATACATACATAAAATAAATACATAAATACACAAATACATACATACATACATAAAATAAATACATAAATACACAAATACATACATACATACATACATACATACATACATACATACATACATACATACATACATACATACATACATACATACATAAAATAATGAATAAATAAATACACAAACTGAAATAAATAATAACAAAGTAAATGAAGAAATAAATGAATACTATAAGAAATACATAAAATAACAAATATATACACAGAGTGAACGCTGTCGCGTGTGGCTGCCGCTGCTCACCCACAAAAAAAACTTATCCTGTGACTGTACCGTGACCTTGAGAGTTTTGAAAGGCGCTTATCAATGAAATGTATTATTATTATTATTATTATTATTATTATAAATAAAATACTGAATATATAAGATAAATACACAAACAATCGAAAATAACCTAAATTGATTAATTAAATAAATAAAATAACAAATACATAAAATAACCTCAATTCACAAACAGATAAATAAATACATAAATAAATAAAATACCAAAGACATATGCAAGCAGATTAATAAATAAAACAAATAAATACACAAACAAATAAACAGCTAAATAAATACATGGATACATACATGAACAAATAAATACATCAAAAAAATAAATGCACAAATACATAAATAGATACATAAAGACATACATAAATATACCAATACGTAAATATGTAAATAAATAAATAACTTAACTTGTGCATTTGTGTGTGGCAGGTCTCCGGTGATGGCGGGCGGGCTGTTCGCCGTGGACAGGAAGTGGTTCTGGGAGCTGGGAGGCTACGACGCCGGTTTGGAGATCTGGGGCGGCGAGCAGTACGAGATCTCCTTCAAGGTAAAATTCAACACCAGACTGGACGGCGCCGTGATTAGCGCCCGTTAAAAGCAGTTTCAAACCAAAACGGCTTTGATAGCCTCGCCCACAGGAACAGAACATCTCAAAACATGCTAACGTGTGGCTAGCGGCGGCGGTGTAAAGCTTAAGTCTTCCCATATTCAATTTGGCTTGCCTTTTATATTTTTATTTATTTATTATGATATATATATATATATTTTTTTTTTTTTACAAAGACCCCCGTTAGCCGATAGCTTTCGCGCTAACGTTCCCCCGAGGTGAAAAGATTAACAGACTCTTACGCTAATGCCAACAAACCCCGCGACGCGCTCGCTAGCTCCGCACGTAACAGCCGCCGCCATTTTTTTTTTTTTTTCATTATGAGCCTCACGCGCTCACATGGCGACTTGAAACCAGCCGACCAATCACGCGGGATTCTCCGCTAGCTAACCGCTAACAATAGCATCAACCCGCTAATAGTCATTCCACTGCCCCAAAAAAAAAAAAAAAAAAACACCACTTTTTTTTTTTTCAAAAGTTGTTTTTTGAAGTTGTTCATGGCGCCTGAGGCTCGTTTCCATGGCAACCTATTGAAACAGTCACCACGAGTCGGAGAAATAGTCCAGAACATTGTTGACGTTATTTTTTTTTTTAATTTATATTTTGTTTCATCCGTCGGTGGCGGGCGACTTAGCGCTTCCGTTCCCACACATATGGACGTATGCGCCGTTGTAGGCGAGGGCGGCCAGCACACCATTCGTGACCTGCTGCCAGCTGGCGTATATTTTATTTTATTTTATTTGTATTTTTTTTTTTTATGGTAAGTCAAGTAGCGCAGGAAGTGATTGGACATCACGCATACTTGATGTTTTATTTATAAAACGCAAGCGCAACCAGAGACTAGAGACCGAGTCGGCTTTCTGAGCCCAGAGTTTGTCTTCCAGCTACATCTTTTATTCATGCGCTAGTGTGTAGCGTGTGCGCTAGTGTGTGTGTGTAGCGCAGTGCTAATGTTAACATAGCTGCGCCGCGACTGCTAAAGCTGAAATTCCATTTGCAGCCCGCCTGGAAAACTCATTCATTACTTAAAAATTCAAATCCAAATTTCACACCCAAACCGTGACGATAACCCCGCACAGCCCAACCCCCAATTAATAGCCTTGAAATCCAAATTTAGAACCAAAAATTAATCACTGAAACTTTTGCGTAGGAGTGAAACCCCAAAATTAAAATTCATAAATTCAAATCGTGGCCCGGACGTGAAACCTAATTTTTGAAACCTAAAAACGCGTTTAAAACTGAAACCCGAACCCGGACCTAAACCCTTTAACCCAGGTTTAAAATCCGAATATCCTTCCGAACTTCCTTGTTCCCACTTCCGGGTTAAATTGCTATCTGGCTATCTAGCTTGCTATCTGGCTGGCTCCCTAGCTAACTATCTATTTGCTATCTATTAGCTAGAGAGCAAGCTAGCTTGCTAGTTAGCTAGCTAGCTCTCTAGCTCTCTAGCTAGCAAGCTCTCTAGCCATCTATGAGTTATCTATTAGCTAGCTAATCTTACTAGCTGTCTATCTAGCTAGCTATCTAGCTGGCTACCTTTCTCGATATCTATTTGATATCTATTTTCTAGCTCGCTAATTAGCTGGCTACCTAACTGGCTATCTATTTGCTATATGTCTCGCTGGCTAGCTATGTAGCAGGCTATTTATTCATTTGCTATCTATTTGCTATCTGTCTAGCTAGCTAGCAATGTAGCTGGCTATTTATCCATTTGCTATCTATTTGCTATCTGTCTAGCTAACTAGCTATGTAGCTGGCTATTTATCCATTTGCTATCTATTTAGCTAGCTAGCTATCTATATAGCTGGCTATTTATTAGCTATATGGCTATCTAGCTAGTTAGCTAACTGTCTATCTGGCTATCTATGAGCTAGCTAGGGTTGTATCTATTTGAGTTACTTCCAGGTTGAGTGAACTCTGGCGCATGTGGTTGCCGCTGCTCACCCACAGAAAAACGTATCCTGTGACTGTAAAGTGACCTTGAGAGTTTTGAAAGGCGCTTATAAAGGACATGTATTATTATTATTTTACAACTTGAATCTGAAAAATGGCTGAAAAGCGTAATTTGACACCCGAACATTGAACCCCACAAAAATGACCCATACGTGTGCTAACGCGCTAACGCTAAACGCTCTCTCGGCAGTTGTGGATGTGCGGCGGGCGCATGGAGGACATCCCGTGTTCCCGGGTGGGACACATCTACAGGAAGTACGTCCCCTACAAAGTCCCCGGCGGGATTAGCTTAGCCAAGGTGAGCCTCGGCAGCGCACCCGCATATTGGCCGGACGAACCCGCGCCAAAGTTTGGTTGGGTCTCCCAGAACCTGAAACGCGTCGCCGAGGTGTGGATGGACGAGTACGCCGAGTACGTGTACCGCCGCCGCCCCGAATATCGCCACCTGTCGGCGGGCGACATGACGGCGCAGAAGGAGCTTCGTAGCCGCCTAGCGTGCAACGATTTCAAGTGGTTCATGAGCCAAGTGGCTTGGGATCTCCCCCGGCACTACCCGCCCGTGGAGCCCCCCGCCGCCGCCTGGGGCGAGGTAACCCTTTTAATGCGGTGCGCCCGCTGCTAGTGGCTTGGTCGAGCAACCCGTGGATTCCCCGTCCGCAGATCCGCAACGTGGGCAGCGGCATGTGCATGGAGGTGAAACATTTTGTGTCGGGCAGCCCCGTGCGGCTGGAGAACTGCGCCAAAAGTCGCGGCGACGTGGCCTGGAGTCACGGGCAGGTGAGCTCACCCGCGTAAATCCCGCTAGCCGCTGCTTACGTTGGCTTTTGGACGCGCAGGTGCTAACGCTAGGTTGGCGCCAGGACATCCGCGTGGGGGATCCGGTGCACACCAGGAAGGTGTGCCTGGACGCCGTCTCCCACCGAAGCCTCGTCACCCTCTACGACTGCCACGGCATGAAAGGCAACCAGCTGTGGCGATACCGCAAGGTCAAACGCCGACGCCGCCGCATCGGCCACAAATGCCCGATGTGATTGATTGATTGATTGATTGATTGATTGATTGATTGATTGATTGATTGATTGATTGATTGATTGATTGATTGATTGATTGATTGATTGATTGATGGATTGGATGGATGTATTGATAGATTGATTGGTTGGATGGTTGGTTGGTGGATGGCAAGGTTTGGTGGATTAATTAATGTATTGATTGATTGATTGATTGATTGATTGATTGATTGATTGATTGATTGATTGATTGATTGGGTTTGGTGAATGGATGGATAGGTTGGTTGGTTGGTGGATGGCAAGGCTTGGTGGATTAATTCATGTATTGATTAACTGATGGATTGATCGATCTATTGATTAATTGTTTGATTGATTTATTGATGGCTTGATTGATGGATGGATGAATTGTTTGATTGATTTATTGATGGATGGATGAATTGTTGTATTGATTAATTGATGGATTGATCGATCTATTGATTGATGGATGGATGGATTGATTTATTGATGAATTGATTGATGGATGGATGAATTGATGGCTTGATGAATTGGTGTATTGATTCATTGATGGATTGATAGGTAGATGGATTAATTTATTGATGGATTTATTTATTGATGGATTGATCGATGGATGGACGGATTGATTGATTGATGGATGGATGTATGATTGATGATTGATGGTTGAATGAATTGATATATTGATGTATTGATTAAGCGATGGATTGATCTATTGATTAATTGATGGATGGATTGGTGTATTGATTAATTGATTGATTGGTGGATTGGTTTATTGATTGATTGATGGATTGATCTATTTATGGATTGGTCGATGGATGGATTGATTGGTTGGTTGATTGATGGATTGAGCGATTGATTGATACGAAGAATTTTTTTGCAGTTATATATATCGGGCTCCTGACATTTTCTTTTGCGCATAGAATTCTTTGTTTTTATCTTTGACCCCTAACCTTTGAACTTTGCCACTGTGGATTGCAAATGTCCCCCAATTGTGGGACTACTCAAGGCTTTCTGATTGTGACGGCTCAGGATCAGAGCTTGTACCACCCGGTGAGCAACAGCTGCGTGGACGGCAGCCCCGGCGAGCGCCGCGTCTTCATGAACGCCTGCGACGCGTCTTTGCCGAGTCAGCGCTGGATCTTCCGGCGGACCAACGCCACCGTGCTGGAGCGCTTCAACCGCGCCACCGATCCACCACGCCGCACCCTCGCCAGGTTTGGTGACCAAACCCCGACAGTACTCCAAGTGGCCGGCTGATCTCCTTCCCCCGATCTTTGCGCAGATGAAGAAAACGTTGGCCGAATAACGAGCCGTTTGTCCGACAGTCGCGGGAAAGGCGTCGCCAGGTGGGGGGGGCGGGGCTCCCCGGTCCAGCGCACGACCATTTGACCGTGAGCGCTCCGGACCGGGAACAAGGTACGTCACCGGGTCACAAAGGCGGCGTGTGAAATTTGCAAAGGCTAAAAAAATACAAGAAGAAGTATGAAATAATTTGCAAAAAAATGGAAAAAATCCACACACCGGAACCTCTGAGTTCCATTTGGATGTATTTATTTATTATTATTATTATTATTATTATTATTATTATTATTATTATTATTATTATTATTATTATTGTATTATGATTATGATTATTATTATTAGTAGTAGTAGTAGTATTTATATTAGTATTAGTATTCGTATTAGTATTAGTATTAATATTAGTATTATTGTATTATGATTATGATTATTATTAGTAGTAGTAGTAGTAGTAGTAGTATTAATATTAGTATTAGTATTCGTATTAGTATTAGTATTAATATTAGTAATATTGTTGTTATTATTATTATTATTAGTAGTAGTAGTAGTAGTATTAGTATTATTGCTATTATGATTATTATTATTAGTAGTAGTATTAATATTAGTATTCGTATTAGTATTACTATTAATATTAGTATTGTATTATGATTATGATTATTATTAGTAGTAGTAGTAGTAGTATTAGTATTAGTATTATTGCTATTATTATTATTATTAGTAGTAGTAGTAGTAGTATTAATATTAGTATTAGTATTCGTATTAGTATTAGTATTAATATTAGTATTGTATTATGATTATTATTATTATTATTATTATTATTATTATTATTATTAGTAGTAGTAGTAGTATTAGTATTATTGCTATTATTATTATTATTAGTAGTAGTAGTAGTAGTAGTAGTATTAATATTAGTATTAGTATTCGTATTAGTATTAGTATTAATATTATTGTTATTATTATTATTATTATTATTAGTAGTAGTAGTAGTAGTAGTAGTAGTATTAGTATTATTGCTATTATTATTATTATTAGTAGTAGTAGTAGTAGTAGTAGTATTAATATTAGTATTAGTATTCGTATTAGTATTAGTATTAATATTATTGTTATTATTATTATTATTATTATTATTAGTAGTAGTAGTAGTAGTATTATTATTATTGCTATTATTATTATTATTAGTAGTAGTAGTATTAGTATTATTATTGTCATTTTTGGTATTATTATATAGTATTATATAGTAGTATTAGCATTAGTATGAAATGCATTATTATTTTATTATTATTATTATTATTGGTATTTTGGTATTATTATTATTATTTATTATTATTATGATTATTATTATTATTGGTATTTCTGGTATTATTATTAATATTAGTATTCTTATTCTTAGTATGAAATGTATTATTGTTATTGTTATTGTTATTGTTATTGTTATTATTATTATTATTAACAAGCAAATGCTAACTTTGATGCTAACTCAAAAGGTGTCGAGCCCACTTTGTAAAATTCCAAAATCATTCCCATTTTGTGAAAATTAATTATTATTTTTCTGTTAGCCAACTCGCCAACTACAATATTAGCTTAAAAAAATGAGTCGTTCGGGTGCGCGGTAGCAAAATCCCGGCAATTCACGACGACGTCTATTCCCAGGTGGTCCCGGAGCGGGGGAGGGGGGAGCGTCCGGTCCCCGAAGACCCTCCGAAGACGTTTGCTCTCTTTTTTTTTCAAGCGCACGCCCAAAACTTTGGAGAACTGGACAAAAAGTTGGGATTATTACGCTTTTTTTCCCGATTCATCGATGGGATCGAAGAAAGTCTCGTTTCCGCTTTTATATATGCACGACGAAGAAAAAAAGGAGGTGACAAAGAAAGACTTGGCCACTCCCCCTTTGCATGTTGATCGCCGCTCGTAAAGAGCGAGCAAATGGAAAAATAGACCATAAAACGGCGCATTTTTACAGCGTGCGTGAAAGGGGCTGCTAGCTCTGATAGCGCCTTGAGAGCTGTAAAAAAAATCCAATTCCCGCGGCGTCATTGACACCGATATGGAAAAAAAAAAATCAAGTCGCTCTGTCTGTCATTTTTTTTTTTGGGTGACCGCCAAAAATGTTTGTGGTTCTGACAGGAGAACGAAGGCGAAATTGCCGAATGCACGAAATACACGTAACATCCGAGTTACAACCGGTGCGAGTTACGATCTATTAGTGTGGCGGTCGCGTGTGGCTGCCGCTGCTCACCCACAGAAAAACGAATCCAGTGATTGTATTATTATTATTATTATTGTGATTCAGCGCTTTGGGTCAATAAGACATCCTATTGCTACTCGTCTGCTTTTATTGTGAAGTGCCGCCCCGAGGAAGTGCCCTGGGCATGAGTTTCACCTCTAATAGCCTCGCCCAAGAGAAGAGACTTAAAAGAATTGCGGATGTGGCAGCTGCCCCCCCCCCCCCCCCCCCCCCCCCCCCAGATCCTCACCGTGTCCGCCATTGCCCCCGAGCTAATAGAACAAGCGCGGCCAATTTGGCAGCGCCGCCGAATTAGCATAAGCCAATGTGGCTACTGAACTCTAACGTGTCGCCTCCACTCACGGTCAAGAAGAAGAAGGAAAGGCCCCCCCCCCCCCCCCCCATCATCGCCTATGATGCGCCAAGACCACTTTGGGATCATCTATTGACCAAAAAAAAAAGAAAACATACAAAGAACAAAAGAAAGAAAAAAGTGTGTGCAGATTTATATACTATATATATATATATATATGTGTGTGTGTGTATATGTATATAGTGTGTATATATTGTTGATATATATTGTGTATATTTATACTGTCTTTATACTGTATATATTGTGTATACATACTGAATATATATTGTGTATATATATATATATATATATATATATATATATATATATATATATATATATATATATATATATATATATATATATATATATATATATATGTATATATGTATATATGTATATGTATATATATATATGTATATGTATATATATATATGTATATGTATATAATGTATACACAATTTATACACTATATGTATGTGTATATATATACAGTAAAGTCTCGTTATATCGATATCGGATATATCGATAGTCCCGGTTATATCGATATTTTTTCGGACTCCCTTGAATATCGATATAACGAGACTTTACTGTATATACTTTATATATATGTATATACACACACATATATACAACATGTATAAAGTGTATATTTATATATATATATGTATATATGTATATGTATATATATATGTATATGTATATAATGTATACACAATTTATACACTATATATATATGTATGTGTATATATATACAGTAAAGTCTTGTTATATCGATATCGGATATATCGATAGTCCCGGTTATATCGATATTTTTTCGGACTCCCTTGAATATCGATATAACGAGACTTTACTGTATATACTTTATATATATGTATATACACACACATATATACAACATGTATAAAGTGTATATTTATATATATATATATAATTTATACACAATTTATACACAATATATATATACTGTATATATATGTATATACACACACATATATACAACATGTATAAAGTGTATATATATATATATATATATATATATATATATATATATATATATATATATATATATATATATATATATCATTTATACACAATATATATATATACTGTATATATATGTATATACACACACATATATATATATCTAAAATGCAAGTCCCACAAAAGGTGCATAAGCATCCGTCAGCATCGCCCGCAGTCCTGATTTGCAGTCGACGTTCGCCAGCCCACAACTTGAAATCATTTGGGCGTCACTTCTTTTGATCTTCATAAACATCGCGAGATGGAAACATTTATTTATTTCTATATTTTCCCGCTTCATCCCTGCACGCTCGCTCCCAAAACGTATCCCGCATTCCTTCTCTCTGTTTTTGTTCCGCTTTGGTGTTTTCAGCTCGCACCTCCCCCTCATCCCCCCCCCCACTCGTCCTTATCCAATCACGTCGCAGTGTCTTCTTTATAAGAAAGCTCAACTTGAAGATTTTTTTTTAAACACACATACCTTTATACGTACCATCCTTCACAACAATCCTTCCGCAAATTGTGCTGAACCTTGATGTCACCGATGCAATTCTGGAGGGCCCTTTGATTTCCTTCCTTGACTGTTGCCATGCCCCCCAACCTACCCCCCCCCCCCCCCCCCACCACACATCTGTTTGCACGGATAAGATTGAAGCGACATTGCGAGTCTCCTGTCATCGACGTACCCCCCACCACCCCTTTTGCCCTTCTTGGAAAAACCTGCAGTCGCCCAGATAGGAAGTGACAGCTACACAAATGACTCTTGCTTTATCCACCCCCCCCCCACCCCCACCATATTTTTTTAAAAACATATTTCATGTTATTATTGCGGCTACAGGAAGCCGACATCCAACGCTAGCGCGGAGAAAATCCTGTCAGCTGTACTCGTTTGCCAACATTTGATTGCTTATTTATTTCACTGGGCGACGTCGCGGCGGCACAGACGTGTCAGTTAGCATGGAACGCTCGCTCGCTCGCTACTTTTGTCGTATTTTTATTTTTTATTGTGTCTTTCTGCACAAAATGACAAAAATACAGACAACATCAAATAACAACTGAAAAAAAAAACATTTTAATAAATGGAAAACAAATAATGTAAAATAACAGACTTGTGTCAAAGTGAAGTGCCTCAACTCACTTCAACATAGCCCCGACAATTATAATAATAATAATAATCCACTTCAATGTGTCTTTCTTATTTTTTTGGTATTTTTGTATGTATTTATTTTTTGGCTCAGCCGCAGCATCTTGATGATTCTTGTAAGGCAAATTCCAGGAGAAATTCACTTGCCTGCGGGGGGGTGCAGATTAAGTGCTTGTCAGACCTCTCGCCTTTTCCGACTCGAGAAAACTGTTTGGAGGATGACTGAAAAGAAAAGTTGTTTTTTTTTTTTTTTTTTTTTTTGTGAAGGTATGTATGTACACTTGGTTGATCAATTTTGGGGAGCGGGAGGAAGTTGGATTTTCAGAATAAAGCAATGTGCTTTCTTCTTATTCTTCTCCGAGGCTTTGGGAAGCGCTTGGAGACGGTTGAACCCCGGAGAGACGCGAGCCAGGCACTACCACGCCTGAGAGGATTTTCACATCTTTTCAAGAAAAACTCAAACCGGGAGAGCCGTGGATGAACTGATGTCATGGAGACTTTAAAGCATCAAACTGCAGTTGAGTGAACTCCACCATTTTATCTCTCGTATGTGCGTGATCGGAGGTGGGAAAATCCACCGTACGAAGTACAGGGTGACGCAAAAAAGATGCGTACCCATGAAAATGTCAATTGTGTGTATTTTAAAGTACAACCACACGTTATTCAGTTTATGGAAGACCATTCACCAGAGTTTCAGCTATTTCTGTCAATTTTTAGTCAATAATATTTCATGCTTGGGTGCCGATAAAGCACTGGTCAGACCTCTGTAAATGTTTTGGGGTTTTTTTTTTCATCCGTAAGAGGGCAGCATTACCCCTTTTTTTTCCAGGAATTGAAAAACATGACGTCAAGCGTCATTCCCAAATTTGTTAGTTTTGTTTTTGTTCATACTTGGGTGCAGATAAAGCACTGGTCAGACCTCTGGTAATGTTTTTCCCCTTCCTTGAGAGGGACAGCATTACCACTTTTTTTCCAGGAATTGAAAACATGACGTCAAGCGTCATTCCCAAATTTGTTAGTTTTGTTTTTGTTCATGCTTGGGTGCAGATAAAGCACTGGTCAGACCTCTGTAAATGTTTGGGTTTTTTTTTCATCCATAAGAAGGCAGCATTACCCCTTTTTTTCCAGGAATTGAAAACATGACGTCAAGCGTCATTCCCAAATTTGTTAGTTTTGTTTTTGTTCATACTTGGGTGCAGATAAAGCACTGATCAGACCTCTGGTAATGTTTTTCCCCTTCCTTGAGAGGGACAGCATTACCACTTTTTTCCGGGAACTGAAAATTTGACGTTGAGCACCATTCTCGATTTTGCTTGGGTCTTGTTTGTTTTTTTTTTTTTGTTCATGCTTGGGTGCAGATAAAGCACTGGTCAGACCTCTGGTAATGTTTTTCCCCTTCCTTGATGGGACAGCATTACCCCTTTTTTTCCGGGAATTGAAAATATGACATCGAGCGCAATTCCCGAATTAGTTCGGGTTTTGTTTTTTCATGCTTGGGTGGAGATAAAGCACTGGTGGGACCTCTGGTAAGTTTTTATATCCCTTCCACGAGGGGCCAGAATTACGGCTTTTTTTTCCGGGAACTGAAAATATGACTGTGAGCGCCATTCCAAAATTTGTTCTGGTTTTGTTGGCAGTGAATGATTTCATATTTTTCACAACTCCCATTTAATAATTCGGCCAAATAAGCCCCCCCAAAAACGGACGTGAATATCCCGAGACGAAATAGCCGTCGCTAAATTATTAATCTGTTTTTAGCCATGTTGTGAAATAAAAGGCAGAACGTGGCATGAAAGTCATCCGGAAGGATCCGTTGGTAGAATCCAATTACGACTTTTATTTTATTTTATTTTTTTCTCCTCGTAAAACTAAAACGAAATCCTTATTTTAAAAGGGGCCTGCTGTCAACCGGTACTGACTAATGACTCATCTTTGCAAAGCTCCACACGCGTGCTTACATTTTCTACATTTAGCCCCCGCGGGCATGATGGTGCAGACCACAGGAAGCGTCCACCCATCCCCCGCGACCCTTTTTTTTTTATATTTTACGGCTGTGATGAATAAAAGATGCAAGCTCATCTTCTCAACGCTTTGGACGGATGGATAGAAAACAGTGACATTTGGACTCGTTTCAATTTATTGATAGTACAAAGTCAGAGTGTAGACTGCAAGGTTAAAATATCTCCACAAATAACCCGCACAACCCAGATAAACAGAACACAATTGATGAAGAACTAGGTAAAATTATCGCTGAGAAAGTACGGCAACTTCACTCGGATATCGTCGAAAGGCAACCTGGAAGTTCGTCATCCATTGATGATTTCAAGGCTAGCCACGGACTTTAATTGTCGTACAGGGATCCATAGTGTCATTCGTCATGGTGAGGCAGCCAGTTCTGACGATAAAGCTGCCAAAGCTTACAAGGAATAATTCCTCAAGATGATGGAAGAAGGCGGCTACGTTCCTCATCAAGTGTTTAATGCTGATGAAAGCGGCCACTCCATTCCATCAAGCCATCAACGACCATCAGAAAGGTCAATAAAAAACTTTATTATATAGTACAGTTTATTTCTTTAAATATAATACCACAGCACATTTATTATACATAAAATAAGGTATATTGTGTGCAGTTTTAAGGCTTAGAAAATTAGGAAATGATGTTTTATGGGGACCTGGGAACGGATTATTCTCATTTGAATGGTTTCCTATGGAAAATTATTTTTTGGGATACACACTTTTCCCCTTACACTCTGTCTGGGAACCAATTAAGTTCATAAGCCAAGGTATCACTGTATTATGAACCCTTTCTCGCCCGCCGGGCGTCATTAATCAGCTCAGACTGATGTTTACGTTGTCTGAGAGCCTGAGGAATTGTGTCGGTAAAAAGAAGAAAAGTTCACGCCTCAGCACAAAGTCAAAAGAGATGAAAAGTTGAGCTCCAGGGGAGGTTTTTGCTTCCTATATTTCTTATCCGCTTCAAAGCCAGACAGAAATTTGGCATCAGCGTGCGTCCGTGTGAACCAAAAAAAAACAAAAATCACACCCAAGAGTAAATCCACTGACCTCCACCTGGAGTTGTGACGCCTGCGGGCTGGCAAACTTGGCCGGCGTCGGTTTGCTAGAGCGCTTTGTAACGTTGCCACGGCAAGTGAATTATGTTGACAATTCGTTTCGGTTCAACGGCGTCGATTAGCCTCTTGACGCTAACGCGAGGCCTTCTCCGCTGTTGTGTGCCATTACTCGATTGTACTACCGCTAACGGGCTCTTGGCTAGACGACAGCTCGCTACAATCTATCCATCTATGTCCATCTCAATCTAACTAGGTAGCGGCTAGCTATCTAAATAGTTATCTAGCTAGCAAGCAATATGTATGCCATTCCTCAATTATACTACTGGTAACTCGCTATTGGCTAAGCAACAGCTAGCTACATTTGATCCATCCATCTGTCCATCTCAATCTAGCTAGCTATCGGCTAGCTAGCTTAATAGTTATCTAGCTAGCTAGCCAGACGTGTGCCATTACTCAATTGTAGGACCGCTAACTGGCCCTTGGTGAGGCAACTGTTAGCTACAATCTATCCATCCATCTCAATCTAGCTAGCTATTGGATAGCTAGCTAGATAACTATCTAGCTATTGGCTAGCTAGCTAAATATTTATCTAGCTACCTAGCAAGGTGTATGCCAATACTCAATTGTACTACCGGTAACTCGCTATTGGCTAGGGAACATTTAGCTACAATCTAGCCATCTACCTGTTTAACTCTAGCTAGCTAGCAATCTATCTAGGTGCTATATATCTAGCTAGTTCTCTAACTAGCTTGCAAGATGTGTGCCATTACTCAATTTTACTACCAGTAACTCACTATTGGCGAGGTATATATATAGCTTTATATATTGGTGTGCCATTACTCAATTGTACTTCCGATATAGCTAGCTAGTGGTCTATCTAATGGCTAGCTAACCTAGCTAGATAGTTATCTGTCCAGCTTGCAAGTTGTGTGCCATTATTCGATGGTTCTACAGGTCTCGCTATGTACTAGTCAACACCTAGCTATATATCCATCTTGATCTAGCTTGCTAGTGGTCTTCTCTAGCGGCTAGCTATCTCGCTCATGTTCTAGCTAGCTGGCAAGTTATTTTTTGTTACTCGATTGTCCTACTGGTGATACGCTATTGGCTAGGCAACCGTTAGCTACAATCCATTCATCCATCTGTCTATCGTGATCTAGCTAGCTAGCGTTCTATCTCGTGGTAAGATAGCATGCTAGTTACCTAGCTAGCTCTCAAGTCATTTATCCAGTTCTCTTTTTATATAGCTGACTTTGTGTTGTCCAACAAATCCACTGAGATTTTGTCTGATTTTACTTCTAGGATCAAAAGCCGGTTGATATTTGCCGTCGGAAATCCGATCCGACGGCAAAAACGGAGACGACGTCGCGACTGATCATCCCTCGCTTGGTTTCACAGTTGATGTTTTCCCCACGGTAAGATGAATCCAGCCTTCCGTTACAAACCAAAACTTTGTGATCAGCGTGTTTTTTTTCAACTTGCGTATCTCTCGCTTGTGTGTTTCTGGCCCAACGCTTCCCTTAGTCTTTGGTTTTGGTACAGTATGTGTCCCCTCCCCCCCCCGCCTACGACCCCCCCCCCCACCACCACCTCAAGGGTCTTGTTATCGCTGCTGTTTGGTCATCCGAGGGTGGCGGCAGACAAAATAGCTTGCCTATTAGCCTCCCCGCATTCAAAAGAGCAAAAAACTAACAAGCAACACAATCAACAACAGCAGTCCAAGAGTTTTTAATAAGCCTCAAAAACAACACAAAAAATGTACATAATCAATTGTATCTTACGTGCGTATTTTTTTTCTCTTTGGACAAAGTGTTTTGAATATCTAGTCCAAAATAACCTTGAGTGTTCTCACAGATGACAGAAGTGTCTTAATTAAAGGCCGCCGAATGCGGATGTGATCATTACACGGACGTGTTTGGAAGAAGGCGGGCGGCCATTAATGAGCACTTTCAAAATGCTCGTGTCGAATTGATCGCATGACGCTACTTGTTTGCCGGGTACGATTTATTATTCTTTTGAAATAAAACCGCCAAAAAAAATGGGCGGAAATTAATGATCAGCCTTTTGAAGGAGATTCCAACTAATTATTGGCGACTCACTCAAATATTGTGAATTGCGCTTTAATTTGTACCCGAATTTACTACTTGTATTTGTGTACAATTTATTTTGTTATTTATTTATTTATATTTATTTATGTGTTTGTCGTTTTTTTTTAATTGATTCATTTTATGTGTGTGTTTTTAATTTAAGTGTGATTTTTATTTATTTGTTTTTTTATTTATATTTATCTCTTTCGTGGTTTTTTAATTTATTTATTTTATGTGTGTGGTTTTAATTTAAGACCGTTTATTTATTTATTTATTTATTTATGTGTTAATCGTTTTTTGAATATATTTGTTTCATGTGTGTGTTTTTAATTTAAGAGTGATTTTTATTTGTTTATTAATTAATTAATTTATTTATTTATTTATGTGTTAATCGTTTTTTGAATATATTTGTTTCATGTGTGTGTTTTTAATTTAAGAGTGATTTTTATTTGTTTATTAATTAATTAATTTATTTATTTATTTGTATGTTTGTGGGTTTTTTTTTGAATTTATTTATTTGATATGTGTTTTTAATTTAAGAGTGATTTTTATTATTTCTTTATTTATATTTATCTGTTCGTCATTTTTTATGTATTTATTTATATTTATGTGTTTGGCGTTTTTTTTATTTATTTTGTGTGTGTTTTTTATTTAAGAGTGATTTTTATTTATTTATTTATTTATATTTATGTGTTCTGCGTTCAGCGTTTTTTGAATTTATGTACGTATTTTATGTGTATTTTTTTAATGTAAGAGTGATTTTTATTTATTTATTATATTTATGTGTTCGTCATTTTTTGAATGTATGTATTTTATGTGTTTTTTTTAATTTAAGAGTGATTTTTATTTATTTATTCATTTACTATTACTTGTTACTAGCTAGCGATTTATGTGAAAATAATCTTAAACTAAGATTAAAAAAACAAAACGCACGGGATGAGTACAGAGCCTTGTGGTACACCACCGCTAATACTCCCACAGATGAGCGCCATCATAAAGTCTGTGCCGTTCGCCCTCAATTATTGCTTATTCTGTTTTGGTGATAATCTGATTTTTTTTTTATCGGCAAAATTGAAAAATATCGGGAAAAATAGCGTAAAATCACGTCTGCGCATGCATTCAAATCCAAACGCAGCTGTTCCGCTACGCTCAATCACGGCGCTATGATCGAATTTGTGCTCTTTGCCACTCGTTCGAAAGATCGCTTCTCACCGGAAAGACGCTTATGAATTTTTATATTTATATATATTTTTTTGCAAACGCACCAGATAAGACGTAGCAAAGATATAAATGCAATTTCCTGCCCTCCAAGGTTATTGGCATCCTCGGTGAAGATGAACCTCGGAAAAAAAAAGTAATGAGCTTATCTACGCCGAGGCCACCAATAACGCTAGCGGGGGGCGCTAAAAAAAAAAAAAAATGATAACACGTTGTATTGAAACTGCTTTTTCACAGATATTATTTAACCCTACACGGAGGTGGCGGAGGAAACGACCCTTTTGTGTTTTTCACTCACGGATGACGCATAGCGTGTTTTTCGCTAGCGCTACGTTGAATAAAGCCATTGAATGCAGGCGGAGAAGGGATCAGGCTACGTATAAAAAGGGGGTCACGCCGATGACCCCAACACAAGGTGCTAAATGTGCGCACGAGGCGTAAACAAATCTCAAAAAGAGATGCTATCTATTAGCTATTAGCTATCTATTAGCTATTAGCTATCTATTAGTTGTTAGCTATCTATTAGCTATTATAATAATAACACATTTCATTTCGAAGCGCCTTTCAAAACTCTCAAGGTCACTTTACAGTCACAGTATCAGGTTTTCTGTTAGTGAGCCGCGGCAGCCACATGCCCCGGCGTTCACTCAACCCGGAATCACTTAAATAGATAGAAAGTTAGCTATCTAGCCAATCGATAGCCAACAGATATCTAGCTAGATAGCCAGCCAGCTGGATAGTGAATAGGTATATAGCTAGATAGCTAGCTAGCCAGCCGGATAGCTAATAGATAGCAAGTGGATATCAAATAGATAGCCATCCAGGTAGCTAGCTAATAGATAGCAAATGGATAGCAAATAGATAGCCAGCTAGGTGGCTAGCTAGTGTTCCACCATGACGTTAGCTACCTAGCTAATAGATAACTAATATTCATATTATTCCTCCACCGAGGACACGGAAAATCGAGCGCTAGCACCTTTTGAAGGACGTCGTCACGGCGACGCGAAAACTTCAAAGCTACGCTTGATACTTGACCTTTAGCGCTGGCGCAGGCCACCGTTTGACCTCTGTCCGATTTTGAGATTGATGAGTGGAGACTGCAGCTTTGCCAGGAAGGAAATGGTCACAAAAATCAAATCAAAAAAATCCCCTAGCTAACTCGCGCCCTTAAGCAAGTCTTGCGTTTGATGTCTAGCTTGGCCGCGGCTAATGATGCCGCTTTCGTTAGCTGAGGAGAAAAAAGAGCGAGGGCTAAAAGATCCAAGCGGAGGTTGGGGTGAGCCGAATGGGAGAAGTCGGCCATTCGCGATGTCGGTCGCGGCTAATGATGAGCGTTTAAGCTGCGCGGCGGCGGCGATGGCGGCTCGTTACGACATACCGGGAATAACTCAAATAGATAGAAAGTTAGCTAGCTAGATAGATAGATAGCATATGGATAGCTAGCGAGCTTTCTATCTTTTTCAAAAATAAATAAAGACATAAATCAGCACTTACTGTGAATATTTCTTGATTTATTTATCTAGCTAGCTATCTTGCTAGCTAGCTATTTGCTATCTAGCTCCCTGGCCGGCTATCTAGCTAGCTATATATTAGCTATATAGCTATCTGGCTGGCTGGCTAGCTGTTGGCTATCTATTGGATAGCTATGTAGCTTTCTATCTATTTGAGTTACTTCCGGGTTGAGTGAACGCTGGCGCATGACTCGATCCTGTGACTGTAAAGTAACCTTGAGAGTTTTGAAAGGTGCTTATAAATGAAATGTATTGTTATTATTATTATTATTATTATTATTATTATTATTATTATTATTATTATTATTTGCATATCAAGGTAGCTCCATTAGAGAGCCCCGTCGACTTGCGGCAGGTAAACCTTTAAAGCTCCCCTCAGAACCCCCCTCAAACCCCCTTTATCGCTGTCTCCGTATGTTTGCCCCTGCCCACTAACACACACAAAACCTTTTGCTCTAATCCGCCTCGTTCTAATCCCGTTAAAAGCCTCTTTTGTTTTTGTCCTTTTGTGCTTTTTATTTGTTATTTTTATTTTCTTTCACGCTCACTCAATGGCGTTCGACGCTGGGAAAGGGGGGGGGGGGGCGAACAAAGGCTAGGTGGGTCTCGCTAAACAAAAGCAGCAACGGGTTAGCATTAACGTCGTAGCGGAGGAATTTGCAGCCGGTTGCGTATTTGTAGAGCGGAACGGGCGGCTTTGGGGAGCCATTTTATTTTAGTGTGTGTGTGCTAAAATGTGTCCAGTCCAGTGCCAGGGTTATTGTCATTGTCACTTGAATTCCAGGACACACAGAATATTGAGTTTTAGGACCACATAAACATTCAATGATATTAATAATAATAATATATTTCCTTTCCAAGCGCTTTTCAAAACTCTCAAGGTCACTTTACAGTCACAGGGTATGTTTTTCTGTGGGTGAGCAGCGGCAGCCACACGCGCTAGCGTTCACTCAACCCGGAAGTAACTCAAATAGATAGAAAGCTACATAGTTATCCAATAGATAGCCAACAGCTAGCCATCTAGATAGCTAGCCAGCCAGCCAGATAGCTATATAGCTAATAGATAGCTAGCTAGATAGCCGGCCAGGGAGCTAGATAGCAAATAGAGCGCAAATAGCCAGCGTTCACTCAACCCGGAAGTAACTCAAATAGATAGAAAGCGCTTTGCACTGATGATATACAGGAAATAGAGCAGATAGAAATTGATGTAGATATTGATAGATAGAAAGATAGAAATAGAAAGATAGAAATTGCTACATAGAAATTGATAGACAGAAATCAATAGAAATTGTTATATAGAAATGGATAGATAAATATTTATAGAAATGGATAAATAGAAATTGATCTATTGAAATTAATAGAAATTGATAGAAAGAAATTGATCAATAGAAATTGATAGATAGTTGGATAGAAATCGATGTAGATATTGATAGAAATTGAGATAGAAATAGAAAGATAGAAATATAAATTGATTGATAGAAATTGATAGACAGAAATTAATAGATATTGATGAATAGAAATTGATAGATATAAATTAATAGAAATTGATGGCAACAAATTGATAGGTGGATAGAAATCGATGTAGATATTGATAAAAATTGATAGATAAATATTGAGATAGAAATAGAAAGATAGAAATATAAATTGATAGATAGAAATTGCTACATAGAAATTGATAGATCGAAATTAATTGAAATTGATAGCTCGAAAATAATAATAATAATAATAATCATAATAATAATAATACATTTCACAAGATAATACAATATTGGACTATCTTCTTTCATTGGGAAAAAAACAGTTAATTCCTGAATTATATGACTCTAGAGTTATCTGAGCTTGAAATGGGGGCAGATGTACAAAATGCTATACATATAGCGCTTTAACAACAGCTGAAGTTGTAACAAAGCGCTAACATGGGAAAAAAAAGGGAAATTATGCCCCCTTGTGGAAAATAAAAGAACATAGCCAGAGGTCTGGCCAGCGCTTTATCAGCACCCAAGCATGAAAAACTACACTCGAACAATAGCGCTCAAAGTCATATTTTCAATTCCCGAATAACGGGTTACGCGTGGATTCATTCGGGAAGAATTCACTTTCGGCTTGACGTCCTCGTCGGCATTATTTGCGCGGTGTCTCACTTCCTGCTTCGTACCGCCGGGCATTGACACGCTCGGTAGACGGCGCCGATCGCGCGCCGTTTGTCTTCGCTTCTCGCTTTTACTTCCCCCCATCCCGCCTCCCACGCATATCTGATCATTTCGGCGGGTAGACGGCGCTAGCTGCAAGGCAAGAACAAAACCACTCGCAAGTGTGTTTTCTCCCGCGAGCTCACCCGCCGTTATCGCAGGCTCGCCTCGAGAAGCTTCGCTAAACTAGCGCGCTACAACACGGCGCGATAAGCCAATGCGGCATCACCCAAGCGCCATTTTTTTTTTTTGTGTGTCTTTTCGGGGCCTTTCGTTTCACGCTTTGATGTCATTGGAACAAACATCCGTCGATTCGCCGTGGGCTCGGTTGGATCGTGACGGGATCTCGAATCCGGTGTGAAATTTGCGTTTCGACGCGGCGTCTGGTGGAAACTTAAAGCACAGATCCACTTTTTCAAACTACCTTTGAATACTTGATCCGTGAAATGGCTGCATGCATCCATTATCTGCCGCTTATTTGAGGTCAAGTCGCGGGTGCAGCAGCTTCAGTAGGAAAGCCCAGTTTATTTATCATTTATTATACATAAAATAAGATATATTGCGTGTAGTTTTAAGGATTAGAAAATTAGAAAGTAGAAAATTATGTTTTATGGGGACCTGGGAACGGATTATTTTCATTTGAATGGTTTTCTATGGAAAATTAATTTTTGGGATACACACTTTTCATCTTACACACTCTTTCTGGGAACCAATTAAGTTCATCTAGATTTGGGGGGGGGTATCCACTGTTAGCCCATTTAAAAAAAAAAAACATTTTAGTCAAGTCGGACGCTAACGGCTAACGTGGCTACATATTAATCTGCAATTGCATGCGGGTGTTTGAACGTGTCAAGGCACTTTTTGACCTTTCATTTAAATTGAGAAATGTTGAAAGCAAGAAATGCTAAGCTAATTTTCCTGGAAGGCCCCCCCCCAAAAAAAAACTCATCTATAACCTCCTCAGTAGCTTTTGTCTTGCGGAAAGTTGGGGGAGGGGTAATCATTTCCTGTCGACCATTTTGTGTGAAGGTCAGAACAGCTTGACTTCCTGCTGTAACTTCACCCCTCCCCCTATCTTGCCATGAATAATAAAATGACATTAATGAAGTGCGAGCGTGTGCGCTAGGGTTCCGTCACTTTTACATTATGAGGAAAAAAAACACGTACATATAAAAATAACGAACGCATAATCAGTGAGACAAGTTGACCTTATAGTGTCATGTTTGCCGTCCCCATATGTGACATTTTTGCTTTATTTCTGTGTGTCATTATACTCACACTCAAAAACTACGACTTTTTCAGACCAAATGACCATAATAATAATAATAATAATAATAATAATAATAATAATAATAAATTTCATTGATAAGCGCCTTTCAAAACTCTCAAGGACACTTTTTTTTTAATTTGAAGGTGGGAAGAGAATCCATGTTGCGAATGTTGGGAGGAAGTGAGTTCCAGAGCTGAAAGCTCTGTCCCCCATCGTGCTGAGACGGGCAGGGGCGGGGGGCACACAGAGGTGGAGGGAGGATGAGGACTTGAGGGAATAGAAATTTGAAGGTCAAATAGGTATGGGGGGCACTTACTAATATATATATATAGTAAAGTCTCGTTATATCGATATCGGATATATCGATAGTCCCGGTTATATCGATATTTTTTCGGACTCCCTTGAATATCGATATAACGAGACTTTACTGTATATATATATATATATATATATATATATATACACACAGGTAACATCCGACTTACGACCAGCTCGACTTACGACCACCCGTACTTACGACCATGACCTCCAGACCCTATTTTTTTAATCTTTTAATTTGACGCCTGGCACCGCAACGCGCTAGTCTCCGAGTCTCTATTCAGCATTTTGAATGGATTTCAACTTACGACCATTTCGACTTACGACCACATTGTCGGAACTGAACCCGGTCGTTAAATTGGATGTTACCTGTGTGTGTATATATATATATATATATATATATATATATATATATATATATATATATATATATATATATATATATATATATATATGTTATGTATATATATTTATACAGGTAACATCCGACTTACGACCAGCTCAACTTACGACCACCCGTACTTACGACCATGACCTCCAGACCCTATTTTTTAAGTCTCTATTCAGCATTTTGAATGGATTTCAACTTACGACCATTTCGACTTACGACCACATTGTCGGAACTGAACCCGGTCGTTAAATCGGATGTTACCTGTATATATATATATATATATATATATATATATATATATATATATATATATATATATATATATATATATATATATATATATATATATAGTATAAAAATGAAATATAAGACACGCACGTCGTCGACGCGCATCCGCGTTTTGCTGTTGTTTGCGCTACGCTAATGAATTTGCCAAAAGGACGTGGGAACGAGTCGACGCGTCACCCGGTGTTGATCTTTTGAGTAAATATCATACGTGGCGGATGATCATCGGCGAGCCCTTTGGCGCCGTTCGAGTCAACACAGCCTAGTCAATAAGATGACGACTGAAAAGTACGACAAGCGGCGGAGGCGGGATGAATCCCCGCCGCGGATTATCAGCATTCTGTCACCCTGAGATGCATGGATGTCATTTTTCTCAGGCGGGGGTGGAGGGGAAAAAAAGCCTTCGGTTAAGCGTTTATGTCAATCACCGGCAAAGGAGGGGAAAAAAAAATGATGTCCGGTCGCTGACGGCGAAATTCCAAGTGACAACCAAGTTAGACTCTCACTTGTGAGGACTCTGTAATCATAATAATCATCATCATCATAAATTTCATTTCTAAGCGCCTTTCAAAACTCTCAAGGTCACTTTACAGTCATGGGAAAGGTTTTTCTGTGGGTGAACAGTGGCAGCCACACGCGCCAGTGTTCACTCACTCAACCCGGAAGTAACTCACATAGATAGAAAGCCAGCCAGATAGCTAATTGCTAGATAGATAGATAGATAGATAGATAGATAGATAGATAGATAGATAGATAGATAGATAGATAGATAGATAGATAGATAGATAGATAGATAGATAGATAGATAGATAGATAGATGGCATTAAAATGGAGGGTGGAGAAAAAATAAAAAAAAAAAAAAAAATCCACTTGACAATAATGGCAGGGGTCCCATCAAGTCCACGATAGCATTCGCAGCAAGTGTCTGTCTGTCACCAGGACAGCGGGCAATTTTCTTCGAGCGCAACCTATTTCGCAACCCGGGAGGGGTCGTGGGGGGGTCAAATTGGTGGCAAGCGAAAGTGAAATTTCCCAAGAGGTTCAGCGACGTTTTTTTTTTTTTTTTTTTTGTGTAACGCTCGCCACTTTGGAACGAATCCATCGCATTGTCACTTAGCGGAGAAGCGGAGCATTCCGGAACAAAGCGACGTTAGCTTGCGCGGAGAAATGGGAAAAATCGTCGCGCGTAATGTGTGTGACAATGGATGTGATGGGAGGGGGCGCGGGGGCAGCGCTAACTTTAAGTGCTCTGCTTCCTATTACTTTTCTCTCATTCCATTGAGGGCGACAAGCTAAAAGCTAACGTAAGCTAAAAGCTAACGTCCAGCTAGGAATGTAAAAATCCGTGTTTTTGCCTCACAAAATGTTGATTTAACCACCAAATGTACGATCTTGTCATTCATTTTGCTTATTAATAACCCTCATCATGAAATACCACCACAATGTCCTCACAACAAAGGCCCAAAGTAGCAAAGAAAACCACAAGTAAAACAGATAAAACCAACCTGACAGGGTGAAACAAACAATGACCAGACACTGAATGGTTTTGTGGTCAAAATAATATTTTTTTTTTGAAAACAATAATGCAACATTTTGTCCCGCCACAAAATATTCACAAAAATGTCATATTTACTCTCAAATGACATTTTGCCTTGCCACAAAACAAAGCACCACCCCAAAAAAAAACATCTTTTTTTCTATTCTTATATATCCATATATTTCTCTAGATAGCTACCTAAATAGGTAGGTAGCTAGGTAGGTAGATATGTAGTTAGCTATTTACCTAGCTAGCTCGGTAGCTAGCTAGCTAGGTAGATAGGTAGGTAGCTAGATAGGTAGGTAGCGATGTAGGTAGCTAGGTAGGTAGATAGATAGGTAGGTAGGTAGGTAGATGGGTAGGTAGCTAGATAGGTAGGTAGCTAGGTAGGTAGGTAGCTAGCTAGCTAGATAGGTAGGTAGGTAGCTAGATAGGTAGGTAGCTAGATAGGTAGGTAGGTAGATAGTTAGGTAGGTAGCTTGATAGGTAGCTAGCAAGGTAGGTAGGTAGGTAGCTAGGTAGATACGTAGCTCGCTAGCTAGATTGGTAGGTAGCTATATCTAGATAGGTAGGTGGCTAGCTAGGTAGGTAGCTAGCGAGGTAAGTAGGTAGCTAGATAGATAGATAGGAAGCTAGCTAGGTAGATAAGTAGCTCGCTAGCTAGATGGGTAGGTAGCTAGATATAGATAGGTATATAGATAGGTAGGTAGATAGATAGATCTATATGTACATATCTATATTTATATATCTATATCTAACTATCTTCCATGGCGTTGGTGCAGCTGGGTAAAGTCGACACACCCCAATGTCTTTTATTTTGAAAAACAAAACAAAACAATCCACCTGTGCCTTCTAATCTGTTCATCTCAATCGAGAAACCCAAAAAAAATTGGGGAGGGGTGTGCAGAACGAATAGAGTGAGATAACGCCATTCTACAAAATGCTCACCCCCCCCCCCCCAAGCCACCTCACCCCCCATCACTGATTGGCTGCGTTCACATTGACCCGATCACAATCAAATTCATGTTCAATACGAGTCGGAGTTTTGATGTGTCTTAGAAGTCGTTGTTTTCTTTTCCTCAAACTTGCTGAAGCTTATCAATAATTAGATCTTTTTTTTTTTTTTTTTTTAATCTGTAGCCTGCCAAAATAAAACGAATCTTGCCAAGCTAATCTCTTTTCCATCTCGTGCCTTTTAGTTTGTGTGTGTTTTGGCTGAGATTGCCAGCCGATTACTTTTAATCAGACGTCGCCTCATTTGCATTCACCTCTGCCATTGAAAGCATCATAACCCCCCCCCCCCCCCCCCCCCGCTCTCGTCCTCTACTTTGCCGTATCGATAGCAGGACACGGTTTTACAACGGACGCTCCACCGCCGCAATCCAGCCCTTTAAGAGCGCCTCTAATCAAAGTGCGTGCTCTGAAGCGACACCGCCAAAATAAGAGTGCCACTTGAATCATTAAGTGACAATCATCGCTTGGCTGGAGTTCTATCTAATTGCTATCTATTAGCTAGCTGGCTATCCATTTGCTATCTATTAGCACATGTGGCTGGCTATTTATTAGCCATGTGGCTATCTAGCTAGTTGGCTAACTGTCTGGATGGCTATCTATTGGTTATATTAGCTATATGGCTTTCTAGCATGTTAGCTAACTGTCTAGATGGCTCGAGTGAACGCTGGCGCATGTGGCTGCCGCTTCTCACCCGCAGAAAAAAACGATCCTGTGACTGTAAAGTGAACTTGAGAGTTTTGAAAGGCGCTTAGAAATAAAATGTATTATTATATTATTATTATTATTATTATTTTATTATTATTATTATTGACCCCCCCCACCTAAAAAAAACAATAATAATAATAAAATATTGCATTTATAATAATATAATTTATAATAACAGTATATATATATATAATTATTCTAATAAAATAATTGTATCATTCAATATAATAATGTGGCTGTAAATTGTCCTTAAGTGTTTTGAAAGGCGCTTAAAAATAAAATGTATTATTATTATAGTTAATCAAATAACAATAATTTTAAATAATGAAAAAAATACATAATAAAATTAATAATAAATAACATTAATTAAATTAAATTAAACATTAATTAATAATACAATAAAAAATGATAATAATAAAATGATTGCATAATTTAATATAGTCAAAAAACAATAATTTAATATAGTAAGAAATGACAATAAAATAATAATAATAAAATAATAATCAGACATGCATTCATAATAAATTATAATTATATAACAATGGTATAATTTAATATACTCAAATAACAATCATGTAATATAATAAAAAAAATAAAAAAAATATGTAGCTGGCTATTTATTAGCTATATGCTATCTAGCTAGTTAGATAACTGGCTATCTGTTAGCTAGCTAGCTAACTTTCTATCTATTTGAGTTACTTCCGGGTTGAGTGAACGCTGGCGCGTGTGGCTGCCGCTGCTCACCCAGAGAAAAACATCTAAGAGTGACATTGAGAGTTTTGAAGGGCGCTTACAAATCAAATGTATACTTATTATTATTGTTATTATATTATTGTTGTTATGATTATTTTTTTTTTTAATCAAATCGCGAACCTTGAGCATTTGTTTGTTTTTTGGTTGACTATTTTGTGCCAAAAGTGTTTTTGAGCGTGCCGACGTGTCACTCGACATGAAGTTGACGAATCAAGCGATAATGACATCCACAAGGTTTGTTTTTGTTTTTGTTTGGCGACATGTGCCCGCGAGACGCCTCCCGGGCCGACTCGGGGGAAGGAAAAGGCTCGTTATGGGTTCATTTGGCCCCGCAATCTCGTCTTTGATGAGCTTCTCTGTCCTCCCCGAGATGGAGATGAATGCTAATGAGGACGGCGGCGGACGTTTGCTAGCTAGCTAGTTGGACTCCCATGTCCGTTAAGACCCTTCGTTCTCTCGCTCGTTATTATTTTCATACGCAATCATTAGCTTGAGTTGATGATGGATGTGCTTAATATCAATATTTTTTTGGGGAGGCGACGGCGTTTGGATGAGCAAGCTCGTCAAAACAAGCCATCCTTCAATTGAAAAAATAATTCATGTTTGATGGAACCTATTTTAATAATAATAATAATACATTTAATTTACATTATTAATTAATAATACATTTACAGTAAAGTCTCGTTATATCGATATTCAAGGGAGTCTGAAAAAATATCGATATAACCAGGACTATCGATATATCCAATATCGATATAACGAGACTTTACTGTATTTTGTTGTTTTGACTTCAAAATGGCGCCAGCAACTACTGTACTATTTTGTTTTTGCTGCTGTGAAATGTCAATGTCTCTATTGTGAGACGAATAAATAATAATAATACATTTAATTTACATTATTAATTAATTAATAATACATTTAATTAATTTTGATTTGAAGGAATTTGGCCCAAAGTCGCCCCGATGGGAATTCAAACCCTTGTGTTGATTTCTCCAAAGAGAAAATCAACCAATCACAAATAACGTGAACACGAAGCCCTTTTGTACGAAATAACCCCCCCCCCCCCCCGCCCTTTGCCCTCTAACCCCCTTTTCCGCTTCCCTGAAGAGCGCCGAGGAAACATTCGCAAGACTTTTCAGATGATTTAAACGGCGCTTTTAGATCCGCTGTGCGTTGGCACGATGCGACGGACCATGATTAATGCATTTCACGCGCTCTTTCCTCAATGTGAAGCGGCATTAATACGGGAGTGTTTATATGTTTACGTTCCCCGCGCCGCTTCGCACGGCTTTCAAATAAAGACAAAAAAGATCAATCCAATATCGATAACGTGTAGCTTGCGAGCGCACGTCGTCGCTTTGCAAGATATCTAAAGCAGAGCCATTATGTACGATTTTTTTTTATGAATTTTAATGAGATGGAAAGTCGACTTGCTGGTTTTGACTTTGGTGTAAAATCCAAATAGGAAGAAAAATGTCAAACTTTTCAACAATCTCGACCACAATTTTGACTTAAAAGTCCCAATGGAAATGGGCCACCTTCGGGTGACAAAATGGCCGACTTCCTTGGTGAACAAAAAACATAATTAAGTGAATGAATGAATGCAGAAATTAATGAATACATAAATAAAGGATAAATACAGTAATGAATAAATAAATGATTGAACGATTGAATGAATACATTAGTAAACAAATGAATAAATAAATACATGAATTAAAAAAAATAACAAATGAATGAATGAATAAATAACTGAATGAATGAATGAATTAAAAAACAAATGAATGAATAAATAAATCAATGCATTAAAAAATAATGAATGAATCAATAAATGAACGATTGAATAAATAAATACCGAAGTCCATTAAGAAATGAATGAATGAATGAATGAATGAATGACTAAATAAACAAACAAATGACTACATAAATCTTCTTTTCATTGAATGTTTGGATGAATGAATAAATAACTAAGTACATAGCACTAAGCACAAAAAATAATGAATGAATCCATAAATGAATGAATGAACGATTGAATGAATGAATAAATAACTAAGTACATAAAGAAATAAATGAATGATTGAATGATAAATAAATTAATTAATGATTGAATGAATGAATGCATAAATAAATAAATGAATGAATGATTGGGTGAATGAATGAATACATTAATGAATGAATGAATACATTAAAAAAATGAATGAATGAACTGTTGAATGAATGAAAGATTGATTAAATAAATAAATAACAACAAAATTGACAACAACGGCAGTTTAAGGCACGAAAAAATAACCACTACATTCGCCAATCTGATGACCTCTCCCCTGTGATTACCGCTATAGTTCTATCCCTGGCTCTGATTTCACCTCATTAGCCATTATGATGACCTCTATTGTTAATAATAATAATAATCATACATTTAATTTTAAGCACCTTTCTCTGATTACCGCTATAGTTCTGTCCCTGGCTCTGGTTTCACCTCATTAGCGTGACTTAGCCTGCTAGCTAGCTTTCACACACGTCCGCATTAACGAACTAACCGACCTCGAGCTAACAACCTAGCGACCTCATGATGAGTCTCAAAGGTTAAACGCCGATCGCTAGGTCACGCCGCCGTCGGGGTGAAACCGCCACGCGTGTTTCGGGACTCGCTTTCACGCCGAGCGCTTCTCCCGTTAGCCAGATTGGCGCGTTTGGAGTCCATCTGCGTTGATGGGATGACGCCAGCTTTAATCGGCGGGTAGAGCATCTGCGACGCTACGTAAATGAAGGCGCTGAATAACGAGCCTTCAAGGGAGGCCTCGTGGGGAGCGACGTAAGATGGCGAGCAGATGTCGCTCGAGACGCCCGATCGAGGTCACAAATGTCATCCGAAAAACGTCCACGCCTCGTTATTAAAGGGCCGAGAAAGTAAAAAAGTCGGTGTGGAAGTAACTCAAATAGATAGAAAGCTAGCTAGCTAGCTAGCCAATCGATAGCCAACAGATTACCTAGCTAGATAGCCAGCCAGCTAGATAGTGAATAGATAGCTAACTAGCCAGCCAGAAAGCTAGCTAGCCAGCCATATAGCTAATAGATAGCAAATAGCTAATGTTAATGTTAATAATAATAATAATATATTTCATTTATAAGCGCCTTTCAAAACTCTCAAGGTCACTTAATAGTCACAGGATAGGTTTTTCTGCAGGTGAGCAGCGGCAGCCACACGCGCCAGCGTTCACTCAACCCAGAACTAACTCACATAGATACAAAACTAGCTAGCTAGCCAATTGATAGCCAACAGATACCTATCTAGATAGCCAGCCAGCTAGATAGTGAATAGATAGCTAGCTATCCAGCCAGATAGCTAATAGATAGCAAATGGATAGCAAATAGCTAGCCACCCAGGTAGCTAGCTAATAGATAGCAAATGGATAGCAAATAGATAGCCACCCAGGTAGCTAGCTAATAGATAGCAAATGGATAGCAAATAGCTAGCCAGCTAGGTAGCTAGCTAGTGTTCCACCGTGACGTCCCTGATCCACTGCTGAAAAGGACGCTTTGATCCTCTCCTCTTTCATCTCGAACTACTTCATGTCACAAAGAGGGTACAGCAAGTGCTGAAGAATGAATGACTCTCTAATATTCATGTTATATATTAGCCCGACGGCCATTTTTTTGTCAGCATTTTCTTTTCCCTCCAAACTTTTTTTTGTTTTCTCTCAATCGATTTTTTTTTTTTTCGCCGCCGCCCCCCCCCCAGAAAAATCAAAATATGCAAGACAACGTCGTGGTAAGCCTCCTCAATCGTCAATGTATTTATTTGCGATTCACGACGCTAATCTGTTCCTGATTAGGATGGCTAACGCTGCGTCGACGCGGGCCTGCCATCTCACCAGCGTGAGTTGTGGCAATTCAATCTCTTCCGCGTCCTTCGGCATAAATTATAGACCCCTCCCCTCGCCCCCCTACCCAATTCTGAGAACGAGGTGACGGCTTTACGTTGTTGGGGGGGGGGGGGGTAGCCTGGTGGGCCTTCTGTTGATTGACGGCTTATCGCCGGAAGCCATTAGCCACCGCACGTAATCAACAGTCAATTAATGGCGCAGCTCCTTGAACTAAACAATAGGCCACAAATAGAGGGCAGAATGCTAATAGCTAATTCGCATTCAACCTTTAGCTCGCCCGCGTCAAAATGAAATCCAATCAAATTGTCCACATTTCGCTTACACGCTTTAACTCGCCCCGGGCGAGACTGCTCGTGATTGGCATCTTGGCACAGGAAGCCGTTAGCGGATTCCGCCAGGCGCCCTGCGATCAACAATTAGCCGACGTCAAGCCGATCGATTGTTTTCGAAAGTTATCTTCTTGTATAATCTCTCCGAGCGTATCGAGGAAGCATCTTCGGAGGATGTCTACCAATCCAAACAACAACCTAGCTAGCTATCTATCTAGCTAGCTATCTAGCTGGCTACCTTGCTAGCTATCTATTTCATATCTATTTGCTAACTAGTTATCTAGCTGGCTACCTAGCTAGCTATCTACCAATCCAAACAACAACAAAAGTAACACGTTACACATTTGTAGGCCGTGAATTTCATCGCTAGGCCTTCAGTAGTGCTATGTCTGGGTGTGATTTACTACACGTCCACTAAAGGGCGCCATTAGCCAGGAAATAACTGTTTGATCAACACATTTGACGCGACCGGGCCTGCAGAACTGATTGTGAAGGCGTCCAGGTCGATTTCGGACCATGGTAAGAAATAATGGCTGAAATGTGATTGGTTGAATAATTAAAGTTTTTTGATATCATGTTACTCACTTGACCTATTGAGCTGGCTATCTATCTGGCTACCTAGCTTGCTATCTATTTGCTATCTATTAGCTAGCTAGCTCACTATCTAACTGGCTATCTAGCAAGTTATCTTGCTGGCTACCTTGCTAGCTATCTATTTGATATCTATTTGCTAACTAGTTATCTAACTGGCTACATAGCTTGCTATCTATTTCCTATCTATATGCTATATATTATCCATCTAGCTATCTATTAGTTATGTATTAGCCAGCTGGCTAACTTTCTATCTATTTGAGTTACTTCCGGGTTGAGTGAGCGCTAGCGCGTGTGGCTGCCGCTGCTCATCCACAGAAAAACCTGTGACTGTTAAGTGACCTTGAGAGTTTTGAAAGGCGCTTAGAAATGAAATTTATTATTATTATTATTATTATTATTATTATTATTATTATTATTATTATTATTATTAAATACAAAAACACAAATATGGAAGTAGCGCAACAGGTGAAAAGTAATGAACAGAAGCCAAAATACAATTTGGAATTTTTTAAACAAGAAAAATATAATTCACATCAGTCCGTGATAGGCCTGCAGAGAAGGCTTTGCAGGCCTTGACGATCCACCACTGGCGTTTCAGCGATGAAATTAAATCCACGTCTGAAAAGTTATTTGTCCTTATTTTTCAGAATGGAAAAAAAAAATACGACACAACTTTATTGAGCAAAAAGTAACACCGTATACGATCAATATCCCGTGACAAGCTACCAATCAGACGTGACACGGCCAACGTTGTCATCTTCTTTTTTTGCTCAGCGGCTTCGCGTCTCATTTCATGCTCGGGCGGCAAAAAAAAAAAAAAAAAAAAAATGACAACGGCCAGCAAAGCAGAATAAAAACGACAAGACTCAAAGCACGTCCGAGCTTGAATACAAATGAGGCCGATGGCCCCGTTGCTTGGTTGCCGGCGAGAGTGCCTTCGCCATTGATTTGTCTTCCATTTTCCAACACGGCGGCGCCGTCGTCGTCTCCGCTCGCTGACACAATCTTCGTAACACTTTTAACCTTCTTGTGTTCTATTTCCAAAGCGTCTGCCATTGATTTTTATGCTGTTTTTTTTCTTCTCTCCACACTTTCATCGCAACCACTTGTTGCCTTTTTTTAAATGACTAAAGTAAATTAACAGTAGCTTAGCCCTGGAGGAATATTAAAGGACAGTGATACCTTGGCTTACGAAGTTAATTGGTTCCCAGACAGAGTGTGTAAGGTGAAAAGTGTGTATCCCAAAAAATAATTTCCCATAGCAAACCATTAAAATGAGAATAATCCGTTCCCAGGTTGCCATAAAACATAATTTTCACATTTTCTAAGCCTTAAAACTACACAAAATATACCTTATTTTATGTATAATAACTGTTCTATGGTATTATAATTCAAGAAATAAACTGTACTGTATAATAAAGTTGTTTTATTTACCTTTGTGATGGTCGTTGATGGCTTGATGGGGAGTGGCCAGTTTCTTCCGCATTAAACACTTGAAAAAAAACTGGATACTTGTAAATATGGGTTGATGCAATATATCAATATGCCTTTCTTGATACTTGCACTATGTACAGTTTTTTTATGAAACAGTTTTGCACATTTACATTTGCACAGTATAAGTTTACATTTTTATTTTGATATGCTTAGAATATCTTGTTTTCCATCCTTTCACCCCCCCCCCCCCCCATCTCCTTTCAAATTGCTGCTGTGGACTGCAAATTTCCCCATTGTGGGACGAATAAAGGTTTTCTGATTCTGATTGATGAGGAACGTAGCCTCCTTCTTTGACCATCTTGAGGAATGATCCCTTGAAGGTGCTTTCTCTGCGATAATTTTACCTAGTTCCTCACCAATTGTGTTCTGTTTAGCTGGGTTGATAGCTTTTTGTATCAAGTGGGCAGATGCCTTGTGCGGGTTATTTTTGGAACCTGATTGATGGGAATTTTAACCTTGCAGTCTACACTCTGCCTTTGAACTATCAAAGCTGAAACGAGTCCAAATTTCACTGGTTTCTATCACGTGGCTTTAACTGAAGACTGGGGGCGGGGAATAAAGGACAAAAAAACGTAGGTTGGCATTTTCTTGAAAGCTAGCTAGCTAACAGATAGCTAGGTAGCTAGCTAGTGATCCACCATGACGCCTATGATGTTGAAAGCAAACACGAAGCTCTCGTATTCATTGACGAAAAGAGATTATTTTTTTTAGAATTCTTTTTTTTACATCACTGTTTTTATACGGATTACAAAATAATTATTAAAAAGTAAAATCCCCCCTAAATAAATAAATGAATAAATAAATACATTTTTTTAAAAAAAGGGGCTTCCTCCCTCCTCCTTCCCCATGCTTGGCTCTCCGCCCTCTAGCGGCAGACAGCTGGCGCCCATTCGGCGTCACCGCTCCGGGCTTGACGCGCTCCTCCGTCCCGCTGTCATCGTGGAACTTCCCTCCGGTCGGATACCGTACTACGACGCGTGGACTCCCGGGGGGAGGCTCTCCTCGGTTCCCCCCCGCCGCCACCGCTTCTTCCGACGCTTCTTTTTCTACCCCCACCCCTCCCGGTGAGATGAGGCGGAGAGAAAAAAGGCTTCTGCAGTTCGCCGGGCTTCTCGTAGCGGCTTTTATCTTCCTCCCCAACGTCGGCTTATGGTCGTTATACCGGGACCGAGTGTTCGACAACCCACCGGACGCGGCAGCGGCGGACGGTCAAGGCGTCGCACCGAAGCTTCAGGTGAGACTAAAGCGACGACGCCATGTTACGCGGACGTACGTCGGTTAATCAATAAACCAACGCGAGGGTGTCCGGAGGTCTTTTAATGTTCATTTTGGGGTCGGCGTAGTTACGAACGCCACTAACGTTTATACCCGCTGACTGTGTGTATGTGCGACGTTAGCCATTTATTTCGTAGCCGCAAAAAGGTGTTTGGTGAGCGGCCCGAGCGACTAGAATGTGTCCGAGGGCCACGTCGCCATCGCGGCGAACGGCGAGTAAAGTTCACCGAGACCGACTTGAGGAAGTTGCTCGTGGTGCGTTCACGGGTTGACCGTTCAACGTACTACCGGCTTTAGTGTTTTTTTTTTTTTGTGGCGACACTTTTTTGGGGCTTGGCCCCAACTCGTCAGCTATCAAAGACAAATATCAGAGACAAATAGATAGCCAGCTAGGTAGCCAGATAATAGATAGCAAATGGATAGAAAATAGATAGCTAGCTAGATCGCAAATAGATAAGGGGATAGCATTTGCCTTTTGTCCATGTTAGCGCTTTGTTCCAGCTTCAGCTGTTGTTAAAACGTTATATAAACCAATGTATTTTGTACAGCCACCCTCATTTCAAGCCCATATAAGAAGAAGATAACTCCAGACCCATATAATTTAGGAATTAACTGTTTTTTTAATGGTGAAAGAAGAGAGTCAAAGGTTTCTTATGCTGCATTAAATGTTTATGTAGTCCTAAAACTCAACATTCTTTGGGTTCTAGAATTTGAGTGATAATGACAAAAACCCTGGCACTGCAGTGGACACATTTTCGCGCATTTCTGGCAGTGAATGAGTTAAGTTTTGCCAAGTTTCCCCCTTCTAAGAGTATGTTTTCTGTATAAGACCGATTTCTGGGTGGGAATTATCATAATAATAATAATAATAACATATTTCATTTGTAAGCACCTTTCAAAACTCTCAAGGTCACTTTACAGTCACTGGATCAGTTTTTCTGTAGGTGAGCAGCGGCAGCCGCATGCGCCAGCATTCACTCAATCCAGAATAACTCAAATAAAAAAAAACTAGCTAGCTAGCTAATGGATAACCAGCCAGCTAGCTAATAGCCAATAGCTAGCCAGCCAACTCGCTAGCTAGCCATTCGATAGCTCATGGAAGAAAAAGGAAAGGAAGATGTAGAAAGAGATAGTCTCACATTTCATGCCGCACGTAAATCCGCTTCAATTCCAAGCCGCGACCGTTCCACATACAATATGGCAGTCGGACATTTTTCATTTGTCATTTGTGCATTCCTGTCAATCCAAGTTGCCATTCATTCACCACGTTGTACTTTCTTTGACATTATTATCTAAATAAAGAACTCCTTGTTCATATAAAAAAAATATTGACATCAGGCGATTGATTGTAAACCCCCCCCCCCCCGCCCCCTTTCACCTCCACCGTGAACCCTCGCTAACCGACAATAGCGCTTCCTCTTATTCAAATCTGCTGAATGGAGGCATTCATTCCATTTGTGTGGCGGCGTCGCGATGTGGCCTGACTGGAATGATTGTTCGCTTTTAAAACGGCTTCTTCCAAAAAAAAACGTTGAATGAGTTGTTATTCCAGTGTGAAATAATTTTAATGATCGGAGGGGGGGGGGGGGGGGGGGGGTTGGGTCGTAGCTAATTTGCTGAGTTTGTTGAGACGCCGCGTTAGCATTCGTCGCGCGTCGCCTCCCGTCGTGTGACTTGTCTGGATTTGATATCTCGCCCTGACAAGCGTCGTAATGAACGGGATTAACGGCGCCGGGAGCCTGTTACGTATTAGCAAACAGCGGCGTAACAGCTGTCGAAGCCACGCACTCATTTAATAAGTCGACGATCGGGAAGATACAGCGCGTATGCAAACACTTTGCTTACTCGCTTTCTGACACCGTTGGGATTTTTGTACATTTTTTCCCCCATTTCAATCATTTCAAGGAACGACGGCATAGTTGTGCGTTAAATAGCTAATAGATAGCCAACAGCTAGCCAGCTAGACAGTTTACAGCCAGTCAGCTAGCTATTTATTTGCGATCATTAGCTAGCCGGCTAGCTATTAGCTGGCTGGCTGTAAGCTGGCTAGCTGTTGGCTATCTATTAGCTATTTATTAGCTATCCATTAGCTAGATGGCTAGCTATTAGCTGGCTGGCTGTTAGCTGGCTAGCTGTTGGCTATCTGTCTATTAGCTAGTTATTAGCTATCCATTAGCTAGATGGCTAGCTACTAGCTGGCTGACTGCTAGCTGGTGACTATCTGGTTATCTATTAGCTATTTATTAGCTATCTGGCTAGCTATTAGCTGTTTAGCTGGCTGGCTGTTAGCTGACTAGCTGTTAGTTGGCTAGCTGTTGACTATCTGGCGCTCTATTAGCTATATATTTGCTAACCATTAGCTAGCTGGCTAGCTTTCTATCTATTTGAGTTACTTCGGGGTGGAGTGAACGCTGGCGCATTTTATCTATTAGTTATCTATTAGCCAGCTAGCTAACTTTCTATCAATGTGAGTTATTCCGGGTTGAGTGAACGCTGGCGCGTGTGGCTGCCGCTGCTCACCCACAGAAAAACTTTCTCCTGTGACTGTAAAGTGACCATGAGAGTTTTGAAAGGCACTTAGAAATGAAATGTATTATTATTATTATTATTATTATTATTATTATTATTATTATTATTATTATTATCATTATGGAAATGTTCAAAAGTTAGAAAAAGGTTACTTATGAAATTAGCTCGCAGGAGGAAAAGTTCAACATATTTTTTTTTGCATAATTTGGAGTAAAAACAAGCAAACTTTAATTTATGCTTGAATATTAAAAACTTAACATAAAATTAGCCTCGGTTAATTCCCATAAATGCCCTTTGGAACGCTTCCAATTTGGATCTTATCCAAAATGGATCATAAAAATAAAAATGTATCAAAATTAAAAATCCACCTCAATGTGACCTTTGCACCTCGGGTTGGGTTATAATTATTATTATTATTATTATTATTATTATTATTATTATTATTATTATTATTATTTTGTTTCTTTCTTTTGTCCAGACTGCCTTTGTTATTGCTACATACTGTATTTGCTATCTATCTATTAGCTTTTACTTCACGATATGGAGGCCACGTAAAAGCTGATAAAACCAGGTAATGATACACGAAAGTACTTGTGGTGTCAATATCGAATATTCAATATTTATATCAAACTGAAAAAAATAAGACAAACCACAACGTCGCAAGATTGACGGTTTTCAAAGTAAATCCGCGCAAATAAATAAACTTGAGTGAATTTTACACAGCAGACGGGGCGGCGTCGGCAATTAATGGAATCACATCAGCTCCCCTATTTTTTTTTTTTTTTAGTCCTGTGAGGTGAAGAGCAATTAGAGAAAAGGATTAAAACTATTAAACGCGGATTAAGGCGGTGGAGTTGATTTTTTTTTTTTTTTTTCTTCTGGCCGCGCCGTTGAAGGGCGGCGAATGGTGACTGAATTCGAAAGTGAAGAAGAAACGAGAAATTGGCCGCGAAAAAAATCATGAAAAATAGCTACTAGCACGCTGGCGCGAATGGCTGCCGCTGCTCACCCGCACAAAAAAATTTTACATGACTGTAAAGTGTCCTTGAGAGTTTTGAAAGGCGCTTATAAATGAAATGTGTCGTATTGTACGTTATTCGGTGAGACACTTTTAGGAAATCAGCAACTCTATTATACGTTGTTCGGTGAGACAATTTTCGGAAATTGCCGACTCTTTTACGATACCTTGTTCGGTGAGACACTTTTCGAAAATTGCAGACTCTTTTAGTATACGTTGTTCAGTGAGACAATTTTCGGAAATTGCCGACTCTTTTACGATACCTTGTTCGGTGAAACACTTTTCGGAAATTGGCAACTCTTATACGTTGTTCGGTGAAACACTTCGGAAATTGCAGACTCTTTTAGTATACGTTGTTCGGTGAGACAATTTTCGGAAATTGCCGACTCTTTTACGATACCTTGTTCGGTGAAACACTTTTCGGAAATTGGCAACTTTTATACGTTGTTCGGTGAGACAATTTTCGGAAATTGGCAACTCTTTTATTATACCTTGTTCGGTGAGACACTTCGGAAATTGGCAACTCTTATACGTTGTTCGGTGAAACACTTTTCGGAAATTGGCAACTTTTATACGTTATTCGGTGAGACACATTTCGTAAATTGCCGACTCTTCTATTATACATTAACAAATTTGCACGTGTACTTCAACCTCCATTTTGTTTCTCTCATTTGTACGCAATCGGACTCCTGGGTCCCGATGGTCGCTAACAAGCATCTGATTTATCCGTTCGACCGTTTCCCGTTTCCGACCGCATTGATTTAGCATTTGGAGGACTTGGCGTTACCCGGGGGAGTCTTGTTCTTGATATTTCCCGGCTCGGGAAAGTGCGACAAAACGACGCTTAGCGGGGATTAGAACCGCGGAGGAAAGTCATTTGCAGATCATTATGTAAGCCACATCTGTCCTGCGCTTTTTTTTTTTTTTGCATCCATACCTGCTAAGCTCAACATCGACTCACTGCAATTTGGCTGGATCGAATTATTAAAAAAATGGGAGGTGCGGGATGGCATGAAAGCCTCCAAACTGCCATTTATTTACGCTCGCAGCGAGTTACGATTCTCTGCAGGCTAAAAGCACCGAAGGCGGCCATCTGTCACGGCCTTTTGTCTAGTCTCCATCGTAGCGCCGATAATGACTTGTGTCGGAAGATGAGAGCCTGCAGAGGGGAAAGGGGGGGGGGGGGGGGGGGCTGCGGGGGGGTGGGGGTTCGCTTCCGCGAAGGTCCCGACGCCTCAAATCTCTACTCGGCCAACCTCGACGTGTACGGCGATGAGTAAAAAAAAAGTAGCTTTGAGCGCTTAGCGCCACGCCAACGCCGGCTGCAGCGCCAACGGCGGATAATTGCATCTCGGCGGCTTTCGGCGGGAAACGAGGGTCTCGCTCGTCTCACCTCGAGCGTCCGCCACTGGCGGGAAGGAGGTGAAGGACAGCCAAAGGTGATGTGAAGAAGTCGGCCAAAATGGGGTCGTATGGTGTTCTCTCGCAAATGTACGAAAGAGCAGTAGGGCCACGTTGAAATATATATTTTTGGAGAGATGGGGTATTATTCTGAAGTTACTTTAAAATCCATTCGATAAAATCGAAGTCACAAATTTGCTAGATTCAAACTGGCAAATTTGCTATATTTTAAAGTCACAAATTTGCTAGATTTCAACTCACAAATTTGCTAGATTCAAACTCGCAAATTTGCTATATTTTAAAGTCACAAATTTGCTAGATTTCAACTCACAAATTTGCTAGATTTAAAGTAACACATTTGCGAGATTTAAAATCACAAATTTGCTAGATTCAAACTCGCAAATTTGCTAGATTTAAAGTCACAAATTTGCTAGATTCAAACTCGCAAATTTGCTATATTTTAAAGTCACAAATTTGCTAGCTTTCAACTCACAAATTTGCTAGAATCAAACTCGCAAATTTGCTATATTTTAAAGTCACAAATTTGCTAGATTTAAAGTAACACATTTGCGAGATTTAAAATCACAAATTTGCTAGATTCAAACTCGCAAATTTGCTAGATTTAAAGTAACACATTTGCGAGATTTAAAATCACAAATTTGCTAGATTCAAACTCGCAAATTTGCTAGATTTAAAGTCACAAATTTGCTAGATTCAAACTCGCAAATTTGCTATATTTTAAAGTCACAAATTTGCTAGCTTTCAACTCACAAATTTGCTAGAATCAAACTCGCAAATTTGCTATATTTTAAAGTCACAAATTTGCTAGATTTAAAGTAACACATTTGCGAGATTTAAAATCACAAATTTGCTAGATTCAAACTCGCAAATTTGCTATATTTTAAAGTCACAAATTTGCTAGCTTTCAACTCACAAATTTGCTAGATTCAAACTCGCAAATTTGCTATATTTTAAAGTCACAAATTTGCTAGATTTCAACTCACAAATTTGCTAGATTTAAAGTAACACATTTGCGAGATTTAAAATCACAAATTTGCTAGATTCAAACTCGCAAATTTGCTAGATTTAAAGTCACAAATTTGCTAGATTCAAACTCGCAAATTTGCTATATTTTAAAGTCACAAATTTGCTAGCTTTCAACTCACAAATTTGCTAGATTCAAACTCGCAAATTTGCTATATTTTAAAGTCACAAATTTGCTAGATTTCAACTCACAAATTTGCTAGATTTAAAGTAACACATTTGCGAGATTTAAAATCACAAATTTGCTAGATTCAAACTCGCAAATTTGCTAGATTTAAAGTCACAAATTTGCTAGATTCAAACTCGCAAATTTGCTATATTTTAAAGTCACACATTTGCGAGATTTAAACTTGCAAATTAGCTCGAGCTAAAGTCATGAATTTGCGAGATTTAAAGTCAAAAATTTTCTCGATTTAAAGTCACAAATTTGCTAAATTTGAAGTCACAAATTTGCTAGATTTAAGGTCACAAATTTGCCAGATTCAAACTTGCAAATTTTGCTAGTTTTAGAGTCACAAATTTGCTAGATTCAAACTCGCAAATTTGCTAGTTTTAGAGTCACAAATTTGCTAGATTCAAACTCGCAATTTTGCTAGTTTTAGAGTCACAAATTTGCTAGATTCAAACTCGCAAATTTGCTAGTTTTAAATCACAAATTTGCCAGATTTAAAGTCACAAATTTTCTAGATTCAAACTCGCAAATTTGCTTAATTCAAAGTCACGAATTTGCCAGATTTAAAGTGACAAATTTCCTAGCTTCGAAGTCACGAATTTGCTAGATTCAAACTTGCAAATTTGCTAGATTTAAAGTTTCAAATTTGCAAAATTGCTTGATTCAAACTCGCAAATCTATCAAATTTGTGACTTCAAATCTAGCAAATATTTGACTTTAAATCGAGCAAATTTGTGACTTTAAATCTAGCAAATTTCCGAGTCTGAATCTAGCAAATTCGTGACTTTAAATGAAGCAAATTTGTGACTTTAAATTTAGCAAATTTGCAAGTTTGAATCTAGCAAATTTGTGACTTTAAATCAAGCAAATTTGCAAGTTTGAATCTAGTAAATTTGTTACTTCAAATCTGGCAAATTTGTGACTTGAAATCTAATCTAATTTCAACCGATTCCACTGCGCTTCCCGTTTTTACGTTCAACGGCCGTCTCCTCCCTATCCCCTAAAATGTGATTGTTTAATTGAAGTAATTTACGATGCTGTAAGCCCGAGGCAAACCATTTCTCATAATGAATGCATGAGGGTGTCGGCCCGCTAGCAAGAAAATCATTTTTTAATTTCATTATTAATTTTTTTGGGGGGTGCAGGAAGAAACATATGTCTTGTATCCCCCCCCCCTCGCGAGCGCATTCAGGTGATCATTCATGGATGACAGCAGTATTACCGGAGCATCCAACCTTGAAATATGAAGGACCACTCTGGAAACTTTCCGTGGGTCTAATCATGTCTGCTGGGGAAAAAAGTGGGGGTGGGGGGTGGATGGAACACAGAATTCAATATGAGCATATATATATACAGGGATACCTTGGCTTACGAACTTAATTGGTTCCCAGAAAGTGTGTGTAAGGCTAAAAGTGTGTATTCCAAACCTTAATTTCCCATAGGAAACCATTAAAATGAGAATAATCCGTTCCCAGGTCCCCATAAAACATATTTTTCGACTAAATAAGCCTTAAAACGACACAATTTGCCTTATTTTATGTATAATAATGTGCTATTGCATTGTATTTAAAGAAATAAACTACTGTATAATAGTCATTCTGGTGTGTGACTCACCCAACATGTCCATTTTTGACAAAAATGGAGGCAAAACTGAACCGAAATGAACTGAAAGTGTTTCCTTGATTGATTTTTTTTTCTTCTGTTGGCCTCACGGTCACGTTAAAAGCGAATGAGAGGACGGCACATAATGGCCAACCCGCTCTTTTCTTGCGCCACCAACACGAAAACACAATTCTGGCTTTCTAAGTGCGCGTGCGTGTGTGATGGCGACTGAGACGGACGGAATTGCCGCAGCATGAAAAGTGCTGCAGAAAAATAGTCCTTCCTTCAAAGACATTTTCAGGCTATTTGTTAGGCTTGCGAAATGGGTGGAAATTGCACGAGAAAAAGGGAATAAAATGCGTGTTGGTCGACATATTGTTGGTCGAAAGGAGAGTCAGCGCACGGTGCCGATGCGCATGTGGAACGGTCGCAGCTTGGAATTGAAGCAATCCACTTCAATTCTAATTATTATTATTATTATTATTATTATTATTATTATTATTATTATTATTATTAACACCAAATCACCTATTCCGCATGCACAAATTGCAAATGGCGGCTTTCCGAGTTCTTTTTGCCCCATTTTAATAATTAATAATAATAATAATAATAATACATTTGATTTATAAGCGCCTTTCAAAACTCTCAAGGTCACTTTACAGTCAAAGGATCAGTTTTTCTGTGGGTGAGCAGCGACAGCCACACGCGCCAGCGTTCACACAACCCGGAAGTAACTCTGATAAAAAGCTAGCTAGCTAATAGATAGCTAATAGATCTAGCTATATAGTCATAATAATAATCCATTTCATTCATAAGCGCCTTTTTAAAACTCTCATGGTCACTTTACAGTCAGAGGATCAGTTTTTCTGTGGGTGAACAGCGGCAGCGTTCACTCAACCTGGAAGTAACTCAAATAGATAGCAAGCTTGCTAGCTAGCGAATAGATGGCTAGTAGCTCGTGAATAGATAGCTAATAGCTTGCGAATAGATAGCTAATAGCTCGCGAATAGATAGCTAATAGCTAGCGAATAGATAGCTAATAGCTCGCGAATAGATATCTAATAGCTAGCAAATAGCTAATACCTAGTGAAGAGATAGCAAATAGGTAGCTAAGAGCTACCTAGCTATATAATAATAATATAGCCAATAGTTAGCTAGCCACATAGCTAGCTCACTAGGTATATAGCTAATAGTTAGCTAGCCAGCTAGATAGATAGCTATATGGTTAGCTTTAAAAAATAAATCAACACTTTTGGTTACTACAGTGGATACGTGAACATGTTTACAAGTTATCATGGACGCACGGAAGGGTTAACTCGAGTGGTTCGGGATCCCTGCGCAAACACTGATTGACACGTGGCCTTTTTGTCATCGGTTAAATGGCTCGCAAAAAAGGCAGCATTAAATTTAATGAGACGGCATTGAAGAGGAAGGGGGGGGCTTTTTCCACATCCCCTCGGTTAGCTTCATCTACACGGAAGAGAAAAGCGTCACGCTCGGTATTTGCGGTAGCGGTTTCGCATGTCGCGGTCTGTTCGCTCGGTCATGCGCACCCCACGGCGGCGCCGCCGCGGCCTTGAATATTCAACGGGGCCTTCAATGGAGCGACTTGGTGGCTTTGGGAACGCAATCAAACTTTCCTCTCTGTGACCTCTACAGGGGGGGGGGGGGGGGATTTTCAGATTAGGACGAGCCTCTCGCAAACGATGGCTGGCTAACCTCATTTCCATTCCGAGGTGGTCGGGTTGGTAATCCGCCCTATGGCGGATTATGTTTGCAATTCAGTCGCGCACGACGAGATTGGTGCCACCGCCGGAGGTTTAGACCTTCAGCAGATGTTGCCCGACATCATACCAAAGATACAGGCTCGGATTTAGCCGTTAGCTTTGCGAATACCTTCCGGGTGATGTAGAAATAACCTTGAATATATATATATATATATATACGTATATATATATATATATATATATATATATATATATATATATATATATATATATATATATATACGTATATATATATTCTTCTTCTTAATAATAATAATAATAATAATACATTTCATTTCTAAACGCCTTTCAAAACTCTCAAGGTCACTTTACAGTCACAGGATAAATTTTTCTGCGGTTGAGCAGCGGCAGCCACACGCGCCAGCGTTCACTCAACCCGGAAGTAACTCAAATAGATAGAAAGCTAGCTAGATAGCAGCATCCACACGCGCCAGCGTTCACTCAACCCGGAAGTAACTCAAATAGATAGAAAGCTAGCTAGATAGCAGCATCCACATGCGCCAGTGTTCACTCAACCCGGAAGTAGTTCAAATAGATAGAAAGCTAGCTAGCTAGATAGCTAATAGATAGATAGTCAGCCAACTAGACCGCTAATAACTAGCAAATAGATAGATAGTCAGCCAACTAGACCGCTAATAGATAACTAACAAATAGTAAATAGATAGCTAGGTAGGTAGCTAGCTAGGGGCAGCCACACGCGCCGGTGTTCACTCAACCCGGAAGTAATTCAAATAGATAGAAAGCTAGATAGCTAATAGATAGATAGTCAGCCAAGTAGACCGCTAATAGATAGATAGTCAGCCAACCAGACCGCTAATAACTAGCTAATAGATAGCTAATAGATAACTAACAGATAGCAAATAGATAGCTAAGTAGGTAGCTTGATAGCTATCTCGACTGTCATGATTTATGATGGAACAGGAATCCTAACCTTGAATTGTTTTCAAAGTTTACTCGAATATTCCAATATTTTTGTCAATGATAAAAAGCATTGTTTTGCAAACGTGTAACATTGAATTATGTCCCACCTGAAACAATTCCGCTCAATTATTTAGGATAATTCCATTGAAAAAAAAAAAAAATGAACGAAAAAGTGCGCCGATAAAAACAAGATGGCGTCCCATCCACTGGAAAGCGTATAACAACGCAACCATTCCGACACGCGATAACAATCTTGGAATATTAGCGCGTATGTGACACTCGCCGCTTTGTTATTCCGCGTCACGTCGTCACCGTCGGGTTTAATAATTCATGCTAATTCATGCCTGCTGCTCGCGCCATTTGTATTTATAGCGTGGGGCGGCTAATTGCCACTTCCTGTCACCACATTATTCCCCCGCTCCGACGCTGTGATCCCGCGCTCGCTATGCTAAACGACATATGTACGCGCCTGTTATTTAGCGCCGTGAAGCCGACGACCCCCTTTTTTTTTTTTAGCGACAAGGATGCTATGTAAATATCGTACAGTGCGAAATCCTGTTTCGCATTGCTATTCACCTGGCGAGGTTCGCCTAGCGTGAAATAGAGGAGTCGACTTTCGCATTATATATTTTTTTTACAAAGTACAATATGGCGGATAAATATCATTTCATACACACAAATAAAACAACACGAATGGCAGGTGTTTTGGTATGTTTTTGTTCAACCGCAACATCGATGAAAAGGTTTGTTTCTAGCCATTATCTGTACTTATTTCAAGGTCTCGGATGTTTCGCTCCTCATCCGAAAAGCTTCGTCAGCGAACAAAGATTTTGCTGGTAGCTCTAACGGGACAATGGAAAATTTATCAAATTCCAGCACGCACTTAGGTGGGTGTTTCTTGGGTAATTTTGGCATCTACAAAATAAAATAAAAAAAAATCAGCATTTTATTTTGTGAAGAATATTTGTATTTTGTTGAAAAAAAATACGCTATTCTTTTGCCCTATTTAAAAATTGCACAAAATCTGAAATGTTTGGTATGTTTTTGTGTAACCACGACATCCATGAAAAGGTTTGTTTAGCTGTCGTCTGTACGTCTTTGAAGGTCTCGGATGTTTCGCTCCTCATTCGAAAAGCTTCGTCAGCGAACAAAGATTTTGCTGGTAGCTCTGGGCAATCAAAAATGGATCAAATTCCAGCACGCGCTTAGGTGACTTTTTTCGACGTCCACAAAAACAAACACAAAAAAATATTTGTCATTTGTTGGAAAAAAAAATACTTTTGTTGGCATATTTAAAAATTGCACTTTGCACAAAATCCAATTTTTTTTTTTTAACTCATTCACTGCCATTCCCGAATTTATTCGGGAATTGAAAATTGACATAATTTTGTCGGGATATATGACCGATTTTTTTTTTCGAGTTTTGTTTTTCATGCTTGGGTGCCGATAAAGTGCTGGTCAGACCTCTGTCAATATTTTTTTTTCCTTCCACAAGGGGCAGCATTTGTCTTTTTTTCCATGCTAGCGCTTTGTTACAACCTCAGCTGTTGTTAAAGCAATAAATCAATCAATATGTATTTTGTCTTATTTTGTATTATCTGCCCCCATTTCAAGCTCAGATAACTCCAGACCCATATAACTTAGGAATTAACTTTTTTTCTGATGAAACAAGAGATTCTAATGTTTCTAACACTGTATTGAATGTTTATGTAGTCCTGAAACTCAATATTCTATGGGCCCGACAATTTGAGTTAAAATGACAAAAACCCTGGCACTGGAGTGTACACATATTTGCACATTGTCTTTTCCAGGTTGTTAGCAAACTACGAAAAAACAATCAAGTGTACAGAAATGGTCCTCAGAGGAAAGACTGGCACGACTATGAAGCCATCAAAAGGGACGCCTCCAGATCTGGTGCGTTTGCTCCACCCACTTCCTGTCATTTGTATCGTCACTTCCTGTTATCTTGTGCGCTAACTAATTGTGTTTGATGGATCCAGGGAACGGCGAGCAGGGTAAACCCTTCCCCCTGACGGACGCGGACCGCGTGGACCAGGCCTACAAGGAGAACGGTTTCAACATTTACGTCAGCGACCAGATCTCCCTCAATCGCTCCATCCCTGATATCCGACATCCCAAGTGCGACCAATCATTATGCTAACTATGATATCAAAATATGTTAGCTCATTGTCCAGGTTTTTTGGACACGTTTCGGAAACGTTCTAGCTGTTGGCTATCGGGAGATCTATATTCACTATTTATTTGCTATCCATTAGCTAGCTAGCTATTAGCTTTCTAGCTGTGTGGCTGGCTATCTGGCTATCTATTAGCTATTTATTCGCTATCCAATAGCTGGCTAGCTAGCTAGGTTTTTTAGACGAACGTTCGAGCTGTTAGCTATCTGGAGATTACTGTATATTCGGTATTTATTTACTATCCATTAGCTAGCTAGCTATTAGCTATCTAGCTGACTGTAAGCTGACTGGCTAGCTGCTGGCTATCTGGCTATCTATTAGATATTTATTCGCTATCCAATAGCTGGCTATCTTGCTAGCTTTCCATCTATTTGAGTTACTTCTGGGATGAGTGAACGCTGGCGGGTATGTCTGCCGCTGCTCACCCACAGAAAAACTGACTGTAAGGTGACCTTGAGAGTTTTGAAAGGCGCTTAGAAATGAAATTTATTATTATTATTATTATTATTATTATTATTATTATTATTATTATTATTATAACTAGCTTCCTCGCTGCTGTATTAATTGATTTTAGCTTACTTACTGTGAATAGCAAGCTTGCTAGCTCAAAAGCTAGTTATTGCGCTAACAGCTAACCGTACCAAACTGTATACATCGCTATTAAAGTTAGCGACTTAGTATTTTCACTAGTTATGTACCGAACACGCTAATTATTGATTGTTTTGACTTCAAGATGGCGCCGCGAGAGTAGCTACCTTCACAGCAGCTCCTGAATTTTTTTTTTTTTTTTTTACTTGTTCTTTTCCTTTCCGATTCATTTCTTCACTTTGCTGCTGTGAAATGTACATATTTTTACACTGTATGATGAATCAGAATCAGCTTTATTTATTAATAACGTGAAAGACGAAGAAGAAATGTGTGATTACATGTATGAGCATTTTTATGATTAGCATAAGCAGTCATCATTGTCATCATAATCAATGTAACATAAGCAAAAGTATGACAACTAAAAAAAAATCAACCTAACAGAAGTCGCTGAAAAAGGTAGTGAGCAGGGTGCCGAGGGTCCAGTAGGATGTTCTTGTCTGGATAATAAAGGCTAATCTGATCTATATTATTTTGGTAGATAATAATATATCGAGTGAGCTAAATGTTTGCTAACAGTACCAACAAAACAAGACTTTTTGAGCAGATTTTCCAATAAATCCGATGTTTTTTTTTTTTTTTTGTCGCTAGCTGTAAATGGAAGCTGTACGCCGAGAAGCTCCCGAGCACCAGCATCATCATCCCTTTCCACAACGAGGGTTGGTCGTCGCTGCTGAGGACCGTCCACAGCGTCCTCAACCGCTCGCCTCCGCAGCTCATCGCCGAAATCATCCTGGTGGACGACTTCAGCGATAAAGGTCAGGAAAATGAAAAAAAAAAAACAAACGCTAACACGGTACGAGGCCTTCGCTGATGACGGGAACAATGTAGCGATTTTTGCCATCTTTGTGTATGGATACATTTAAACAAAACTGTATTCCGGTACATTCCGGTCTTTTTTTAAAAATGTATTCATTTATTTTGATGCTTATCAAACGAACGAGCTAATTGTGTTTTGTCAACATTGCGTGCTAGCGCGTGTTAGCGCGTGTCACTTTCACTGTATGTTCTGATACATTTACTCGCCTATTTCAAAAAAATATATATTTATTTTGATGGCTAACAAACGAACAAGCTAATTGTGTTTCATTAATTTTGCGTGCTAGCGCGTGTTAGCACCTGTCACTTTCTCGTTTCTTGATGTAACAAGAACAGAAAATACTTTGTGTGTTCTGATACATTTACTCGCCTATTTAAAAATATATATATTTATTTTGATGGCTAACAAACGAACAAGCTAATTGCGTGTCATTAACATTGCGCGCTAGCGTGTGTTAGCATGTGTAACTCTCCCATTTCTTGACGTAACAAAACAGAAAAAAACGTGCGTTTTGAACTGTGTGTTCCGATACATTTACACGCCTTTAAAAAAAAAAAGTATTTATTTTGATAGTTAGAAAACGAATGAGCTAATTGCGTTTCGTTAACATTGCATGCTAGCACATGTTAGCGTGTGTAACTATCGTTTCTTGACCTAACAAGAACAGAAAAAACATTGCGTGTTCTGATACATTTTTTAAAAAAGTATTTATTTATTATGATGATTATCAAACGAATGAGCTAATTGCGTTTTGTTAACATCGCGTGCTAGCGCGTGTAACTCTCCCGTTTGTTAGCGTAGCAAGAACAAAACAAAGTGTGTTCAAATACATTTACTCTGCTTTTTAAGAAAATATATTTCATTATTTTGATGGTTATCAAATGAACTAGCTAATTGTGTTTCGTTAGCATTGCATGTTAGCACGTGTAACTCTCTCGTTCCTTGACCAAGCAAGAACAAAAAAAAAAACTTTGTGTGTTCCCATACATTTAAACGCACGATAAACGTATCGGGGGGTGGGGGGGTACATTTGTTGATTGCGGATGAAATCCAAACGGCGTGACTTTAGCATCGCTAGCCGCGGGGAGTACCCTGAAATTGTTCATCTCCTTTCATCAAAATGCTGCTTTCATCACGTTCGCAGCAATCCCCCTCCCTCATAGTTTCTTCATGCTGCGTGTGAAAGGGGGTTGAGGAGGGGTATCAGGGTGGAGGGTCTTAAAATTCCCTCCAGATCGGCTTATATCATCACAGGCTCTCCCTCTGCGTTTTTTTTAAATTATTTTTTAAATGACGCTTGCAGAAAAGCAGCTTCAAAATACTCCCCGCTTGGCAGCCTGCTAGCGTGCTAGCGTGTGTGTGTGTGTGTGTGTGTTGCGCAGTATGTGCGGCATATTTTGAAGGAATAAATTAGCAGCTCGGCTTTTTTGGTGATGCGCCAGTAGGCCTTGGCGGGAAGTCATCCAGCCGGTTTGACAAGCAAAAGTGCGCCGGCGCTTTAATGGATTCCGCTAAGAGATGACGGCTAATTGAATCGCTCGCCAAAAAAAAAGGAATCGGCACAAAATGAGGCTTCGTGAAGCACTTGTGATGTTTTTTTGGATTAGCCTTTATTCGTCTTGCATTGGCTGCCATTCACCTAATTCATTACGTGCATGGCATTAGCATTGCTAGCTAATGCCTCCCAATATGTTTAATAATAATAATAATAATAATACATTTCATTTCCAAGCACCTTTCAAAGCTCTCAAGGTCACTTTACAGTCACAGGATCAGTTTGTCTGTGGGTGAGTAGCAGCAGCCACACGTGCCAGCGTTCACTCAACCTGGAAGTAACTCAAATAGAAGGAAAGCTAGCTAATAGATAGCATATAGATAGCTAGCTAGCTAGGTAGCCAGCTCGATAAGTACTTAGCAAATAGATATCAAATAGATAGCTAGCAAGGTAGCCAGCTAGATAGCGAGCTAGGTAACCAGCTAGATAACTAGTTAGCAAATATCGGAAAATATTTATTATTAAAATAGATAGCTAGCAAGGTAGCCAGCTAGATAGCTAGCTAGATAGCCAGTTGTGTCATATTTTCAATTCCCGAATAAATTTGTGAATGAGTTAGCAGGTGCAGTAAATGAATCGGGTGCTTCAACCTGCTTCATGTCACTCTTGCGTGAAAATACTTGTCACACGATCGGTTATTTTGTGGGTGAGCAGCGGCAGCCACACGCGCTAGCGTTCACTCACCCCGGAAGTTACTCAAATAGATAGAAAGCTAGCTAGCTAATAAATAGCTAATAGCTATCTAGCTCGCTAGCTAGCTATCTAATAAATAGCTAATAGCTATCTAGCTATATAGCTAATAGATATACAGATAGATCGATAGCTAGCCAGATAGATACTTATCTAGCCAGATAGATAACAAGCTAGCTATCTAGCAAGCCAACTATATATCTGGCTGATATGAGTGACATGGAGCCACTTTTTTGTCCCCCATCGCCACTCCAAATGTCAACGTGACCCCGTCAACGTCATTTGACGCTTCCTCCGTTAGCCGCGTCGCTAATCCGTTTCCGATAAAGCGAACCGTCGCTGAACCACTCCTGTGTGCCAGCGATGTTTACGTATGCGTTTTTTTTTTTTTTTCTTTAATGGCTTCCACTTGGATGCCTTTCAGTCTCCCCGACGTCCAACGAGAGCAGTAAAAAGTAACAAAAATAAAAATAAAATCAGCAGATTGCAGAAAAGTTTGCGGCTGAGCTGTGATGTGGAAGGCCAAAAGGGGGAGATTTTAAGTTTGGAGCAGGTGGTGCCGACAGATGTCTTATTTAATGAGGATAGTTAGCGCTTTCCATCTTTTTTCTAACGGGAGCGCAAGGACTGATGTTGCTTTTGACGTTTTTAGCTTTCTTCGCACTTTGGCAAATTATTTTTTTTTGTTGACAGGCGTTTTCTTTGGTATATTTTTTTCTATTTTTGCATTAGATTGCATTAGTCTTTATTAGTTAGCTATTAGCTGTCTAGCTGACTGGCTGTAAACTGGCTAGCTCTTGGCTATTTGGCTGTCTATTAGCTATTTATTTGCTATCCATTAGCTAGCTAGCTATTAGCTGTCTAGCTGACTGGCTGTAAACTGTCTACCTATTGGCTATCTGGCTATCTATTAGCTATTTTTTTGCTATCCATTAGCTAGCTAGCTAGCTGACTGGCTGTAAACTGTCTAGCTGTTGGCTATCTAGCTATCTATTAGCTATTTATTTTCTATCCATTAGCTAGTTAGCTAGCTAGCTATTAGCTGTCTAGCTGACTGGCTGTAAACTGTCCAGCTGTTGGCTATCTGGCTATTTATTAGCTATTTATTTGCTATCCGCTAGCTAGCTAGCTATAAACTGTCTAGCTGGCTAGCTTTTGTTATTTTCTATCGATTAGCTAGCTAGCTTTCTATCTATTCTTTCACATCTTTCTATCACAGAAAAACTTGTGACTGTAACGTGACCTTGGGAGTCTTGAAAGCCGCTTATAAATTAAATGTATTATTATTATTATTATTGGTTTGTTTATTATTAACTATTTTTATGTATTTATTTATTTGTTTATTTTTTTCATTATTTATTAAGTATTTTTTTCATTATTTTTTTCATTATTTATTAAGTATTTTTATGTTTTTGCATATTTATCTATTGAGTATTTTAATGTAGTTTTATGTATTTTTATGTATTTGGGTATTTATCTATTAAGTATTTTTTTTTCTTTATGTGTTTGTTTATTTATTATTTCCGCAAATGAGCCATTTTGTTTTAAAGTAGACCATTTTTGCTCATTCTTCTAATAACAGTCGCTATCCCTCAAATCCCCTGCAGAGCACCTGAAATCAGCTCTGGATGAGTACATGATCCGCTTACCCAAAGTTCGCATCCTGCGAAGCAAGAAGAGAGAAGGTCTGATCCGTACTCGTCTGCTGGGCGCCTCCGCCGCGAAGGGCGAGGTCATTACCTTCCTGGACTCTCACTGCGAGGCCAACGTCAACTGGCTTCCGCCACTACTCGGTGAGGAACGGAAAATTCCACTTGATTGCGGCGGCCATTTTTGTTCACCAAGTATTTTTTTGTGCGTGTCAGACCGAATCGTCCAGAACCGCAAAACCATCGTATGCCCGATGATCGACGTGATCGACCACGACAATTTCGGCTACGCGACGCAATCGGGCGACGCCATGCGGGGTGCTTTCGACTGGGAAATGTACTACAAGCGTATCCCCATCCCCGCCCGCCTTCGCAAGGATGACCCCAGCGAGCCCTTTGAGTGAGTTTCCGGGAGGTGTGGGGGGAGGGGACGGGGTTTCCTTCGTCGAATGGGAGTCGCAAATACTGTCGTGAGATTGACCAAGCTTAAAAAAAAAAAAACATATTAATAATAATGATCCGTCATGCTTCCACCTCAATATCAAACGTGCAGAAATAGAAAGCATCAAGTCGGCCATTTCTAATTAAATCGACACTGCGGGCCATTGAGTCAACCCCCCTTTGAGTGTGATGACACTTGATGGTGAGGAAGCATCCCGCCGGGAGAAGTGACGTGCGTTCTTGGAGATGTCAGACGCGATTGCCCTCCAGACGGATCTGTCAAAATAACAGCCGGCGGCTAGCGCAAGATGCTAACGTGGCGGTCCGTGTCGTCGCTATTGAGTGGACTTAAATCAATGCCACATACACAAACTGACTGCTGGGGGTTTGTTTATTTATTCAGTCATTTCATTTTATGGATCTATTTGTGTATTTGTTTATATGTATATTTATTAGTTTGTTTATTATTAATTATTTTGGCTTTTTTTTGTTTAATATTAAGATTTATTTATTTGTTTGTTTGTTTGTTTGTTTATTTGTTTATTCATTCATTATTTATTAAGCATTTTTATGAATGAATTTATTTATTATATAATAAATATTTTTATGTATTTATTCATTTGTTTATTTGTTTTAATATTTATTCATTATTTTTATGTTTTTGTATATTTATTTATTTGAGTATGTTATGTATTTATTTGGATTGGATTGGATTGGATTTGCCTTTATTAGTCTCGCAGTGGAGAAATTTACATTTCACAGCAGCAAAGTTATGAAAAGTTAAGTTATAAAGTTATGATTTTTATGTATTTGCATATTTATAAGTATTTTTTTTCTTTATGCATTTATTATTTCTTACAAATTTTCTTACAATTGTTTTGTATTATATTTCGTACACATTTTTGTTATTATTTATTTATGTATTTATTGTTTCTATAAGGTCTCCGGTGATGGCCGGCGGGCTGTTCGCCATGGACAGGAAGTGGTTCTGGGAGCTGGGAGGCTACGACGCCGGTTTGGAGATCTGGGGCGGCGAGCAGTACGAGATCTCCTTCAAGGTGAAAAAAAAAAAAAAAAAAAAAACACTTCCTGTTTCCACATTCGGAACAATGTGTGGAAAGGTCACATGACTGACATCCTTGAAAGTTGACGTCTCCATTATAATGGGATCAAGATAACCCTAGGAGGATAAAGAATATATTCCAATGAGTATTGCCTCTTTGTCTTCTGTCGACATGAGTTGCTGCACCATTTGTGTCCAAATAGCTAGTTAGTTCATGGTTTGTAATGGCTGCATGATAGGTACGATAATTTCTCGTTAAAAAAAAGAGCATTTATAAACAACTCAAAATGGTTGCATTCAGGTATGGATGTGCGGCGGGCGCATGGAAGACATCCCGTGTTCCCGGGTGGGACACATCTACAGGAAGTACGTCCCCTACAAGGTGCCTGGAGGTGTTAGCCTTGCCAGGGTGAGTCAAATTTCGATTCTTAGCGCAAATTTAAGATTAGCGCGGGTGGCAAGTGTCAAGAAAAACAAAATGGCAGCAGTGCCTACAAGGAGACACTCTAAAATGGCCGACACACACAGAAATTTTGTTGGACTTGGGGAATAAAAATAGGACAATAATCACATAATAATAATAATAATAATAATAATAATAATAATAATACATTTAATTTATAAGCGCCTTTCAAAACTCTCAAGGTAAGGATAAGTAAATCAAATATATAGATAGCTAGCTAGCTAGCTAAGAGTTAGCTAATCATCACTCAACCCGGAAGTAACTCAAATAGATAGAAAGCTAGCTAGATAAGAGTTAGCTAATAATCAGTCAAGCCGGAAATAATTCAGATAGAAAGCTAGCTAGCTAAGAGTTAGCTAATAATCAGTCAACTCGGAAGTAATTCAAATAGATAGAAAGCTAGCTAAGAGTTAGCTAATAATCACCCAACCCTGAAGTAACTCAAATAGATAGAAAGCTAGCTAGCTAAGAGTTAGTGAATAATCAGTCAACCCAGAAGTAACTCAAATAGATAGAAAGCTCGCTAGATAAGTTAGCTAATAATCAGTCAACCCTGAAGTAACTCAAATAGATAGAAAGCTAGCTAGCTAAGAGTTAGCTAATAATCAGTCAACTCTGAAGTAATTCAAATAGATAGAAAGCTAGCTAAGAGTTAGCTAATAATCACTCAACCCTGAAGTAACTCAAATAGATAGAAAGCTAGCTAGCTAAGAGTTAGTGAATAATCAGTCAACCCAGAAGTAACTCAAATAGATAGAAAGCTCGCTAGATAAGTTAGCTAATAATCAGTCAACCCAAAAGTAACTCAAATAGATAGAAAGCTAGCGAGTTAAGAGCTAGCTTACAATCACTCAACCCGGAAGTAACTCAAATAGATACAAAGCTAGTTAGCTAAGAGTTAAATTATAATCATTCAACCCGGAAGTAACTCCAATAGATAGAAAGCTATCTAGCTCAGAGTTAGCTAATAATCAGTCAACCTGGAAGTAATTGAAATAGATAGAAAACTAGCTAGCTAGCGAAGACTTAGCTAACAATCACTCAACCCATGCACACTTGCAGCCCACAACGAGACCTCCTCGCCATTAGTGGGCGCCATTTTCCTCACCGTGATTACATCGCCGTTTATTGGTCTTCTTCTTCTTCTCTCCAGAACCTGAAGCGCGTCGCCGAGGTGTGGATGGACGAGTACGCCGAGTACATCTACCAGCGCCGCCCCGAGTACCGACACCTGTCGGCGGGCGACATGACGGCGCAGAAGGAGCTTCGTAGCCGCCTAGCGTGCAACGATTTCAAGTGGTTCATGAGCCAAGTGGCTTGGGATCTCCCCCGGCACTACCCGCCCGTGGAGCCCCCCGCCGCCGCTTGGGGCGAGGTACAGCAGCGCCGTTTTGGGGTTGTTGTTTTTTTGTATTGCCATCGGCTGTCTTGTGACTCTCGGTTCTTGCCGTGTTTGGTTCGTTACAGATCCGAAACGAGGCTAGCGGCCTGTGCGTGGAGGCCAAGCAATTTGTGTCGGGAACCCCCGTACGATTGGAAAATTGCGGCAAGGCGGGGGGAGAGCTCAGCTGGAGTCACGGACAGGTCAGCGCAAAATAAAATAACCATTTATTTACTTATTTACTTATTTATTTATTGTGGGTGAGGCGTTATTGCTTATGTCATACATACATTCCTGTTTCAATGCTTTTGTGGGGTCAGACACATATTCCTGTTTCAATGCTTTTGTGGGGTCAGACACATATTCCTGTTTCCATCCTTTTGTGAGGTCACACATATATTCCCGTTTTAATGCTTTTGTTGGGTCACACATTCCTTTTTAAGGCTCTTGTGGGGACACAGATATATTCCTGTTTTAATCTTTGTGTGGGGTCACATACATATTCTTGTTTTATTGGGATTGTGAGGTCACACACAAATTCTTGTTTTAAAGCATTCGTGGGGCCACACAAATTCTCGTTTTAACCATTTTGTGAGGTCCCACACAGATTCCCGTTTTCGTCCTTTTGTGGTGTCACACACAGATTCTTGCTTTTGCTCTGTTGTGGGGTCACACAGATTCCTGGTTTTTCAATTTTGTGGGCTCACACAGAAATTCTTGTTTTACCGATTTTGTGGGGTCATACAATGTTCCTGTTGTTTTGTCTTTGTGGGGTCACACTCATATTCTTGTTTTAATGATTTTTTGGGGGGTCACACACAGATTCCTGTGTTATGCTTTTGTGGGGTCACACATATTCCTGTTTTGTCATTTTTGTGGGGTCACATACATATTCTTGTTTGAAGGCTTTTGTGGGGGTCACAAAAATTCCTGTTTTGATTATTTTTGTGAGGTCTCACACACTTTCCTGTTTTAGTGTTTTTGTGAGGTCTCACGCACACACCTTCGTGTTTTTTTTTTTTTTTCTTTTGTGGGGTCACGCACACACAAATTCCTGTTTCAATGCCTTTTTGGGGTCTCACACACACACACACACACACACAAATTCCTGTTTTGTTACTTTTGTGAGGTGACACACACACATTTTCAGCGCTATGCATTTTTACACGCTCCCGTAGGAGTGTGTTTGTTGTGTTGAGATGTGTAATCCGGGTTTCTAGAAGCGGCCTAATGGATTGCGCGTCGTCGCCTTTTGTTTCCGTGGCAACGTCGTTGGGAGGGGGGGGGGGGGCTTCTCTGACACCTTAATTGCTTCCAAGCGCCATCCTGTTGTTGTTTTTTGTCGATTGTGACGGTTGGACACCCTCGTTGTGGTCCCGTCTTGGCAGGTGTTCACGTTTGGTTGGCGCGAGGACATCCGGGTTGGCGACCCCATGCACACCAAAAAGGTTTGCTTTGACGCCGTCTCCCACAGCAGCCCCGTCACCCTCTACGACTGTCACGGCATGAAGGGCAACCAGCTGTGGCGCTACCGCAAGGTACAAAAAAAAATGACTTTTTTTAATTAATTAGTTAATTAAAATTACAATCACATATTACATACTTAGCTAGCAATGCTAATGTGCTAACGTTGAATAATAAGTCATTCGCTGCAATTCCCGAATTTGTTCGGGGATTGAAAATATGACGTGGAGCACCATTCCCAAATTTGTGAGTTTTAGTTTTTCTTCTTTGGGTGCCGATAAAGCGTTGGCCATGGCCTCTGGCAATGTTTTCCACAAGCACCCCTTTCTAATAATACTACTACTAATAATAATCATCATCATCATCATCATAATCATAATCCATTTCATTTCTAAGCGCCTTTCAAAACTCTCAAGGTCACTTTCCAGTAACGGGATAAATTTTTCTGTGGGTGAGCAGCGGCAGCCACACGCGCCAGCGTTCACTCAACCCGGAAGTAACTCAAATATATATAGATAATTAACAGATGGCAAATAGATAGCTTGATAGCTAGCTCGACTGTCATTCGGAAAAAAGTAACTTGACCTCTGACCCCCCTACCCCCAATAGGATAAGAGCCTGTACCAGCCGATTAGCAACAGCTGCGTGGACGGCAACGCGGCCGAGCGCCGCCTCTTCATGGCCACGTGCGACTCGTCCTCCCCCAGCCAGCGTTGGTTCTTCGGCAACGTCAACGCCACCGTCCTGGAGCGCTTCAACCGCCGCGCCGCCGATTGAACACCCACCCGGTAACGCACTCTGATTGGCCCTCGCCCAAGGTGGGCGGTGCCCCAATCTCAGTTGAAGTCATGTGACGCCTTTTTACCCCGCCCCTCTTCTTTCTTTTCCTGCCTTTTCTTCACCACCAAGTTCCGTATCTCATCCCCTTTGACTCTGCCCCGCCCCCTTTTAGCCCCGCCCCCTTCGCTGCTTCACCAAAGTCATGGGGAAGCCAGGCAGAAACCCCCCCCCCCCCCCCCCCTCACCTGAAATAATAATCATACATTTCATTTATAAGCGCCCTTTCAAAACTCTCAAGGTCACTTTACAGTCACTGGATATTTCTTTTCTGGGTGAGCAGCGGCAGCCACACGCGCCAGCGTTCACTCAAACCCGGAAGTAACGTGGTCATCATAAGAAAACCTTTATTTGTCTTACCCAATGACACAATTTACAGCAGTGAAATAATCCACATCCAAAATTTTGAAAATGTGAAAAATCCTTGAAATTTTATTTGCCCAAATTTTGAAAATTAGAAAAATCCTTGAAAAATTATTTGCCAAAATTTTGAAAATTATAAAAATCCCTGAAAATTTATTTGCCAAAATTTTGAAAATTATAAAAATCCCTGAAAAATTATTTGCCACATTTTTGAAAATTACAAAAATCCTTGAAAACGGTTTGCCAAAATTTTGAAAATTAGAAAAATCCCTGAAAAATGATTTGCCAAAATTTTATAATAATAATAATAATAATAATACATTTCATTTGTAAGCGCCTTTCAAAACTCTCAACGACACTTTACAGTCACAGGATATTTTTTCTGCGGGTGAGCAGCGGCAGCCACACTCACTCACTCACTGCTTTTGAAAATGAGAAAATCCCTAAAAAATGACTTTCCAAAATGCTGAAAATTCTAAAAATCCCAGAAATTACCCTCACTTTCCTATTTTTTTTTTTATTTGTTTATTTTTTTATCATTTCTTGACAGTCTCGAAGTCAGCAGTCGCTGAAAGCCCCCCCCCCTCCCCCTCCGTCACGGGCGGATGAGCGTAGCATCGCCCCGTCCTGCTCGGCTTGCCATGTGATTGGCAGGTGGGTCGGTGGTGACCCGAGAGGGGAATGGGGTCATAGTGGGGGGGGGGTGCGGGGGCTACTCTAATGCACTTGTGATAAACTTGAATGAAATCTTGGTGCCTTGTTCAACTTTTTAGCTGTTTAGGGGAGTTGTGAGTGAAAATGTTCCTTTCGCAATCATGATTTTTGTCTTGTGGTCCAAAATGAAATGGAAGAAAAGTACTTTTTTGGGGGGGTGGGGGTTGTAAATCTTCATATGCATTTTCGGCCCAATCTGATCCACATGTCAATCAAAAAAAAACAGTTGTACAGTGATACCTCGGCTTACGAACGCTTTAGCTAATGAACCTTTTACCACATGGAGCGCCACAATGGCTGCCGGACTACTTTTCCACACCCCCTCTGTTTGACTGCAGACGTGGTTTGTTATCAAGTGGAGTACTTTTGCTATTATGGGACTGAAAAAGACCCCACCACAGGCTAGTCTTCAGCCGAAGAGGACACAGAAGAAGGAAATCATCGACGAGGTGTGCGTTTGTGTGACTAACGTCCCAGTACCAGTATGCTAAATCGACCATTGCTACGTGTCGCTAATGGTGTTTCAGGCAATAGAAGAGGTTGAAAGTTTTCTGTTAATTTAGATTAACGAAAAGCAGCTAGCAGGGGACAGTATGATTGTGGGTATTGTTGCTGAGGAAGCATGGAAACTCTGATATTATCAAGAGGTAACTACATTAACAACCATCACAAAGGTAAATAAATCGACTTTATTATACCGTAGAGTTTATTTCTTTAATTACAATACAATAACACAATTATTATACATAACATAAGGTATATTTTGTGTAGTTTTTAAGGCTTATTTAGTAGAAAATTATGTTTTATGGGGACCTGGGAACGGATTATTCTCATTTTAATGGTTTCCTATGGGAAATTAATGTTTGGAAGACACACTTTTCGCCTTACACTTTTTTTGGAACCGATTAAGTTCGTAAGCTGAGGTATCACTGTATTTGTTGATGTTTTTTTTTTTTTAATTTTGCACATTTTGCTCCGCCTACTTTCTGCCAGACATTTTTAAGGCAGCGCGATCAGGAGCCATTTTGCAGCAAAAAAACGGGGGAAGGGTTGTTTTTAAATCTGTTTTTTTTTCTGAAAAGAGAGAATATTTGTTCAGTTTTTAATATTGAGACTTGTGTCCTAGTTTTGACCGACATGCACTCCTAATTTCCACGTCAGTTGACTAAACTGGCGAATTATTATATTAGAATTTTATTCTCACTTTTCCATTTCATACAGTTTTCATTTATGGACACTCCCTAAAAAAATCATCCTTAATTTTGCCCATTTTTAATTTTCATTCAACAAATTCCTGCCAACTGTCTGTTTTGTACGACGTGAATGAAATGGTCTCCATTTTTCTACCGTATTTGTGGTTTGGAGGGAGGGGGTGTTGAAAAAAAACTTTATTTAGGTATTTAACAGAGCGTAGAATGAAACTGGAATTGTATGATATTTTTACTGCGATTGTAAATAAATAAATAAAACCAACAATTCAAAGGCTTTTTCTGTATTTCAACCAAAAATAATAATGAAAAATATTCACGGTAAAATTGTGTGTGGGTCACTTTACAGTCACAGGATAAGTTTTTCTGCGGGTGAGCAGCGGCAGCCAAACACGCCAGCGTTTACTCAACCCCGAAGTAATTCAAATAGATAGAAAGCTAGCTAGCTAGCTAATGGATACCAGATAAATAGCTAATATATAGCCAACAGCTAGCCAGCTAGACAGTTTACAGCCAGTCAGCTAGACAGCTAATAGCTAACTAATAATAGCTATATTATTATACATTATATTACTGTATAACTAATAGCTAGCCACCTAGCTAATGGATAGCTAATAAAGCGCTTTAACAACATCTGAAGCTGTAACAAAGCGCTAACAAGGACAAAGGGCAAATGCTGCCCCCTTGTGGAAGGGAAAAATCTTTGCAAGAGGTTTTAGTGAGGTCTCAAACACACATTCCTGTTTTAATGCTTTTGTGAGGTCACACACATTCCTTTTTCATGGCGTTTGTGAGGTCACACACATTGCTGTTTCAATGTTTTAGTGAGGTCTCTCACACAAATTCCTGTTTAAACGTGTTTGTGAGGTCACATACATTCCTGTTTCAACGGTTTAGTGAGGTCTCACACACATTCCCGTTTCAAGGTTTTTGTGAGGTCACACACACATTTTCAAATGTTTGTCCTGGCATATTATTATTATATTATTATTATTATTATTATTATTATTATTATTACTTGTATTATTATTACTTTTATTATTATTATTATTATTATTATTTTAAAAAAAAACAGGATTTTTGTGATCTGCGTTTTGTGAAAACATAGCAAATATCAACCCGGGGATGAGTGAGTATCTTGTCGCCATGGAAACCACATCAAATTCTTCGGGGACTCATTTTTGGATGTCCAATCCGTTGCTATTTTTTTCGATATGCTCAAAAATCTTGAAACGAAACCATCCAAATGATCCTATCTAGTAGCTATATATTAGCTAGCTATCTAGCTTTCTATCTATCTGAGTTACTTCCGGGTTGCCAACATTTTGCATTAGGGTTGCATTAGATTTTCTTTTTTCTTTTTTTGTCTATTCCTAGCAAGCAATCTCATTATTTTTTTGGGCCGTTGAACGATGAGCTAGCATGACGCTAATGCGGCCGTAAATCTCCCCGGCGACGGGGGGGCGGGGGCGACGTCGGCGATAAAGACATGAAGAGTAACGCCGTAACTTTTTAATTCCCTCGTATAATTCAGCCTGAGGTGACATTAAGATGCTGTTTTGGTGGTTTTTTTTTTGTTTTCAAAAATGAAAATAATGAGCCACGACTGGATTATTTTGCAGAAAAAAAACTATATTTTTCGGAGCGACAAAAGCGATGATTTTTTTTGGTGTTTTTATTTTATTGTATTTTTTAAAGGGGTGAATTTGAGGTCACATGAGTAGTTTATCATTGTTATTGCTTCAAGCAAGAGTTTTAGTGAGCACAACAGCGACGATGCGACCGGGGAGGATTATTTGGACGAAAGACACTTTTTTTAACGTCGATTGCACCAAAATAATCCATTTTGGACGGCGTCAATATTAAACGGAAGAGTGTTTTGATTTCACGCCGCCCGTCTGTCTGCTCTACCGTCTTCATTTGGTCAAATTTTTCACAGCCTTGAGCGACAAAAAAAAAAACAAAATGGCTTCCTCGAAACAAAATGGCCGACATATTTCATTTACAATAATACATTTATTTTTTTTAATAATGATAATATATTTAATTTATTAAAATGTTCAAAACTCAAGGTCATAGAAAGCTAGCTAGCTAGCTAACAGATAGCTAATTGATAGCCAGCTAGACAGTCAGCTAACTAGCTAGATAGCCATATAGCTAATAAATAGCCAGCTACATAGCTAGCTAGCTAGCCAGATAGCTAGTGGATAGCAAATAGATAGGAAATTGGATAGCCAGCTAGGGAGCTAGCTAGCTAGCAAATAGATAGCAAATCCACAGTGTGTGTCCGTTTTTTGGTGCATCCTGGAATGATAGAAATGCTGACTCCATTTTTTTGTCCTTTGGTGAGACAGGTTTTGGCAGTTTATTTTGGATGGATTGCATTAGCTTTGATTCGCCTCGCAGAGGAGAAATTGACATTTCACAGCAGCAAAGTGGAAAGGAAAGGAAGAAGTAGAAAAAAAAATACAGGAGCTGCTGTAAAGGCAAACACTCTCGCGGTGCAATTTTGAAGTCAAAACAACAACAAAAAAAAGTCATTCAATCTTAAGCACTTTCTGCACTTTCTTTGGATCAAAGCGTCCTTTTCACCAGTGGATCAGGGACGTCATGGTGAAATGTGCACATCTGCTATAAGCTAAACGTTGAAATCAACGACGAAGTTGTAGCATCCATTTACGAAAAGAGAATGTCTCACATCTCCTATCCCATGTAAATCCGCTTCAATTCCAAGCCGCGACTTTTATACATACGTCTGGTAAATTGCACGTTTTTGTCAAAACAAATGTCTTTTTTTTCTTTATTCTTAAAACAATCATTTAAAAAATTTAACTACATTTTTCACATTTAAAAACTTTGTGTCGTCAATATTTTTTAATTGCCAATTTGGTTGTATGAAGCAGTTCTAGATGAAAGAGGATCAAGGCATCCTTTTCACTAATGGATCAGGGACATGGTGAAATTTGCACGTGTGCTACAAGCTAAATGTTGAAAGCAAACACGAAGCTGTCGCATCCATTGACAAAAACAGACTTGTTCACATCTCCTGTCCCATGTACTGTAAATCCGCTTCAATTCCAAGCCGCGACAATTCCAATTAATTTTGATGAACTTAACTGTGACGTTCAGTCCCGCCCCCCCTCTTTGCCAGAAGCTCAACAGGTGATTTTTTTTTTTCTTGAAAAGCGCCATTGTCATGAAAAGCCGCTTTTCCTCCCATGTGCGCTAATTGATACCTTGATCATTCCACACCGGGTGACGCTACGACGAAGATGAGGTCCAATTAGCATCACCGCAAAAAACAAGAACATCAACCCCACGAGTGGCAGGTGCTTCTTCTGGAAAAAAAGAAAAGAAACTCTCGAGTTATTTTAGTTGGAGAGGAAAAAAAAAGGCTTCCCACTCGTTCATTGCGACGGATTTATCGAGCTGCCAATCACTCGCTCTTGTTAGCGATCCATCGGTGTGAGGAAGGAAAATGGGTTGAAGATAATAACGCCGCGTCGCGCTGAGTGATCGGAAGCATCACAAAAGCAGCTGCCAAAGTGCCTGCGGAAAGTCAGAGAAAAAAAAACAACAACGAGGAGGGAGAGGTGCATTATGGGAAATCCAGAGGCAATAGATATATTTTACCGGGGGGGGGTTGGAATTGAAGCGGATTTACGTGGGATAGGAGATGTGAGATAATCTCATGTGGAAGTGTCGCCGTTTGGAATTGAAGTGGATTTACGAGGGATAGGAGATGTGAGATAATCTCATGTGGAAGTGTCGCCGTTTGGAATTGAAGCGGATTTACGTGGGATATGAGATGTGAGACAATCTCACGTGGAAGTGTCGTGGCTTGGAATTGAAGCGGATTTACGTGGGATAGGAGATGTGAGATAATCTCATGTGGAAGTGTCGCCGTTTGGAATTGAAGTGGATTTACGTGGGATAGGAGATGTGAGATAATTTCTTTTTGTCAATAGATGCTACAGCTTCGTGTTTGCTTCCAACGTTTAGCTTGTAGCAGACGTGCACATTCCACCATGACGTCCCTGATCCACTGGTGAAAAAGACGCTTTGATCCTCTCTTTCATGTAGAACTGCTTCATGCAACAAAGAGGGTGCAGAAACTATCTCTTGACAAAAGCCAGTGGAGGTAAACTTGAGCTCACCTTTGACCTTGCAAGGGTCCTTTTTTTGTTTTTCAAAAAAAAGGTTGTAAATAAGGCGCAGGCAGGCGGAAGGGCGACCTTGCTTCCTAATGAGGCGTAAAAAAGCAGCCGAGGTCTCCGGGAGTGACGCTTTGAGCCGGGGGGGGGGGGGGGGGGCATCTGCTCGCCATCGCTCACGCCTGCTCGCCATCGCTCGCAAGAGGACGTCCACGTGCGTGCGCTCATAAATTCCTCCAGTTAGGTATGTTGAAAACGTGACATTTATATTGGACCGCAAATGCTATTAACTCATTGACTGCCAGATGATGTGCAAAAAAATGTGGCCACTGCAGTGCCAGGGTTTTTGTCATTTTCACTCAAATTGCAGGACCCAAAGAATAGTCCCTTTTCGGATCATATTAGATTGGATCGTGTTAGATTACATTACATTACATTACATTTCCACTGCGAGACTAATAAAGGCAAATCCAATCCAATCCAATTACATTACATTAGACTGGATTAGATTAGATCGGATTGCATCAGATTACATTAGATTACACCAGATTACATTATATTAGATCAGATTAGATTAGATTAGATTAGAATTGATCATATTACATTAGATTAGATCATATTACATTTGATTAGATCAGATTACATTACATTGGATCAGATTACATTAGAATAGATCAGATTCTATTACATTATATTATATCAGATTACATTATATTAGATAAAATTATGTTACGTTGGATTAGATTCCGTTATATTAGTTTGGATTGGATCAGATTATATTCGATTACATTACATTACATTAGATTATATTAGATTACATTAGATCTGATCAGAATACATTTGATTAGATCATATTACATTGGATTAGATTATATTAGATTACATTAGATTAGATCAAATTACATTACATTGAATTAGATTACATTCGATTCAATTACATTTGATTATTGCTCTTTACAATTTTCATTTTTACAACAAAGTAATCAGTCAGGACAATAGAAGTAATCAGTGTGGCCACAGGGAGTAGTCCTCTGCTCCCCCCCAACCTGAGAGCAGGGACTAATATATATATATATATGACGAGGATTTTTTTTTAATATATTTGGTCTTAAACTACCAGCAAAAAAATAGTTTGCTGACGAAGCTTCTTGGATAAGAAGCAAAACGTCCGACACCTTCAAAGGAGTACAGATGGCGGCTGAAGAAGCCTCATCAAAACAACAATAAAAAAAAGATGGCCGTCAGCCTTTGAGGGGCGGAAACGTATGCAAAGGGGGCAGAAGTCAGGGGGGGGAGGGTTGTCAGACATTAGCCAGAAATAGATATTGTGTCTCCCGTGTGTTACCCGTGCGTACCCCGATTCGGTGAAACGGGCGAGTAAATTCCGCCGCCCCAAATTTAGCTTGGCAGAAAAGTCGCTTGATATGCAAATGGCCCCCCGTTGAATGTTTCATGGCGTCTTGGCGAGGTAGCGATTGCGTGCCGAGCGACGCCCAACACGCCATCAAATATACATCACAATTTACCATTTTTTTTTACGTTACACGTCGTCTACGATTTAATGAGGAAGTACGCGTCGGCCACGTCACCCTTAATGAGTGCGACCTCCGCATCGGGGTCGTCGTCGACAACCGAGTCGTACGAGACAAGATGGGTCGTTGTTGTGCCATGAATCATTCAGCGAGCCTTCTGACAAACGGAGACATTTTGTGCCACAAAAGTCATTCCGAGGAGTCGCCGTATACGCGGAGCAAAATCTTGATTGCGACGTTAATAGCGAAAAAGAAAAGTAGGGAAACGCTATGTATAAAACGGTTATTTTAAGTATAATTTCAGGTCGTATATTCAAAGTAGTGTTATGTAGCCTATAGTTAGCTCAAACAATGCTACGTAGTGTGTCAACAACATTAGCTAGCGTAACGTTCCAAATGTCAGATTGTATTGTATAATAATAAATTTGATTTTCTTTTACAGGCCAAAGAAAATGACGTGACGGGCCAGATTTGGCCCTCGGGCCTCAACTTGCCTACCGTGTTCTAAATGGAACACTGGAGTCTCGTACAGTGATACCTTGGTTTACCAACCCCTTGGCTTACGAACTTTTCGGTTTCCGAACGTTACATTTATGAAAATTTTACCTTGGCATACGAACTTTTTTCGTACACGGAGCTGCCTCAATGAGTGATGTGTCGTTCGCCAACGAGCCCGTTCTTCTAACAACAAAATGGCACCCGACTGTTTTTCTCCTCTATTCCCCACCCCAGTCTTCGGTTGAAGCCATATGATTGGTCAAGAACGCAGCAGTCAGGGGGGTGGTTTAAACATTAAAGAAACAGGCAGACGACAGTGAGAGAGTTTCAACTTTGATTGGCAGAGTGTAGACTGCAAGGTTAAAATATCCCATCAATAAGGCCCCACAAATAACCCGCACAAGCCATATGTACACTTGATGCAAAAAGCTATCAACCGAGCTAAACAGAACACAATTGATGAGGAACCAGGTAAAATTATCGCAGAGAAAGCACCTACAAGGGATCATCCCTGTGTTTAATGCTGATGAAACAACCATCACAAAGGTAAATAAAGCAACTTTATTATACAGTACAGTTTATTTCTTTAAGTATAATATCATAGCACATTTATTATACATAAAGTAAGGTATATTTTGTGTAGTTTTAAGGCTTAGAAAATTAGAAAATTATGTTTTATGGGGACCTGGGAACGGATTATTCTCATTTTAATGGCTTCCTATGGGAAATTATTTTTTTGGGATACACACTTTTCACCTTACACACTGTGTGTGGGAACCAATTAAGTTCGTAAGCCAAGGTATCACTGTACGTGCACCAGTGTCGCCCGCTTTGCTACATTACGCAACGTCAACCCGACGCAAACCCGAGCTGACACTTTAATGCGAACTTTGTGTTGTTATGACACGACACACTTAGTCGAAAACAATCACGGCGAAGCAATACAGTTGCGAGCAATGCCGCCAGATGGACCTCTCGGTGGAACCGCAATTGGATTAGCGCGAGCGCTTTGAGTGATTGTGATAAGGGGGTCGGGGGGGGGGGGGTCGTCCAGATAATCAATAGCCCGTTGAATAATTCATCGGCCGGCGAGCATAAAAAAAAAACATAAGCTAATATGTTTTTCTAAGTATGATGGATGGCGTTTTGTCCAAACGGGCGGAACATGAGGCGGAACGTCGGCATTGAGGGGGGTTTGGAGGGGGGGGGGGATTCCGGTTAGCCGCCTTGGAGCCGATCGATAGTGACAAGTTTGATTTCAAAATGAATATGTCATTTATTTCCAGAGTGCAGAAGGAATGCTGAAAGGACAACAGACACCATTTTTTGGGGTTTCCTAACTGACATCAGAAAAACGTTTTATAGCATCTAAAATAGCCAAAACACGCAAGCTGATAGTTTTAGTCAAATGCAAAACACCAATAAAAATAAGTTAAAGTGGCCCAAAACTACTTAAAAATGACCAAACGCTACAAAATAAATACCTGGAACTTGTCGCGGGTTGCTAAATGAACTTGGAGTGCATGAAAATATCTCTTTATGGATGATGCTGGTGTCAAAACATTTTTTGGTAGTTTTTGTGTGGGGTTTTTAATGTAACCATTAAAAAAAAACTATTTTTATTTTTAATTTTAATTTTAATTTTAATTTTAATTTTAATTTTAGTTTTAATTTTAGTTTTAGTTTTTTTTATTATTAATATTTATTATTATTATTATTATTATTATTATTTATTTGTTTTTATTTAGATTTATTTTCATTTTCATTTTCATTTTCATTTTCATTTTCATTTATTTATTTGTTTTATTTTTATTTTTATTTTTATTTTTATTTTTATTTTTATTTTTATTTTTATTTTTATTTTTATTTTTATTTTATTATTGTTATTATTATTATTATTATTATTATTATTATTATTATTTTATTCTTCTTATTTTTATTATTACTATTACTATTACTATTACTATTACTATTACTATTACTATTACTATTATTATTATTATTATTATTATTATTATTATTGCTTCCCCAAATTTGTAATGGCTCCCCCGAAGGAGAAAACCGGAACTGCAATGTGACCCATGACAACAACAAAAAATGAAGCGGAAACCTAGCGGGGAAAAATACTGGCAAAAATGGCGACGACAAAATCAACCTGCTAAATGACATGAAGCGCTACATGTAGCGCAACATGTAGCGCGACATGTAGCGTAACATGTAGCGCGACATGTAGCGCAACATGTAGCATGATATTAGGTTAGCGCCAACTTATCGTGGTGCAAAGTCACGTAACACGTCTCCGCGCCGCGCCATCCGATACGAACAAGAACTATATGATCCGATTAACGCGCTTTACCGAGTCGCCAAGGACGACGCACTGAACTTTGAACTTCCTTCTTGGACTAATGGACATTTCATTACTCTCCATTGTCCAAAATGGACAACACGCTAAGCCTTTGGAGAAGGTTGTTTCTGTTCCATTTGGCGCCTCGAATAATGATGACAGAGTGTTGGCGGACTTTGAAAAGAAAAAAAAAAAGCGTGTCCTAGCTCATGTTGGGTTATTGATCGCCAATGACAAACTGCTCCGGCAGACTGGCCCAAAAAAATCAATCGCTCATTTAGCTTTCCGAGCGGGGATGTTAGCTAATGGTGAAGGCGAAACACACTTTCCATGTAATGGACGCTGAAATAAAAAATTAAAAACTAGGTAACTATCTATAGATAACTAATAGATGGCTAGCTACATAGCCTAGCTAGATAGCTAGCTAGATAGATATTTGTGTTGTCATATTATTTGTTAATTAGTTTTTTTGTTGTTGTTGTTTTGACTTCAAGATGGCGCCACAGGAGTGGCTGCCTTTACAGCAGCTCTTGTGTTTTGTTGTTCTACTTCTTCCTTTCCTTTCCACTCACTTTCATCACTTCGCTGCTGTGAAATGTAAATGTCTCCACTGCGAGACAAATAAAGGCTAATGCAATCCTGCGGAAGACAATATTACACCCCCCTTATAAAACTACGCCAATGTTTACCATCTAATGTCAATCCATCACAGCATTTCCCTCCGAAGGTCGCATCTTAAAGCTCCATTAAAGCCTTTATTGGCCTCATCAAGACAAAAATCCAATTTGCTTTTCTGCTCTGCCACGTTTTCTTTTAATGGTGTCCTTTGCTTGAACCTTCACGTCATCTGAGAATAAGATGATACACACAAAAAAACGGAGAAAAAAAACGGAAAGCAAATAGCATCTTTGAGCATTATCATCGAGACGGCGTTTCCAAATAAGGGGGATTTTAAAACGGACTCCTAAAAATAGCATGAGGGCGTTGTTTTTTTATTTAATTGTTGTTGGAAACATCAAATAAGGTGAATTAATCAAAGCAAGCTCTTGGAAACGTTTCAAAAGTGACAAAAAAAACATTTTTTGTACAGCCCCTTGTTTCATTTAATAGCCTCTACTGCCCCCTGTAACGTCATTGATGGAATCACACCGTAACCATGTCAACAGAATGCCTTCTTAATAATAATAATAATAATAATAATACATTTCATTGTAATGTATATATTTGTGAATGAATAATGACAATAAATACACACAATTATTTCAGAACAAGCGGAGAGTCGAATAATAAATAGAGTTTAATCAGAGTGGTTGGTGTCGCAGAGATGACGTCACATGAACAGGTTGTTGCAATTGTTTCTCAATCGTAATTTCATGACCCGGTTCGGGATACCAAAAAGGATTAACCGAATGTTTTGTGATTCTAATATGTCAAAAATATCTTTAAATTGGTCAAATGCGTCGTTAAATATCCCTGGCGCGAAAAAGTGACACATTTTATGTTGGAAATGGAGATGTGTCGTTAGCGAACGAAGCGGCTTTTGACTGAATTTGTAAACAGGATCAACCCCCTCAAAGCTGAGGCACTTGGTATTTATTAATATCACAATAATATAAAGCCATTTACATTTTAAAATATATATATATATTGTATGTTTTGTATACATTAGTGAATCGTTTTACATATTAAGAGTAAATTAATTTAAGCAACAAAAACGAAAAGCCGTAAGTAGGCTCTTTTTGGTCAGCCGAGCCAAAAGACCCAATTCTCTAAAAAGAGACTGAATTCCCATCACGAGTTGGAAAACACCAGAAAAATGCACGTCCAAGTGACAAGTCAAGACCGGCATTGGTTCCAGCCAATCATATCGCGCCGTTTCCTCCCTAATCTCCACCTTCTTCTCCAAACTGACCAATCTTGGCCAAGGAGGGAAACTTCCGTTTCCCACACTCCAGCACGTCCATTGTAAAATGCGATTGTTGTGAATTCGTCGCCAGATTTGTTTTAACCCCCAGAAAAAAAGTTGCTGCGCCGTCGAGTTTCATCTCCAGCCGAGCCCCAGTCGTTCAAGACTGCTGTCATACGCGAAACGTGGGCTCTCTTTGGAATATCCAGTCCACCTTGGCGCTTGTGCTAACTAGCCGTAGCTAGCGCACGTTAGCTAGCCGCGGTAAGGTTGGTCGAATGGCGACGGACGACAGCATGTTTTCGACTCGCTTTGGAGGAGTTGGCCTTTAAAAACGCCGCACTTGAGGCGGGCAGCGCAAGGCCAACCCGCTCGTTAACTCAACGGACTCGGGATATTTTTGCGGTGTGTGTTACATTTGTTTAGTTGAGCAAATTCCGCAAGGAGCGGCTCCCCTCCAGGATGAATGGCTTCAGTACCGAGGAGGACAGCCACGACGGGCCGCCCGCGCCGCCCCTCTACGGCCAAAGCTGCTGCCTGATCGAGGACGGCGAACGCTGCGGCCGATCGGCCGGCAACGCCTCGTTCAGCAAGCGGATCCAGAAAAGCATTTCGCAAAAGAAACTCAAGCTGGATATCGATAAGAGCGTGAGTAATATTGGAAAAATGGGAGGGAGAGGGGAAAAAAACACGACGACTTTTCCCCGTGTGGGAACCGAAAGACAACCGGATGTTAGCCGGTTGATTGACAGCTAACGCTAACATACCTCCAATCGAATACGCGACTTGGCGTTTTATTTTCATGTTTTTCGCTTGTTTTGTGTGTCAATTGAGCTAATTTATGTGTGTCTATAATGTTTTTGTCTTGTCGAATTTTGCCACGTATCGATGAGCGAGATTTTAGAACTATGCTAAAGTTAGCCGCGTTAGCACTTCAGAGTCGACTTAGACCAAACTCTCCATAAACGACATTTTGTGCAAATAACACCGACTTATCCTTTTAATAACGTCCTCAATTGTCAATCTTTTAATCTTTATTTAAAATAAATTCACGAATGGCAGCGAATGAGTTAAAAGTCTTAAAATTCTAGACGAAAGCTGCTTAATAATAACACATTTAATCTACAAGTGCCTTACAGGACACTAAAGGACACTTTACAATTGAAAGAACAATAAAAACAAATAATATAATGATAAATAATAAAATAGTGGGTTCTCTGAATCTGAACTCTCGGAAGCCATTGTTTTGATTCTGGAGCAGGGCAGTTTGTGAAGGAGTATGCTGGCGTGACGTCACGAACAAGGGGGCGGGACTTTCTGAATCTGTCCGGTTCCGAGCTCATTTTGTGGGACACTTTAAGTCATTTTTTATTGGTGTTTTGCATTTGACTAAAAATATTTGGGTATTTTAGATGCTCTAAAACATTTTTCTGATGTCAGTTAGGAAACAAAAAAACGGTGTCGGTTGTCCTTTAAACCTCTTTCCTACTTGTTTGTAGGTGCGCCACTTGTACATCTGCGACTTCCACAAAAATTTCATTCAAAGCGTGCGTAACAAGCGGAAGAGAAAGACGAGCGACGACGGCGGCGAGTCCCCGGATCACGACGTGGAAGTGCCGGAGGTAAAGCGTTTGTTTTTTTTTTTTTTTTTTTCTCCCTTTGACCTCCTTTTAACGCGTGTCGCCGTGACGATTCCATTTCTTCGCAGGTGGACCTGTTCCAGCTGCAGGTGAACACGTTGCGGCGCTACAAGCGACACTACAAGTTGCAGACCAGGCCCGGTCTTAACAAGGCCCAGCTGGCTGAGGTGATCGCACGTCGCGCACCCGCAAAATCCGCCGCGATGCCATTTAGGCGACCGCAACGATGTATCAATCGCGTACGACGGGTCGATAGCGATAAATTTGCTCTACTTCGATAGATAGCTAGCTAATAGATAGACAGCCAGATAACCAGATAACTAGATAAATAGCTAATAGAAAGATAATAGATAGCAAATCATTCGTTCTTCAGCACTTGCTGTACCCTCTTTGTGACATGAAGCAGTTCGAGATGAAAGAGAGGATCAAAGCCTCCTTTTCACCAGTGGATCAGGCACGTCGTGCTAAAAAGCTGTAGCATCCGTTGACGAAAAGGGATCTCATGTCCCTCATAAATCCGCTTCAATTCCAAGCCGCGACCGTTCCACATACATATCTTGAAGTAAAAAAAAACTAAATAGCAAATAACATGACGACACAGAGTCATTCATTCTTCAGCACTTGCCGTTCCCACTTTGTGACATGCAGCAGTTCTAGATGAAAGACGAGAGGATCAAAGCATCTTTTTCACCAGTGGATCAGCGACGTCGTGCTAAAAAAATATGCACGTGTGCTACAGGCTAAATGTTCAAAGCAAACACGAAGCTGTATCATCCATTGACGGAAGGAGATCTCATGTCCCACGTAAATCCGCTTCAATTCCAAGCCGCGACCATTTTTTTTGGTTGTTTGTTTGTTTCATGTGAGTTAAAATTCCGCCCTAAAATATTTTTATTTTCATTGACGAAGAGAAATGGTCGAAAATCTCCTTGTCCCACGTAAACAGGAGCGGATCAAAGCATCCTTTTCAGCAGTGGATCAGGGTTGTGACCGCGCCGCGTTGACAGCCTGCTACAATGTCAACGTGACTTTTTTTTTCGCCACAGACTCCCCCGTCGTCCTCATTATAGGCGTCCCTCGCGGTCACCCGCGGTTAACTTTGACGGACGCTGTGTCGCTAGCTCCCGCGCCGCCGTAATTGCTCACTGGACTAATTTGCCGCGCCGACAGGTGGACCTTATGAAAACCTCCTGTATTGGAGCCCGGGGGGGGCGAAATGGGGTGAAAGGGGCTTGGCGTCGGGCGCCGACGGTGAATGAATGGCACCCGCTAGCAAGTTGAACGTTTCCCCAGACTCTGGACGCGGTTTTAACGAGCCACGCACGTCGTTAATAACGCGGCGGCGGTCGGCAGCTGACAACCGCCCTACAGCTGTGGCAACGAACGGCCCGACGAGCGCTCGGTGTTTGTTTGTTTTTGGACATTTGTTGTAATTCAAAGCTAATCTTTGTCCGCTAAACTTGCTGTTAAGCGCAAGTTAGAAACACCTTTCGGCCAGCACCTAGCTGGATAGCTATTAGCTATCTATTGGCTAGCTAGCTAGCTTTCTATCTATTTGTCTTACTATTCTAATCGAGTTATTTCCGGGTTGAGTAAACGCTGGCGCGTGTGGCTGCCGCTGCTCACCCACAGAAAAACTGATCTTGTGACTGTAAAGTGACCTTGAGAAATTTGAAACCCGGAAATAACTCAGATAGAAAGCTAGCTAGCTAATAGATAGCTAATAATAATAATAGTACCTTGTACTATTAGTGCCTTTCAAAACTTTCAATGACATAGCTAATAGATGGCTAGCTATATAGCTGATAGCTAGCTGGCTAGCCAGCTAGATAACAAATAGATAGCTAGCTAGATAGCTAGCTCAATAGCTACTACCACCAAATGGAAGAATTTCTTTTTCTATTTGTATTCTGATCGCTGCAGAAATAAAGAAAACCCCACAAGGGAAAAAAAGAAAGAGCAAATTATTATTATTATTCTCGATTAGCTATATAGCTAGCTATCTATCTATTAGCTATCTATTAGCTCGCTATCTTTCTATCTATTTGAGTTACTTCCGGGTTGAGTGAACGCTGGCGCATGACTGTAAAGTAACCTTGGGAGTTTTGAAAGGCGCTTAGAAATTAAATGTATTATTATTATTTGTATCTATTCGCTATCTAGCTAGCTGTCTATTAGCTCGCTAGCTTTCTATCTATTTGAGTTATTTCCGGGTTGAGTGAACGCTGGCGCATGACTGTAAATTGACCTGCGGAGTTTTGAAAGGCGCTTATAAATGAAATGTATTATTATTATTATTATCGATTAGCTATCTCGCTATCTAGCTAGCTGTCTGTTAGCTGTCTATTAGCTCGCTAGCTTTCTATCTATTTGAGTGACTTCCGGGTTGAGTGAACGCTTGCGCATGACTGTAAAGTGACCTTGAGACTTTTAACAGGCGCTTATGAATGAAATGTATTATTTTTATTATTAATAATGTCAACTCAACTAGCGAAAAACAGCATCGTCTGACTATCGTCTCCTTTTTTTTCCCCGTCCGTCCCTTCCGCAGACGGTGAGCCGCCACTTCAGGAACATTCCGGTGAACGAGAAGGAAACGCTGACCTACTTTATTTACATGGTGAAAAGCAGCAAGAGCCGCTTGGACCAGAAGGCCGACGGCGGCGGCGGCGGCAAACCACTCGACTAAAAACAAAACAACAAAAACACGCAAGCGACGGACATAACCATACATGGCGAAACAACCAAAAACTGGACAAGGCGGACATTTTTTATTTGTTTTTTTAAGAGTTGCAACCATCCACAGGCCATCGAAAGCTTTTGCACCAGGACGCAATTTGACTTGGCCTCACATGTGTCGACTGTTACCGTGTCCACCGGGACGTAAAAAAAGACTCCCTTTCCCGCCGACAGAATGTCCCCTTTAACCTCGTCAGGAAAGACAACGTCACGTACTTAAAAAAAAAAACAACAACAACAACACAATTTGGACCTTGAGCGCCCGGACTGGACTGGACTGCTGGCATTTGCATGTGGACTTTTTTTTTTCTTCCACCAACGTGCGCACTGCATATAGCAATTGTTAGCATTGTCATGCTAATGGCACTTGACTCGACCCGTGTTTAACCCTCCTGTTATTTTTACGGGGTCCCGATGGGCCCGTTTTAAAAATAAATCGTAAGTGCAGTGGATTAATGTTTCTTCGAAAGCAACCTAACAGCGATTTTGCAGGAAAAATATGGATTATAATCATAATAATAATACATTTCATTTATAAGCGCCTTTCAAAACTCTCAAGGTCACTTTACAGTCACAGTTTTTCTGTGGGTGAGCAGCAGCAGCCGCCACACGCGCCAGGCCAGCGTTCACTCAACCCGGAAGTCACTCAAATAGATAGAAAGCTAGCCAATCGATAGCCAACGGATACCTAGCTAGATCGCCAGCCAGCTAGATAGCGATTAGATAACTAACTAGATAGCTAGCCAGATAGCTAGGTAGCTAGCCAGTCAGATAGCTAATAGATAGCAAATAGCTAGCAAATAATAAGTTATCAGTGACAGGCTAAAAAAATCTTATATTGAGACAATTTGGTCCTGCCCCTTTTAATTGATGACACTTTACAGGTCATAGGTCATATTGTGCATTCCGTTAATCAGAAATTAATGTAACGAGGTTTTTAAAAGCACTCTGCAAAATAATATTTGTAAGCGCTGACATGCTAAAATCATGTGGCCCATTGTTATCTTTGCGGGTCAAATTGACCCAATGTCAAAATTCATGCCACTTTTACCTTTTTTTTACTTTTAAGTATGGTTTTTAACTACATATTTTGGGAGGAATCGGGTTTCCTGATTCTGACATTTTTTAGATATCGGATCAAATTGACCCAAGGCCACTACATTACATACATTACAGGATTAAACGTTAGCACTGAAACAAAAAGCTCTTTGCGATAACTCATAGTGACCATTAATAATAATACTAATAATACATTTCATTTATTAAGCACCTTTCAAAACTCTCAAGGTCACTTTACAGTGAGTTATAATAAGTTTTTCTGTGGGTGAGCAGCGGCAGCCACACGCGCTAGCGTTCACTCACCTGGAAGTAACTAGAAAGCTAGTAGACAGCTAATACATAGCCAACAGATAGCTCGCTAGATAGCTTGCTAGCTAGTTAGTTAGCTAATACACTGCATGTCACTAAAATACAAAGATAGAAAGCTAGCTAGCCGGCTAGTAGATAGCCCATTTTATTTTGATTAGCTTCAGCAGAGGGTGCCACAAATCTGATGCGTCTAACTCTTTGTTTTGTTTTGTTTTTGTTTTTTTGGGGGGGGGTGAACGAATTCCACAATTTGGGGCAACGGGTCAGATTGACCCAAGGAATATGATTGCGTTTCCTGAGGAGCCATGTTAACAGGAGGGTTAAATGATACCACCGATGAAGACCGTCGATTAGCAGAGCTCTTGCTTTGTTGACATTTTAGCTAGCTAATGCTAGCTTTCCTTTGGCTTGAGTGTCCTGTTCACAGTAAAAACACTTCACTGCGATGATCTTTGTACACAGTTGACAGGATTTTATTTGTCATTTTTGTTTTTACTCCCTGAATTATCTTTTCTGGTAGTTTTCGTTAGCATCGCATCGTTGCTAACCATCCATCTTTAATCACGCTTAAGCGACAACAGCCGTATTAACCTGTATCCTTCCTATTAGAAATCACACTTGTATTTAAAAAAATGTTTCATGATGCTCTTGTTCATGAATAAATGTACAGACTTATGTATCTAAATGTTTGACTGAGTGCTTTTAAACTTTTTTTTTCAACTTTAAACAGGCTACATTCGCTATGTGATGCTAGCGAAGCAACCCCAGCCGTTTCTAAAACACACCACAAGATGGCGGTATTGCTCACCAAAACATTCCGTGTCCCTTCATTTGCAGGCTTCCTGGTAAGCAGTGGTAAGTAGTTTTACTTTATTTTGCTTGAATTGCAAAGTATGTTTATATGACTCGACACGTTTAATGACCGCTAGCAGTGCCAGTCAGACACCACTCGGTGACACCATTTTTTTAACTAGAAACTTAAAATGGGATCACAAATTTGACTAATTCATCGGAAACATTTTCCCTGTACGTTCAATAGCCTTAAAAACAAAGAAATACACCACTGACAATCCAACCATACTCCAAATTTAGTACATTTAATCACGCCAGTGAATAAAACTACCGAAATCTCATCTGGTGACGTCTTTTTTACGCGACGTAATCACCGTTGTCGCCAAAATAATCAAAACGCGTCACAAAATGGAGGGCGTCATAAAATATTCATTTATTATTATATAGATTCACGTATAATGTACATTCCATCCACATTTTACACAACTAATTGAAATTGTACTTTTTTATCGTTTGCGAGTGATTCAAGCTGCGTCGAAGGTGAACGACATTCGAGTGCGTCTATTCAAGCGGACAGTGAGCACGTTGAGGTAGATTCTTATTAGACAAAGTATACCAAAAAAAAAAATCACAATATTTTTACGTATTTTTTCTTGAATATGGTTTCACCCATTTTGTATTTTAATTTTCCTGTCGATTTTTTTTTCCTTATGTTCGATCAAATGGATGACGTCACCTTAGGCTACCAAAAAAAAACGACGTTCGTACACACAAAATGGCGCGACAGTAGACCAAAAAATAAGAAATAAAATGTGCCAACACAAAATAAAAGCGTACCCCCCCCCAAAAAAAAATAGTTATAATAATCAACTCAATCCCCGAATAAAATTGCCACAAAAACAAAACAGTACGCGTGTTGCAATTTTAAAACGTGGACTAAAAAACGAAAGAATAATTTAAATGTCTTGTTTTTTTTTTTTTTTCAAAACATAATTTAAACGTTTTTCCCCCACCCCTGGGGTGTTGGGGAGGGGCACAACAAGACGAAAGGATAAACACAATATTCCACATTTCTTATGAAACAAACAGCAGGAGAGAAAATATGAAAAGTCTTTTTTTTTTTCTTCAGACGATGATGCGTTCACGTGCGGTCGTACAAGTGGTTTGATGATCTCTTGAGGGTTTTTTTCTGTTTTTTTTTTTTTTTTTTTTTGGTCATTGGTTGAGTTCCAGAGCCCAAACCTGCTGCGGCCACCCGGTTCGACCCTTCACCTTCTTTTCAGGACCAAACGAGTCTTGTGCTGGACCTTCGTCCTGCACGAGCGACAAAAAAAAAAGATCGTAAGAAGAACAAAAAGTTTATAACGTGATAAAATAAGACACAAATATGTCGTACATTCCACATTTTTTTACAACTGTATTCTGTTGAGATTTAAAATGAGTTTCCAGTGAAGTATTATCCTCAATACAATACAATACAATACAATACAATACATACTGTTTCATATAAAAATTTGATATCGTCAATACAACTTCAATCAAATCTTTTTGAACAAATATTCACATACGGTTGTAATTTTTTGCATGACGTATTTTTTGCATTGTCGAGTATTTTTATCCGCACGTGACATTCAATGTGAACTAATCCTATAAGTGTATTTATTCATCTTTAAGTACGTATTGTGCAATGATTTTTTTTCCAAGCATGTATATACAAAAATGTAATGAATATTTCTCTGGTGACCAAAATTCGTCCAAAATTGAACTATTGGAAATGTTGTAATTGCAGACTTATCATCTCCTTTTTTCAGATTTAAAATGTCAATAAGTTTACTTCACAATTTAATTTTCAGATGGCATTTTCTGCCACAGCTCACATTAAGATTAACTCAATTAATGCAAACCCACCCCGTTTTTTTTGGGGGGGGGACAAAAAAAGCACATTTAATGTATTTAAATGAATCATTTTGTTCAAAGTATCCAATTTGGAACTGCATATTTAAAAATAACCACCCTTGCCAATTTATCTAATGATAATAATAATAATATAATAATACATTTCATGTATAACCAAGCATTCCCTCTTTTCTTTCATTCAATCACAAATTCTGACATTGACTTTTAAACGCCTTAGAAAGGTCGATTAGCTGCTTTCAAGGTCACTGTGGACAAAATGACTTTCATTGTTCTTATTTATTTGAGTCGCGCAGTCAATAATTTATTTAAGGGAATAACATGACTGTTAAATTAGTTTTAAAAGGTGTTCATAAATGGAATATAATAATAATAATAATAATCATACACTTCATTTAAAACTCTCTAAGCTGTATAGTGCCTCCATTTTTTTTTTCATTTTTTTGATGATACTAGTGCAGTGTGTTCTACCAGAAACAAATTCCTTAGCAATAAAGATGATTCTGATTCTAATAATAATAATAATAATAATAATAATAATGTCAGCATGCAACGCAGCCATTAACATTTTCTTTTATTCATAATAATACAACTACGTACTACTAATAACTCTAATGCTAATACTACTACTACTACTACTAATAATAATAATTATTATTATTATTCAGAATCAGAAAACCTTTATTCGTCCCACAATGGGGAAATTTTCAGTCCACAGCAGCAATTTAAAATGGGATGGGTTGGGGGAGAGGGTGAAAGGATAGAAAAATAAATAGTAAAATAAATAGTACATTAAATAGTAAAATAAAAATGTATAGTAAAATAAAAAATGTCAACAGACTGAGATGTATGTTATAAATGTGCAAAACCGTTTCATAAAATATATTATTATTATTATTATTATTATTATTATTATTATTATTATCAAACAATGCTTACATTCGAAACTGATTCAAAATGAGCCGGTTTAAAGTAAGCTTGAGTTAAAAAAAAAAAAAGCAAATTTAAGAGGACGAAATTAACTTTTTTTTTTGTGGGCGTCTATAGACGATGAGACCGTTATAACGGTCCTTATCGTTGACCCCCTTTAGGATCCCGGATGTCGATTCATCGCGCGCGGATTGCTTTATTAGTCTGGCGGTGGAGAAATGTACATTTGAAAGCATGAAATCTCGTAATAAAAAGAAGACGTAAAGAGCCATGCACACTCACCGTGTCCCTTTTCCTTTTCAGATCCCGATTGTCGAATTTCTTAATTTCGGCTTTGAATCCTTCAGTCTCTCCGGCGTCTTTGGCCAGCACGTCCATCAGGTAGGCGATGTAACTCGTGGCCAGCCTCAGGGTCTTGATTTTGGACAGTTTCGTATCCGCCGGTACGTTGGGGATGCACTCCCGTAGCTCCGCGAACGCCGTGTTGATGCTCTCCGTCCTCCGACGCTCCTTCTTGGGCCCCGACGCTCGCCGCTTGGCCGCGCCGGCCCGGAGGCCCTCTAGGCGGGCGCGGTCGTGCTCCGCGGTCGCGGCGCCGGGCGTCAACTCCGAGCCCGCGGGGTACGGCGCTTGGACGTGGTAGTCCGGGGGCACTTCGCCGTGGTTGAGCACCCAACTTTGGAAGTAGGGAGGGGCGTCCTGGTGGCAACGCGGCACGAACGGGAAGGCTTCGGGCACGAGGTGGTGATGGTGGTGGTGGTGGTGGTAACCCCCGATCAAGTTCATCCTTGGACCGGATTCTGTTTTTGCTGCTTCGGGTCTCGCTTCTCGGCTGTCATTCACCGTTTAGGTTTTTAATCCAACATGTCTTGTTTCCCACCCCCCCCAAAAAAAATAAATAAAAAATAAAAATAAAAAATCACTCAGTGAACATTCGAATTCCACTCTTGCGGTTTAATTTCCACGGCGAAGCTCCCCACTGGTCGTCGGGAGAAATTTGAGCCGCTAGAAGGTGCGAGGTGGACAGGTTTATAAAGGGAGTGCGCCCAATGCGGTGGCGAGTTGAGGAAGGTGGGAGGGGTTTGCATGGTCAGTGACGTCATCGTCGTCTGGTTTTGATGATGAACATGAAATGATTGCTTTCCGCCACAGAACATTTACACATGATCTGATTTTTTATATTTTATATTTTATTTTATTATTATTATTATTATTATTATTATTATTATTATTTGGGGGGGTGAACCGGACATACGCTATTGAAATTACCAAGGACCTATTCAGCATAAGCAGCGTTGAAAATAGATGGATAAATAGATTGATCCGTTTATCCAAAATGTTTAGCATACCTGTCAACTTATAATAATCATAATCATAATCACAATCATCATAATTATTATAGTCATAATCAGAATCAGAATCCTAAGCGGAATCAGAATAATGATAATAATCATTCTCATAATCATCATAATCATAATCATCAGAATCAGAATCATAAGCAGAATAATAATAATCATCATCATCATACTCATCATACTCATAATAATAATAATAATCAGAATCATAAGCAGAATCATAAGCATAATCATAAGCAGAATCAAGCAGAATCAGAATCATAATAATACTAATAATACTAAATACTAATACTAATAATAATAATCATCATCATCATCATAATCATAATCATCGTAATCATCATAATAATCAGAATCATAAGCAGAATCAGAATAATAATAATAATAATATCATAATAATAATAATAATAATAATAATAAATACATTTAGTTTCCAAGCACGTTTCAAAACTCTCAAGGACACTTTACAGTCACTGGATTTTTTTTTTTTTTTTGTGCGGGTGAGCAGAGGCAACTATTTGAACCAGCGTTCACTCTACCCGGAAGTAACACAGCAGCAAAGTTATGAAAGGAAGAGGAAAGGAGAAAAAAATCACTGTGTACGTTTTCCCCGTATTTTAGACGGTTTGTAGCATTTTAAATAATGTACAGCGTACTACAACTTTTATACGAAAAAAAATGTGAACCAATCTTCCAAAAGGCCACTTTGGCTCAAATGGAGTTCGTCTCAACTGCTACTATAGCAAACTATTAATTTCACGGCAAACCAATACAAGAAATCCTTAATCGTATATTTTTGACCGTGAGAGTTTTGGAAGGAGTTTATAAATGAAATGTATAATTATATTATTATATTTTTTTATCGCTGCTTACGGCCATCGATAAAAGTATAGTGTGCGCATGCGCGGTAAATTGTCTGCATTTCCGCTTTGTTTGCGCATGCGCGGTGAACTGTCAGCATTTCCGCTTGTGTTAGCATTTTTTAGCATTCCAAATTATGTACGACGTATACTACAACTTTTATACGGGAATTTTAAGCCTTTATAAAGGCAGCTATTAGTTAGCCGAAGATAAATCTTCCATATTTGATAAACCACTGCCATTATTGACATATTCACGTCTAAAAAAGTCATAGAAAATCACAATGTCCAGGTCAGATCGAACACTTTGTGTATTTCACCTGCTGTCTTGAGTTTGCAAGCTACGACGAACCGTGGCTGGTATTGACTCGAGTCAACGTGACGTCATTTTCAGGCGACAATAAATTGACTGTCATTTTCAAAATAATGACATTTAGTCCTTAATTCGTATTAAACAAGCCTAATCTGAAACAGAATACCGCAGTTAGACGAATGGGGGCGCACAAAACCCACTGTCAGGATAATTTGTGACGAAATCGTTCCCTTTAAATTTACGAGAGGTTTAAAAACAAAGTTGCAGTTCGAAACAATCACGATTTCATGTTGACTTTACATTTATTTGACGGAATCTCTTTCGTGCTGTTTTCTCGCCCTTAATCTGAACAGTGTGAGTTAATACGTGATGATTTTTGAGAATGGTGACTCCTGCCCCCACCTCCAACCCCCAAGCGACCCCTTATGAAACTCGCCCCCCCCCCCTGCATGCGTAAAAATCCACGATCTCATTACATCTCGTGACCTTGACGCTATTTCAAACCATTTACGGACTCGTCTTATCTAAATACAACCATAAATCACGCCGGGGGGAATTGATGGGGGGGGGGGGTCTTCTTTCTCCCGCATATATTCCATCGAAGGTGCTCGCTCTCCTTACTGTGTTTACACAGCGCCACTTTGCTGCCTTTTCTTTTAAATAATCATCTGTCACTACGTCCTGTCGACCCCCCCCCCTCCCCCACCCCGAGCTTCGTGTTGATGTCTATTCATGAATTTATTATTTGTTTATTCATCTTATTTTGTCACCCACTTGATGAGGTAAACCTGCACCGTGGCCAAGAGGTATTGCGTTTACGTCATATCAATATGATTATTAGTCAGTTATGTATTATTTATATTCATCGAGCTGATATTGAGCCATCAATGTGGAGTTTCCCATGAAAGTGCCTCTCAAATTAGTATGAAAATATATAATTGTTAAATACGTTGTCATTTATGTTATTTATTCTGTAAAATCTGCCCCATTTGTTTGCCTTATAGTTCCTATTTTTCATTTGTAGTATTCTGCATCAATTCAACAACGATATGATATAATTCTCAACTAAAATAAATCATCGTCGGGATCACTTTGCTGCTGTGAAATGTAAATTTCTCCACTGCGAGACTAAAAAAAAGGCAAATCCAATCCAATCCAAATATAACCCGAAATGCATTAAAATTAGGAAATGCATACTCATACATTGTAAATAATAATAATAATTTCATTTATAAGCTCCTTTCAAAACTCTCAAGGACACTTTACAGTCACGGGATAAGTTTTTCTGCATAGAGTAAAAACAGTTACATATATCATATATGCATTGTACTGTATTTTTATACTTTGCACTATGTATATTTCATTTTATGACTTTTTTTTGCAGTTGTACAGTTTAGTCTTCTGTCATTTTTTTTGTACATGCAAGACTTCGTTTTTTATTTTCGACCCAACCCCCCCATTTCTTTAAATTTTGCTGTTGTATATTGCAAATTTCCCCACTATTGGGCTATCTGATTATGATAAACATTATAGACACTTAAAAAAAAACAATCAAAAAAATGCAAATTTCCTTATTGTGGGACGAATAAAGGCTTTCTGATTCTGATAACGAAACACCAGATCAATTAAAACAGTTCAAAAATTTAACTAAATGTTTTTGAAATCACACAATTTAGAGATTTGCCATCAAGAAAATGTTTTTTTTCTCTCCCTAAAAACAAACAATAAACTCCACGTGTCACCCTGTGCCATTATTTTGACACCGTATGACAAAAAAACGTTTACACTTATGACCCTAAAACACATCATTTAAATATGGATCCTATACAAATGGCAATATTTCCACATGCAAGCTTCTCGTGAATGTTTCACTTTTTGCAGATTTTGGGGAGGGGGGGGATTCGTCGTGCGAGCTGCATCCTCGCGGCTGTCATCCTGAAGAAATCCATGCAGCCTCCAGAAAGCAAACCTGACACTGTTGATTAAGACGTCCATTACGCAGGCATGAAATCCAAACCTCCATCCCCCCAAAAAAACATCTCGCCGTCTTCCCCCCCGATGTCTTTCTCTCATTCCTTTTATTCTCCATATCATTGCGTTACTTTATTATTATAATTTTGTCCAAAAAAACATAAAAAAAAACACATTCTCTTGATCTTCTTTTTGGATGTGATCCCAAACGGCGGATGTGCAGAAAGGGGCGAGTGTGCTCAGATCACTCCGCCGCCCAGCCGCTTCACCAACCCGGCCGGCATCGCCATGGGAAACGACCTACATAGGCCCCGGAGCAGCCATCTTGGCCATGTTATGAATTCCCCGCATAATTGTTTGTGTCGTCGCGTCGACGTTTCAATAGACGGCGCCTCACCCCTTTTTCGGCGTGCCTGCCTTCAACTCTTAACATCTCCAAACAAACAAAACATCGGCCTCGTGAGTTAAAGTGTGTTTACCCGGTGCTACGGTACGGTATGCTAAGCTAATTCAATTCAATGCCTTCAATTAGACGCTGGGGTGGCTAGCTAGTTTCGTGTTCTGGGGGAAAAAGCGACGGGCGGTAACGTCATGGCGGCGGTCTCCCTTTTTAGAAGTTTAAATAGAAAAAACGACGTCGAGTTTCCGTCTAAATGCTGTCGCTGTATTAATTAAAATGGGCGAGTCGGTTTTGGGGGGGGGAACTAGCGGTGGCGCCATTTTGACTAGCGGTGGCGCCATTTTGACTGTCGCGGGTGTGTCAACCACTAACGAAATAAAAGTAACAATATGTCTAGCAAAATGAAAATATGCGTAGTTTTTGCTCCAAAATGTATCACAGTTTACTGCAACGACACATAAAATTCGATAATTGTACGTGCGCAGAATGCTAAGTTTCACTATGAGGGCAAATTTTTTTTACTTTTTTTTACTGTTACTTCAGGGTTGAGTGAACGCTGGCGTGTGTGGCTGCCACTGCTCACCCGCAGAAAAAATATCCCGTGATTGTAAAGTGTCCTTGAGAGTTTTGAAAGGCGCTTATAAATGAAAAGTATTATCATTATTATTATTATTATTATTAAATGGGCAACGAATTAAAATTAGCAAGCTACTTCCCGTTCTTGAGACAATCGTGTTTAAAATCTGTGGATGGTGCATTTTGTTTGTGGGGTGTAATCAATTTTACACCAAACTTGAGAAATAAATCATTTAAAAACTTAAAAATGCGTAGTTAGAAAACATTTACATTGTTTTTTTTTGGGGGGGGGGGGGGGAAAACAATAATAATACATTTCATTTATAAGCACCTTTCAAAACTCTCAAGGTCACTTTACAGTCACAGGATATGTTCTTCTGCGGGTGAGCAGCGGCAGCCACACGCGCCAGCGTTCACTAACCCCGAAAGTAACTCAAATGGATAGAAAGCTAGCTAGCTAGATAGTTATATTCAGTTCATCCTGTGTACTTGATATGTAATTTTCGCCAGATTTTTTTCTGACAATGTTTTTTCGGTGTTCAATTACCTGACATGTTTCGGCATATACTTCCGCCTTTGTCAGTGTTCACTCTGACGAAGGCGGAAGTATACGTAGTATAACTAGTATATATAGCTGATAGATAGCTAGCTGGATAGCCAGCCAGCTAGCCAATTGATAGCTAACAGATAGCCAGTCTCTCCAACATGCTTTTTGCTTCCATTATCATATCTTAAATGTTGCTAACTAGCTAACTATTTAATTTGTTGCTAACCATCTTATTCCCAAAGTCAGTTTTGAGTGTACCCCATAATCACAAGGGGATAATAATAACCAACAAGAAAAGTCCAGCTGCCTTTGTTGCTTCAACATTTTTTGGATCACATAGATCGTTTTTTCAAAAGCGATTTTTTTTTTTCCCTTGATGTTGTAAAGCATTTGTTGATTGTACATCAATTATCTTCCGTGGTCACATCATTGCTGCCTGATAAATAGCATCGCCAAAGTTTGTCCGATGTAATCTGACGTACAAAAACTTTTTTTGTGGGTATGAAAAAAAAATCCACTACCAAAAACAAAGCCCAGAATCTGAACATGCATGCCTTCTTTTAGACAGCGACATGATTGACTGCTCCCAAACTACTCTCAAGAGAAACTTAGCGCTTTTGGTACCGCTGCTGATCTGCCAGCTTTAGCGCACCGTTTACTTTTACTGCGGCCGTTACGCGTCCGCGTTAGCTTTCACCTCCCCTCTCTTTGCCCATCACCGATCGTCTCTTCTTAGGCGTATATTTGTATCTCGCTACGTATATATTTTTTAATGCGACTCGATAAGGACGTTTCTCTGATCCTGCAGGACTTGCCCGCTGTAATTCTGCCCATCCGCAGCCAATAAAGATAAGACGGGGGGCCGACGTCTGGAATGCCGCAGGAAGGTGACACTGAGGAGATGGAGAATTGGATCAGACACATCGTGACAGTCCGTAAGTCACTTTTCGCGTGTCCCTTTCTCCCTTACTTAATTTCAAATATACACCTGAGATCATCATCCCATAAATGTTACTTGATTCATTTGATTTTTGTATTATTTATGGTGGTGTGAGGTGCTTTAAAGGTTTCCTAACTGACATCAGAAAAACGTTTTATAGCATCTAAAATACCCAAAACACGCAGTATGATATTTTTAGTCAAATGCAAAACACCAATAAAAATGACTTAAAGTGTGTAAAAAGTACTTCAATTTGAAACCGGAAGTGGCCAGTTTCAGAAAGTACCGCCCCCATGTTTGTGGTGTCACGGCAAGACGTCTTGCCTCGCTCGAGAATCAAAACAATGGCTTCAGATTCGGCGAATATGCTTTCTTGTTACTCATCCAGTTCTGAATATGATTCAAATAGTTCTGAAGAAGAAAGCATAAATGTTTGCAATCGATTAAAGAATTTATTCCGTGTCATTTTGAGGCATCAGGGGTGGGAAATATCGCACCCAAAAAAGGCAGAAAATGGCCACAAAGCCGTGCAAGGAATTAATCAGCCTGTGGAAACAGATTTGTCGCCCTCTTCTGCCTCTTTTTGGTCCTACATGACGTTTTCAGACCAAAGTACAGCAAAATGCATTGACGTGATGAAAGGACTGCGACAATGTGTCCTTTTTTCGGTCAGGGGTGTTCCTTCAGTGACGTAACATACGGACTGACGGTTTTATTCCATTTATGTCATCTTTTGTATCTATCGGAGTTACTTCCGGGTTGCGTGAACGCTGGCACGTGTGGCTGCCGCTGCTCACCCATGGAAAAAACTGATCCTGTGACTGTAAAGTGTCCTTGAGAGTTTTGAAAGGCGCTTAGAAATCAAATGTATTATTAATTATTATTTAAAAAATAAACACATGATTGATATTGAATTTTTTTTAGGTTTTATAGGTTAGTGGGAAATAAATAAAAAATGTTTTATGACATTACACCAAATAAAATGTCAAAGTGGATTATTTATAACGTCGGTTTAGTCAAAACGGACCAAACTTTTAAACTGTTGAATCTTATGAAGATGACCATAAAAAAATACACACAATCTACATAATTTGTAAAAATGGATCTGAAATGATTCCCCAACTATTTTTCACTCAAATAAATATTTTTTTCACTTGAAATTAATACTAATAATAATACATTTGATTTTAAGCGCCTTTCAAAGCTCTCAAGGACACTTTACAGTCACAGACAAGCATAGGTACGATAATACTGTATGTATAATACAATCACAGATAGAATACAATAAATAAAATACAGTTATCAATAGAAACAAGAGAAAGAAATGACACTTTTTACACCCTTCAACTGTTATTTTAATATATACTTAAATCCCCATCCTAAACATATGGCGTCATATAGCTAAAAAAAAAGTGACACACATATAAAAAAAGCAGGAAACGCGGCCATATCGATAGGTGTCGATTAGCTTTGCTAGCACGTAATGCTTCTGAGCGTCATGCGTGCCCCTCGGTGCGGCGGACCACCGGGCAGGCGGACCGGCCCAGGTTCCAATGATTTCACAGCCGTCGGGCTTTAACAGGGGGGTGGCTGCTCTGTGTCAGACCAGCCCGTGAGGATTGCAGCCGGGCTGACAGTCAAAACAGCGACGTAAAGGCTTGACCCCGAGCAAACCTCCCGTAGGAGACGCATCAGGGACCCTAAAAGCATTTTTTTTTGCCACACACCGAAGAAGCGCCACTTGCAAACACTCCCCAATATTGCTTTTAAGGCAAGCCAGGGTGAATTCACACCCCCGCCCCATACCCTCCCCCAAATCGCTTTGTCGCCTGTCTGAGGGCTTTCCAATCCTCAAAATCGACAAACTTTGGCGGGGATGTCTACCACCAGACTTTGCGACTCATTTCGGCTCCGAGTCTCTATTCAACATTTTGAATGGATTTCGACTTACGACCATTTTGACTTACGACCGTTTGGCCGGAACGGAACTCGGTCGTAAGTCGGATGTTACCTGTATTTAACTTTTCACTATGCTACATTTTTTTTCTTCTAAATCTTGTTTACTAACATACCTCTGTATGTATTTATGTATATATTTATGTATTTGTGTATGTATTTATCTTTGTATCCATGTATTTATATTTTTACAGTGCATTTTCATTGATTATTTTAGTGTCGTTTATTCTTATATTTTTATTATTTATTTATTTTTTCCTGTGTGATGACACCAGAGTTTGCGAGTCATTTAGCCCACAAGTCGCTATTCAACATTTTGAACGGATTTCGACTTACGACCATTTTGACTTACGACCAGAACGGAACTCGGTCATAAATCGGATGTTACCTGTACTGGGTTGAGGCTCGAAGTGTTTATTTATTTTTTTATTTATTTTTTTGTGGGTCTTTGGGGAGGTTAAATCCAGTCAAATAAATGCCGGCAAAAAAATAGCTAAGAACCCCTCCTCGCAATTCTCCATTGGGGTTTTGAGGTTCGGGTTACTTCCAAGATTTGTTTCACTTCAAATTATTTCAGGTGCACGGATTTAGTTTTATGGTTGGCTCGGGTTACATGATTTTACAATTTTTATCTACACTCAGTTGTAAGCCCCAAAAAAAAAGTGAAAGTATTCTTGGTATTTACCTTGACGTCATCATCTCATGTCTTTTTAATAAACTGTCGGTGTAGCCATAAAGATTTATTCTCCTCGATTACAAATACAATTTTGGCACAGGAGAAGTTTTACTTGACTTCTCATATGGCGACGTAACCCAACGAGGCCGTTCCCCGCGTAAAAATCGGATGTGGCCTTTTTCCCCTAAAAGGTCGTTTATCCAATGGGGAAGAAATGCGGCAACACTCCGGAGGTCATTTGTGCTCTTTGGACAAAGATAATGGCCCCTAATGGCGTCGGCGGCTAGTTAAAGTGGTCCCCGCTTGTTCATTCATACTCTTGCGAACGTCGCCGGGCCAGACTCATTAAAGACCACGAATGGGTCACAGATGTGCCACTGGGCCAAACCGGCCATTAGTGTTACCTGGAAGGTGATTTGTTTATTGTATATATTCATTTGAACTTTTGAGGTCTAGCGTTGCAACTTTTATTATTCATAACTTTTAATTGTATTTATCAGATGACCTTTTTGCCAAACAGCTCATCTCGCACTGTTTTTGTAACCATTGGCTATTTTTGCAACATTCTTCACACTTGCGAAATAGTTTTTTTTTTTGTCATTTTCATCCGTGAAAACGGCTCTGTTAAATCTAGCTAGCTACCTAGCTTGCTATCTATATGCTATCTGGCTGGCTGGCTATCTAGCAGGCTCTCTATTAGTTACATAGCTATCTAGGTAGCTAGCTGGCTGGCTGGCTATCTATTAGCTATCTTCGTAGCGCAAACTGATGTTAAACAACTTAATTGGAGCATTTGCCTTTTGTCCATGTTAGCACTTCGTTTCAGCTTGCGCTGTTGTTAAAGCGCTATATCAATCAATAGCTAGCTAGCTATTTGCTATCTACTAGCTCTCTAGCTGGCTGGGTGGCTATCTAGTTAGCTAGCTATATGGTTGTTTGACTGGCTGGATAGATAGCCAGCTATCTATTAGCTAGCAAGCTAGCTTTCCATCTATTTGAGTTACTTCCGGGTTGAGTGAACGCTGGCGCGTGTGGCTGCCGCTACTCACCCACAGAAAAACTTATCCTGTGACTGTAAAGTGACCTTGAGAGTTGTGAAAGGCGCTTATAAATTAAATGTATTATTATTATATTATTATGATAAATGTTCTCAAACTTACATTACAGTACAGAGAGATCAATTTAGCGGATATTCAAAATGGCTACCAATCAATCAATCAATCAATAAATGTGATTTGGGCATGATGGCCTGTTACAAACAACCACAATATCAAGGTTAATATTAGTGCCATTGTTTGCATTTTAACCCCCCGCCTCCCCAAAAGAAATGTGTAAAATAAAATGCCGGAGGGGATTATTTAATCAGAAAAAAGAAACCTAAAAATTAAAAGACCCCCAAACTTGTTTTCAATTGCCATTTTGTTTACCGCTTCCCATATTTGTGCGCTGTCGCGCAGCTCGGGCCTATCTCTGTCGCCGTCTAAAAATAACCTTGCAGCTGCGGTGATAGCGTCAAATGGGACCCCCCCGCGGAATGCCGCGACAGGCTTTGCGACTCCGATTGGATGCTTATCAGCACCAACGCCGCCTCTGATTGGACGCTCATCGGGGGCACGGTTGGCACGGTGACCTTTGCGCTATCAGCCGAAAGATGCCGTCGCCGGCGTACCAGCGTGTGACTTTTCGCACCTTTGCTGTTTTTAACTCGCGGAAAGATGTGGAAAAGGAAGTCCATCCCAAACAGCGGCTATGCGATGTAGCATAGCTGCTGTCCTATAAAATTCGCTTATTTCTAAATAGATTGAATTGGTGGGGTTAGGCCAAAATGGATTTTTGGGCCAAAATAGATTTTTTCCGATCAATCTCGTATTAATAATAATAATAATACATTTCATTTTTAAGCACCTTTCAATGCTCTCAAGGTCACTTTCCAAGATGTACAACCCAGTGCTCCGCTCCTTGAGACACTTTATGCAAAAAAGCTATCCATTCTATCAAGCCATCAATGATCATCACAAAAGTAAATAAAACGACTTTATTATACAGTACAGTGTATTTCTTTAATTACAATATCACATTTATTATACATAAGATAAGGTATATTGTGTGTAGTTTTAAGGCTTATATTGTTGAAAATTATGTTTTATGGGGACCTGGGAACGGATTATTCCCATTTTAATGGTTTCCTATAGGAAATTAATGTTTGGAATACACAGTTTTCACCTTACACACACTTTCTGGGAACCAATTAACTTCGTAAGCCAAGGTATCACTGTATACATTTTCATTGGATGTACATTATTTTGCTGAATTCGAGCACTCGTCTCCAAATTTTTGTGAGTCCTATTTTTCCTCCAATCACATTCGACCACATTTTCCTAATTTCCCTCCTAAAATGTCTTCACATCGTGTTTTTTTTCCATATTAACATCGGCCAGAGTAAATCACGGCATTTTATCTCTGCGAACGACTTTGTTTATCCTCCCACCCCCTGAAAATAAATGGGGGGGTTACTCAGAAGGCCTTTGGCGAGTGAAAGTCAGTGCACCCCCCCCCACCCCTCCGAGCAGATGTAATCGTAGCGTGGGAAGCGACGTCGCGCTGATAAGGTTGTGTATAAATTAGCATGGATTTTTAGGTTAAAATACTTGTAAAGATAAGAGCGACTCCTTGAAATTACACCTGAGATGGGGGGGGGGGGGGGGGGGGGGGTGCTGGCGTTTGGCCCAGTCCGCCGCCGCCGCCGTCCACATAAATCTGAATGCGAGTGCTTTGTGCCTGCCCAGGTCACCCGTTCATGTGGGAAAAGAGAGATGAGAGACCGGGGGTCAATCTGGGCTAAGCCTTGCTGGTGCCAGCGGACTCCCTGGGACCTCCGCCGACTCCCCTCACCCCCTGCCCTCTCTGATGACATCACCAAAAGGCTGTCCGCGAGGATGACTCCGCGTTCGGGTATGTCGTCCCATCTGGCCGAAAAACGGATCGACGTCTTCTATGTACAAAACGGTGCCACTAAAATAATAATAATAATAATAATACATTTAATTTATAAGCGCCTTTCAAAACTTTCAAGGTCACTTTACAGTCACAGGATAACATTTTCTGCGGATGAGCAGCGGCAGCCACACGCGCCACCGTTCACTCAACCTGGAAGTAACTCAAATAGATAGAAAGCTAGCTAGCTAGCCAATAGATACTAATAGCTAGCTAACTAGATAGATTGCCAGCTCGATAGCTATATTATAATAATAATAATAATGATAATAATAATAATAATAATAATAATAATAATAATCATTTATGAGCACCTTTCAAAACTCTCAGGGTCACTTTCCAGTCACTGGATAACATTTTCTGTGGGTGAGCAGCGGCAGCCACACGCGCCAGCGTTCACTCAACCCGGAAGTAAGAGTAATAAGAACAATAATAATAATAATGATAATAATAAAAATAATACATTGTATTTATAAGCGCCTTTCAAAACTCTCAAGAACATAGCTAATATATAGTTAGCTAGATAGCTAGTCAGTTAGATAGCTATATCGCTAATAGATAGCTAATAGCTGGCAAATAGATAGCTAGCTAGGTAGCCAGCTTGATTTATCTTTCAGATCGGCAAAAGCGGACGAATATTGGAAAGCAGGTGGGAGAATGCCCCCCCCCCCCCCGCCCCAATGCAAATTAGCAGTTAGCTGATATTGTTAACCGCCAGTTTTGGACAAAAAAAAAACAAAACATGGGGACAAAAGAACCCTATTTTGGGTCCAAAATGGGTTGACGGGCGACTTGAATCAAGTTTATCCGACTTCCTGTTTTTGTTGCTCCAATTTCCGAACTTGTTTTATCGAGTGATTTATTCATTTGCCGTCGCTTAGCGCGAAACAACCCAGTAAAATTCAAACGAGCATATCCGTCCATTTTGGATCCAAATTCGTTTATTTTTGGACCCGACTATTTTTAGAGTGCATCAATCCGTCTGGATTGATGCGCTCGATGGAGTCGAGGAGGAAAAAAAGCGGGTGTTCCGGGAGCCGATCGGAGGCGCGATGCCGCTACCCTGCGCACCATTTTCTCATTCCGCCGGCTTTTGCGTGTCGACTCCGCTGTGCCGTTTGTCCGATGAGGAAAAACAGACGCCTCCTGTGTTGCCGCCTTTCTTCCTCCTCCTCCTCCTCCTCCTCTTCTCTTTCAGCCCCCCACCCCCACATAGCCACCCCCCCTATACGCTTTGCCCCTTGGTTTTTTTTTATGGCAGTCCTTCTGAAACAAATGACCTTAGTGGTGCATTAAATGCACGGTTAAGAATACAAGCGACATCCAATTTTCACACAATTCCGATTTCCCCCCCCCCGTCTCACCATCATCCGAACACACGACGCTGCCTAACGTCGGCTCGATTGATTTGGCACACGAGGGACTCGCGCTTCCAGTCGACTTCGGTCTGATAAATTCAAAACCGGCTCCCAATAAGCAAACGTTGGCATTCCGGGAAAGTACTTGGATGCGTTCTTTCCCGCTGTGATGTGCAGGTGAATGATGTCAGCGAGGGGGGGGGGGGTGTAAAAAATGTCGTTTATCATCCGGAAACTTCACACAAAATGACGTGAATATGGAAGATGTGGACAAGTGTTTAAAACAGTCGCACTATAAAACCATGCAATCCAAATATCTTTTCATATACAGTAAAGTCTCGTTATATCGATATTCTCGGGAGTCGGAAAAAAAAAAATATATATATATATATATATATATATATGAAAATATATTTTTAAATCTTTTTATATAAATATATATATGACACATGAAAAATTATCACATAAAAATATATCAAATATATGTATATTCTATTTTTTATTTATATACATATATATTTCTTAAATGTATATATTTATATATGTGTGTGTTTTAACGTCCGATTTTTTTTTTTTTTACATAAATTTACGTAAATTGTACTCATTAATCAGAATCAGAATCATCTTTATTGCCAAGTATGTAGAACACACAAGGAATAATAATTTTAAATAATCAAATTTATGCTCTCAACATCAACCCTACAGTGATATTAAAAGTCAAATAAAATATAATTAGATATATAATAGAATAAAAAATAAACAAATAAAATACAATAAAAGAAATATATTAAAAAGCTGTACCGAGTAAGGTGAATTGGATGTTTTGACAGTTGATCCATCAAATTCTCTAATGGTCTATTTTCATCTTCTTGCCAATATAAGAAAAAAAAGCTTCTAAAACAAACATTCCCCTTTTTCCCCAGACGTCTTCTACCAAAATTGTTGTCTCATTGCGGCGGACGGCCGTCAAACAGAGACACCAACATTTTGGGGACGGCTTTAACCGATTAAAATGAGATTACGAGCTCACGCGGAACATTGTCCGTCTTGATGTGATTATGAAACGCAGCATCCGTATGACATCACCGCGGGGGCTTCGTTTGATACATCTATGTTTGGCACTCTTTCTTTGTCCAAAATTGAGCGGCAAGAGCATGCTGGCTTCCTCCGTCCGTCCGCCCGCCGCTATCGCAGCCAACTGTCTGCTTTCATCCACCGTCGGCCATTTTTTTTTGTGCGGACGTTTGAGCGATGGCCCTGCTTTCATGCGAGCCACAAAGTCTCGCTTGAGGAGACAAACAAGATGAATGGACCATCAGCTCACAAACCACATCCTTCGCTCTACACAAAACTTGCCTTTTAAGTCACATTTGCCCAAATGTCAAAAGCAACTTATTTCAATAGAATTTTCCTTTTTTTAAAAAAAATAAATAACTAAATAAATGTTTTGATTTGCGAAACAACCGGCGATGTGAACGAAAGCCGGCCGCCGTTCATCAGCTCCCTCGCGAGGGTCGTACGTTATCCCACTGGTAATCCAGGTTTTTTTTTTTTTTACAACAGACAAGCACCCCGCCCACCCCCCACCCTCCTCACCCTTCACATTATGTGAGCTACCCCCCCCCCACACCCCTCCCCCCAAACATCCCAGGCCCATCCAGCGCCTTGTTTTTGTTTTACGGCATAATCCGTCTTGTCCGTCTTTGCTAGCGAATCCCATTTTTACGGCTTGCTTATACATTCCTGCAGCACATGGTTTACATACCGGGAAGGTGGGGGTTTAGGAGAGGGGCGGGGGGGGGGGGGGGGCGTCCTAAATCAGCTGGCAGCTCGGAGCAGCTGGGATAAGGTGGGGAAAGTTGTCATCGGGTAGACCCCCGCGCACCCCCACTCCCATACTCCCCTCCGCCTTACCTGCGATTAATGACGGCCCGCGTTTGACGATCGCGACGTTCGGGATTGACCCTCGCGATTAAATTACGACCGCGGAAATTAAATGTTGATTCCTGTCGCTGTCGGCAACGGGGGTTGGGGCTGCTAGCTACACCCCCCCCCCCACAACAATCCATGACTTTTCTTACAGGTGGCCGTTTATGAAATAATCCCGTTGTAGGGGGTTCATGTCAATGGGAGAATGCTGCCACTTGACCTGGCGACCTTCAAATCAGGGGTTGTGTGGGATGGTTGCAATTTGAAATACAGTGATACCTCGGCTTACGAACGCTTTAACTACCGAACCTTTCGCCTTACAAACGTTAAATTTGCGAGAATATAATCTTGGCAAACAAACTGTTTTTTGGGAAACACACGGAGCGCCACAATGAGTGATGTGTCGTTTGTGAATGAGCCGGTTCTTGGAGCTGTATCTCTGAAGTAAACAAAGCTGAAAATGGCAGTTGTCTTTTTCCCCCTCTATTCCCCACCCCCAGTCTTCGGTTAAAGCCGCATGTGATTGGTCAAGATCCTTGGTAGAGGAGGGAGGATAAAGGGAGATAACAGAGCTTGAAACAAAAAAGCAAAAGTGAAAAAAAAACAAATGAAATGGTTAGAAAAAGGATATAAAACAATGTGAAATTTGGACTCGTTTCAACTTTATTGATAGTTCAAAGGCAGAGTGAAGACTACAAGGTTAAAATATCATTCACGCTCCACAAATAACCCGCACAAGCCATCTGTACAATTTGAACAGAAAAGACAAGCAAGGGAACCAGCTATTAATGAAGTTTCTAGTGTGTCTGCCTGCATCTGCACACATCACAACTTCCAAGATGTACAACCCAGAGCTCCTTGAGACACGTTATCCAAAAAGTTATCAACCCAGCTAAACAGAACACAATTGGTGAGGAACAAGGTAAAATTATCGCCAAGAAAGCATGGCAACTTCACTCGGATATCATCAAGAGGCAACCTGGAAGTTCGTCATTCTTTGATGATTTCAAGGCTAGCCCCGGATGGTTCGAGAACTTTAAGCGTCGTACAGGGATTCATAGTGTCATTCGTCATGGTGAGGCAGCCAGTTCTGACGATAACGCTGACGATAACGCTGCCAAAGCTTACAAGGAATCATTCTTTAAGATGGTGGAAGAAGGTTATGTTCCTCATCAAGTGTTTAATGCTGATGAAACCGGCCACTACTATTCATCAAGCCATCAATGACCATCACAAAGGTAAATAAAATGACTTTGTTACACAGTACATTTTATTTATTAAATTTCAATACCATAGCACATTTATTATACATAAAACAAGGTATATTTTGTGTAGTTTTTAGTCTTATTTAGTAGAAAATTGTTTTATGGGGATCTGGGAACGGATTATTCTTATTGTAATGCTTTCCAATGGGAAATAAATGTTTGGCAGATGAACTTTTCACCTTACACACTTTCTGGGAAGTTCATCAGCCAAGGTATCACTGTATATATAAAACAGTATATGTGCATCTTATTTGTCATTCTCATCCCTGCAAAAAAAGATCCAATAGGAAGCGTTGTTGTCCCCCTGACCCCGCCCCCTTTGTAGCGGTTCGCCTTGGGGCAACACCTGTAAATGTAATCCTATTAGGATTTGTCAATGAGTTGCCCCCCGCCTTCTGGTGCCCATTCATAAAATCTTGCCATCTTTACAGGGGTCCCAAAAGCAGCTAGGTTGGTTCTAATGAGCAAAGAAGGGGGAGGTGGGTGTCGTCGGTGACCCCCACCGCCTGGTCGGTCGCCACTCTTCGGGGTGGGTCCGGCGGCCATTTAAAAGCCGCCTGTGTTCCAGGTGAGGGCCTGCCACACAAATCCTCTGTTACCTCCTGTGCCTTTAAAAAAAAGCTTCTTTCAGTCATGTTAACAGCTCATAAATGGCCGCCCACATCTTCAGACCCTCCAAAATAAGCGCCGGCCAGCGGCTTTCGTACTAATCGCCCCCCAGGAGTTTCTTTTTCTTTTTTTGAGGGGGTGGGGGGGCAGAAAAATGACGGCTTTAAAAGCGATAACGCTAGCTGCCGGATAAGGCGCACGCTCATTACATACAAAGTCTGTCAAATGAAATAAGGACAAATGACAACAAAAATGTATCTCAATATTACAATACAACAAAAATAATCTTAATATTAATCATGATTTTCATGTGTGATAGAAATAAAAATAAAAAAATAAAAACTGATACAATACCTCATTCCCCTAAACCAGGAAGTAGCTCTTAGCTAACCAACGTAAATATACCGCTCTATTATTAATTTTGGGGGGGTTTAAGCTAACGTTATTTGTATTTAAAAGCATTTTCGCCACTGCTTTCTCGCCAAAAAATGCTCTCCTCATCATTTTATCTATTTTCTACCTAGCTAACTATCTATTTGCTATCCATTTGCTATCTATTAGCCATCTGTCTAGCTAGCTAGCTATATAGCTGGCTATTTATTAGCTATATGGCTATCTAGCAAGTTAGCTAACTCTCTAGATGGCTATCTATTAGCTATCTGTTGGCTAGCTAGCTTTCTATCGATTTGAGTTACTTCCGGGTTGAGTGAACGCCGGCGCGTGTGGCTGCCGCTGCTTACCCACAGGAAAACTGATCCTCTGACTGTAAAGTGACCTTGAGTTTTGAAAGGCGCTTAGAAATGAAATGTATTATTATAATTTTTATTGTATATCACTTTGTCGTGTATATATTACCATTCAAGTATTCCACACTCCTTATTTTATTTATTTTTTTTTGTCTCCACTCCCAGCAGCTGTTGCTCGGGTGACGTCAGGAAAGAAGAAAAATCATCCAAATCCGACATCCTCCCCGGTCCGCTAAAATAAGCTTATTTTAAGCATGCGGAAGAAGCGGCGAGGTGAGTTTGTTCTTCTTGAAACGTCTTACGAGCAAAAAAAAAAAAAAAGGATGTTAGCTCATTAAGGAAAAGGGGGAACCATAAATCTGTCCCGCCGCCTTCACTTGCGCCCCTTCACATCTGGACGCTAGCTTCTCTTCTTCTTTCGCCCGGGGATTTATGGTCCACGTCACCATTTGCCGCTGGTACCGCCGCCTCTCGCGTTCGGGACCTCCGCCAAGGCCTTAATACCCCCCCCCCCAGCAGCCCTCCCTACCTTAATCCGGATACTCGTGTGAACATGTGCTGTGTCTGGTTACCGCGTTGTGATAATAATAATAATAAATAATAAGAATAATACATTTCATTCATAAGCGCCTTTCAAAACTCTCAAGGTCACTTTACAGTCACTGGATAAGTCTTGCTGTGGGTGAGCAGCGGCAGCCACACGCACCAGCGTTCACTCAACCCGGAAGTAACTCAAATAGACAGAAAGCTAGCCAGCTATCTAATAGATAACTAATAGCTAGCTAGCTAGTTAGATAGCGAATAGATAGCTTTCTAGGTAGCCAGCCAGCTAGTCAGATAGCAAATAGATAGCAAAGATAGCTAGCTAGGTGATGTCACAATATGATTAAATTAGGGAGCAGTGGATTTGTAGTCTGCGTGGGAGTAAACGCCGTGTAAAATATCCGAGTTTGTCTTTAGGGAAAAATATTTTGTAGAAAGATCGGAAAAATGAGTTTTATTGTGCCATAAATTTACCAAGTGGTCGAAACGCCCTAGATGCGCCCCCTGGTGGTGAGGCAGACAAAAGCCTTACTCGGCATTTGTTAGAGACAAAAAAAAAACGTGTTGAACAAATGTAGCGTTAGCACATGTTAAATAATCACCGTTATTTCAAGTTGTTTTTCTTTCTGTAAATCCCAGCAAATGCACACCAGATGTCAAACGCTAACGCCATTTCGCAACGTCTTCATTTTTATCTCCCGCTCAGACATGACATCAGCAACGCTACTAAAACCCTTTCCGAAATCCACTTTGACAAGCTCAAGTTTGTCTTCTGTTTTGAGCGCGATCCCGGCCCTCCCTTTTCCCAGGGTCCCGGGGTTGTCCGGGTAGTCCGATAGATCAGCGGCGTGACCGTCATGATGTAGCGAGCCCCCGGGGTCGGAATCTCCCGTGTACGTGTAGACAGGAGCGAGCGGAGGCCACGACCGAACACGCAACGCCAGACGCTTCCAATTAGCCTAGCGCCCGTATCACGTGGACACACCCTTTGCGGCTGTGAACATTTGTTTTTGTTGTTTTTTGCTTTTACTAGACATCAAGGAAGAAAAATCAATTCATATCGGGTTTTTTTATTATTTATTTTGTAGAACAGGACCAACAAAAATATTTACCATATACAAGTACAGTAATACCTCGGTTTACGAACCCCTTGGCTTACAAACTTTTCGGTTGACGAACGTTAAATTTATGAAAATTTTACCTTGGCATACAAACTATTTTTCGGGATACACGCGGAGCTGCCACAATGAGCGATGTGTCGTTCGAGAACGAGCCCGTTCTCCTAGTACAGTACAGTTTATTTCTTTCATTATCATACCACAGAATATTTATTATACATAAAAAAGGTATATTTTGTGTAGTTTTAAGGCTTAGAAAATTAGAAAGTAGAAAATTATGTTTTATGGGGACCTGGAAACGGATTATCCTCATTTTAATGGTTTCCCCATGGGAAATTAATTGTTGGGATACACACTTTTCGCCTTACACACTCTGTTTGGGAACCAATTAAGTTCGTAACCCAATGTATCACTGTATAAGGCGTACCCCCCAATGAATGTTATATTTTCAAACTTTTTCCTTATATAAGGCGCACCTTGAATGAACCAAAAAAGTTTACCAAATATTATATAAATACAGGTAACATCCGACTTACGACCGGCTAGACTTACAACCACCCGTACTTGCGACCACGACCTCCAGACCCTATTTTTTATGTTATTTTTTTTCTTCTACGCCTGGCACCGCAAAGCGCTAGCAGGCCGGTAACGTGTACGACAATTTTGGCCAGCCAGCCAGCATCTCACTCTCGCACAGCAATCGACCATGTGATGGCACCAGAGGGGAGGGTTTGCGAGTCATTTAGCCTCCGAGTCTCTATTCAACATTTTGAATGGATTTCGACTTACAACCACCGATTTACGACCGTTTGGTCGGAACGGAACTCGGTCATAAGTCGGATGTTACCTGTATAAGGCACACTGGACTATAAGGCGTACCTTGAATGAATGAAAAAAAGTTTTCCAAGTATCACAAATATAGAAAAGTTTTCCATACAGAAGGTACACCACATAAAGCGCTACAGTAGAGAGGCTAGGGTAACGCATGACTTCTTCGATAGAGGTGGTGCGGGGAGTTCTGGTGGCTGATGACAGTCACTCCATATTACTTGACATATAAAATGTTCGATGTCCCGTTGTTCGTAACTGGAATGTTCATAAGTAGGGGAGAAATAATTATACTGATTAAAATTATGAATGTACAAAATTTGACACATTTTTTTGCTTTAAATCACCAACAAAATAAAACAACACAACACTCGAAACCATATGTAGGATACAACGCAAATTCAAACTCCAAATCCGAACTTTTGATTGATCTGTTATCTGCAACGATGACGGACGCTCAGGCTCATTTAGCCATTTGTAGCTATCCAGTCGCTCGGCTTCAAATGTTTCGAGCCATGGCTGCGCTCACTCTCATTCGTTATCTTTCATAAATTTAATTTTTTTGGCGTCCAGCTGTGTCTGTTGCCAGGAGCAGTTATCTTGGCTTAGAGCAGATGCGCGTGGCACAAAAGAAAGCTTTTCCTTTAATGTTATCACCGCGCTGCCGGCTAATGAAGATAATGCGACTACGCCGCATCACAGGGACGCTTTTATTACGTTTCGGGGGCCGTTTATCCTCATCTTGACTGATCACTCTGGGGTTTTTATTTATTTATTATTTTGTAGGGGTGGACCGGGGTAGGGTCTGGCGACAATGTCGCGGCGGCATCTGTTTTGCCCTGGGCGGGCAAGCCGGGGCTTGTTAGCGACGTTAGCCTCGGCTAAGTGCGCTCTCCATGTGGGGGTCAACATGAGATTAGTCACTCTGTTGTTGTTATGGTAACGCAGAATCACCAAATATGAATCATTTTGCTTGGGATGTGTCAGCGTTAGCACCGATGCTAACGGCGTTAGCGTGAAAGGCTAGCATTCCCCATGCTCTGTCGTCTGAATATGAATATTGATTTAAAAAATGTTTGATTTGGTGTTGCCGTGTTTAAAAAAAACATTTTGGGGGGGTTATTTATTTATATAATAATAGATATCATTTATAAGCGCCTTTCAAAACTCTCAAGGTCACTTTACAGTCACAGGATAAGTTTTTCTGTGGGTGAGTAGCGGCAGCCACACGCGCCAGCGTTCATTCAACCTGGAGGTAACTCAAATAGATGGAAAGCTAGCGAGCTAGCTAATACATAAATAACCAGCTATCTATCCAGCCAGCCAGCTAAATAGCCATACAGCTAGCTAGATTGCCAGCCAGCCGGCTAGACAGCTAATATATAGCAAATAGCTAGCTAGCTATTGATTGATATAGCGCTTTAACAACAGCGGAAGCTGTAACGAAGCGCCAACATGGACAAAAAGGCAAATGCTCCAATTAAGTTGTTTAACATCAGGTTGCGCTAACAAATATTGTCACTCATAGCTTTATGCTACATTGTTGTACGACGTTATTTTCAGCGATACAATCTGACGTTTGGAACGTTACGCTAGCTCATGTTGTTGACACACTACTTAGCATTGTTCAAGCTAACTATATGCTACGTAACACTACTTTAAATATACCTATATGTATATATACATATATATGTATATATATGCACCTTTATGTATTTATTGATTTATATAACACCTGCACCAAAATCTGAACAGCGTCGTTAGCGAGTACACCGCGCTTGTAAAAAAAAACATTGTCGCACACGAAGATGATAAATGTTTATTCCGCTACATCATGTTTTAAAACAAACACGTTTTTACTGGCGCTCACGTCGAGTTAGCGCGAGCATCACTTCAGATGCTTGTAAAACTGTCGCCCCCCGCGCTAAAATCCTCCATGTTTATTTGAGGACGTCAAGTTACAACAAAAAGTGAGTTTTACTGGCCAGGCAGATGGCACAAACTTTTTTTTTTCCTTTGCTCTATCGCGGCTTTAGACAGTGCGCCGTTTATTTTCAGTGTTTGGATTGATTTTGCCTCTTTTTGGTGTGGTTGGATTTGAATTTGGGTTTTCTGCAATCAAAATAGGTTAATTGTTGTGTAGATTTTTTTGTGGATTGTTATGAGATTGATATTTTCATTAAATGGAAATTTTGGTCTGCATTTTTTGGTGATTTTTGCAAAGTTGCAATCGATCAGCTACGCGTCTTCAGTTGACCTCATTCAAGATGCCTTGAAAAGCTATTAGCTGGCTATCTTGTTATCTAGCTGGCTATCTAGCTATTTAGCTAGCTACTTTATCTATTAGCTATATACCTAGCTAGCTATCTATTCGCTAGCTATTAGCTATCTATTTACTAGCTATCTATTTGCGAGCTAATAACTATCTATTCGCTGGCTAGCTAGCTCGGTATCTGTTTGAGTTGCTTCCGGGTTGAGTGACCTTTAGTTTTAAAAGGCACTTATAAATGAAAATATATTATTGTTCTTATTATTAGGTATCTATTAGCTAGCTAGCTCGCTTTCTATCTATTTGAGTTACTTCCGGGTTGAGTGAATGCTGGCGCGTGTGGCTGCTGTTACTCACCCACTGCAAAACTGTGACTGTAAAGTGAACTTGAGAGTTTTGAAAGGCGCTTATGAATGACATGAATTATTGTTATTATTATTATTAGCTATCTATTACCCCTTGAAGGGAAAAGCTGAAAGGAAAAAAATATTAGCTATCTATTAGCTAGCTAGCTTTCTTTCAACAGTATTGGAGTTACTTCCAGGTTGAGAGAATGCTGGCGCGTGTGGCTGCCGCGGCTCACCCACAGGAAAAAACTTATCCTTTGACTGTTATGTTGAAAGGCATTTATAAATGAAATGTATTATTATTGTTGTTATTAATGGTTTGAATTCTCAATTTATTTATCTGTTGGTTACATTTTTGGGAGGGTAATTTTTATCAATATGTGGTATTTTTTCTTAAAATATTTATTTTTACATAAATTTGGGTCTTGGGTTGTACTATTTTAGTAGGATTACCTTGACAGAGTTTCACATTTTTTCCCCATTGGGTTTAATCATTTTTTTTAACATTTCAATTGTTTGGATAATAGAAATGTAACTAAGATGGGGGTTGTCAGGAAAACTGTCCTGTTTATACTTCCTCCGATTTTTGCATACTTTTTTAATAAGCGATATTGCCTAATGAAATATTTTGGTTGAATGATATTCATTGACAGTTTAGGTTGTTTTTGTTTGTTTGTTTGTTTTTGGGGGGGGGGGGGTGGCCTCATTAGACGTTGCATTTTCACTCATTTAAAGGCTTAATAAATAACTCCGCTACGAGGAGTGAAAGTGTGTCGTGTCTTTAACGCTCGTCGGACCGTGTGAGGCAGCTCCCAAACGTCAGACCATAAACCACCCCCCCCCTCCTCCCACCCTCCACCATGTTTTTATCTCATACATTCCGACTCTCTGCTTTGTTTATTTGAAAGTGTTGTAAAAAGAAAAATCCAATCTGGTCTGGATTGCTAAATCCATTGCAAGCCCAAATCTAAATGGGGGGCTTTGATGTGTGTGTTGTTATTGTTTGTATCAGTGCTTATCACCAACCCCTTCCCCTAACTCACAACCCCCTGAAGCGCACGCCTCAATCGCATCCCTGCGTTATTACACCATTCCCTTTATTTGACAATTCCACCTCACCCGCCGCCACATCCTCTGCACCATCCATCCATCCGTCTGTCTGTCTGTCCATTCATCCAGAGTGTCCCCCACCCCAACCCATGACGACGACCCACCCCCTACATCCCTACCCCATGATAAGGATGATGGATGGAGCAGAACTGTGGCTCCAGCCAAGAAGCCCGGCAGCTTCCTCCAAACTAAGAGATACTGCGAAGAGGGATGGGGGGCATATTGGGTAGTGGGCTCGCTATTTATTTGGTGGGGGAGGGTGGGGTGGGGGGGCAACATCGCCTAATTAAATAAGTGTGCGAAAAGCAGATGAAGTATAAGCAGGTCATATTTTCCCAACCCCCCCAATTTAAGTTCCAGCCTTTGATTTGTAAACATGTCTGTCCGGCCAATCATCTCTCATAATTTAGCTAGAGACTGTATCTATTAGCTAGCGAGCTAGCTTCCTATCTATTTGACTTACTTCGGGGTTGAGTGAATGCTGGCGCACGTGGCTGCCGCTGCTCACGCACAGAAAAACTGATCCTGTGACTGTAAAGTGACCATGAGAATTTTGAATGGCGCTTAGAAATGAAATGTATTATTATTATTATATAATGCGCAATTATCTAATGTAATGTTAAAATATTGTTTTGGGCAAAAATAAATAAATAAAAATAAAAGAATAAATGACACTAAAATAATCATTCAATGAAAATGCACTGTGAATGAGTTGAATGAATTAATTAATTAATTAATAAAAAATAAAAATGAAGAAATACATAGATTCATGGATAAATAAATACATAAATATATACATCAATACATGAATAAATACATACGTATGTTGGTCAACAAGATTTAGAAAAAAAATAAATGTAGCGTAGTGAAAAGTTAAATACAGGTAACATCCGACTTACGACCAAGTTCCGTTCCAACCAAACGGTCGTAAGTCAAAATGGTCGTAAGTCGAAATCCATTCAAAATGTTGATGGGTGTATGGATGGTTGTAAGTCGAGCTGGTCGTAAGTTGGTTCACTATCGCTTCCATTGAGCATTTCTTTACCGAGCCACAAGAGGGCGACTGCGTTGCACATTTTCAAGTGTGGCTTATCTGCTCTCTCCTAATTGGAATTTTATTTTATTTTTTTTTTTCTTATTTTGTCTCATCTGGTTAGCGTCAAGTCTCAGCGGACGGAATGTGGAAACGCAATTCCTTAATGATTTGTTTGCCTTCCAGATAGACAAGTGAAGGATTTTAAAAACATTTTTGATGGCTAATTTTGTTCAGTTTGGACATTTTGTTTTGGTTATGAAAGGGAGAAGATAGCGTTTCCCACGCATGCATACATTTCCGCTATTTTTGGGGTGTGGGGTGAATATGGTGGACCGACTAATGAGAATTTTGATAAGACATAGGTTGGTTTATGTGTCATATTATTTGTTATTGATTTATGTTTTGTCATTTTGACTTTTGTTTATGTAAACATTAGTAAGAAATATTGTGCTAAGTCAATTTTCTTGGTGTTTTCTGTAATACCGTACAATAGCTATCTGGCTGGCTAGCTAGCTATTAGCTATCTATTGGCTTGCTAGCTAGCTTTCTATCTATTTGTCTTACTATTTTTTCCGATTTACTTCCGGGTTGAGTGAACGCTGGCGTGTGTGGCTGCCGCTGCTCACCCACAGTAAAAACTTATCCTGTGACTGTAAAGTGACCTAGAGAGTTTTGAAAGGCGCTTAGAAATTTAAAAAATATATATTATTATTATTTATTTTCATACAATTTGCTTTCATTGCTTTTTGCTTGGTTCGCTCAATAGCAAATAATGGAGAAAAAAATCCCGGAAATTCAACAAAATTCCTTTTTGGTTTATATTCCTGAAGCTTTTCTTTCAATATTTTTTTCCCCAAATTAAAAATAAAAACAATTTATTTAACCAAATAAATGAATAAAATTCTTCCCCTTCACCTTAGAATGTGGTAAATAAAATGAAGAATGAATTTCTTAACTAATTCTTTTAACTTAAAGTTTTCAACTTTTCAGCAAAAATGACATTGAAAAAAATGCTTTTGTCACTGAAAATTAATCCATATATTTCATTTCTAATTAGAATTATTATTTTTTTTAATTGATTTAATTTTCAACACAATTATTTACTCTTTTGTATTTCGACTGGTTTTCGATAAAAGAATAAAATCCAATTGCTGTTTTTTTTTTTTCAGGGAGATTTTGCCTTTTACCCCCTAATTTCTTAGTGATTGTTAGCACACCCAAAGATTTGCTAAACTATATTTGGGGGTCACGACTCCCATCCAACAAAACTTTAAATGCGATTGGTTCATCTAGAACCAGACCTCAGATAGACGTGAAGTGGTGTGCACACTTTTCCACTTTTGTATGTATCTTTAATATTTTATTTTCAAGAAAGTGCGCGTCGTCGCCATGATTGAAGCGTGTTTACGGCAGGTGGCTTAAACATTTACTTTTTCCTCTCCGTAGGCTAAAAAAAACCGCGACAACTCTGGATGACTTCACACCGGTCGGTGCTACGGAGCCGACATTTATGAGCAACGGTCGGCACGTGACCATGACGCCCGGAGACAAAAGAAAGAAATGCATACTGGCATGGGATTGGCTAATGAGATGAAAGCGGAGTACCCGGAGAAAAGCCACGCACGCAGGCCCAAGAAAAACCTGCCAACGCCACACAGGAAAACCGGAGCCGGAATCGAACCCTGGAGCGCTTCACTGCGAGGCGGAGGTGCTAACCAGTCAATCCCGGTGCCGCTCGTATTTATTTGTATGAATTAATTTCCCCAAAGGAGGTTAAAGCAATCCGTTTTTTCCCCACTTCAGGCTTGACAAGGCAAGTCCAAATGGATGTGGGAAAAGTGGATCAAGACTTTGAGGAGGTGAACGGCGATGAGCGCATGACAGCAGGAGCAGATGAGACGAGGAAAAGTCCAAAAAAAAAGAAAAGTCATGGGAAGAAAAGTAAAAAGGAAGATGAGAGGCGACGAGAGTGATGAGGTGAGTTTGAGCCCGCGCGAAATTTCAAAACCTTGCAACCACTGCACCACCGTCTTCATATTCACCTTGCGGTTTTGCAAGGGAATGATGCCATTTTTTGACATCTCAAATGAAAATCAACCAAGAAAAAACATTTTGTAGAAAATAGGCATATTTTCTTTCATCTAATATTTTTCATCGTTCCCCATAAAAAAGGGAAAAGTACATGAGAAAATAAAATTCTGAATGAATGAAAAGACTTATGGGGAAAAAATGGAAAAATATTATTTTTATACCAAATTATATAAGAAGAATATATTTTTTTCCAGGGGGAAAGATATTTTTTCAAAATATTTTTATAATACAAATTAATTTTCACATACACAAAGCTCCTCATAAAGGATTTATTGATAAAAAGCCAATTTGTTTTCACCTTAGGATTTTGCAAGAGAAAGATGCCTTTTTTAACATCTCAAATGACAAAAAAAACAACAACAAAATTACATTTAATAAAAAATAGGCATCTTTTCTTTCATTGAATATTTTTTTCTTGCCCAAAAAAAGGGGGAAAAAATTAAATGTGAAAATAAAATACTGAATGAATGAAAATAATTATCGGAGAAAAAAAAAGAAATTCAGAACGATCATATTTTTTACCAAATTATATGTAAAGAAAAGTTTTTTTTTCAGCGGGGAAAAATATTTAAAAAAAGGTAATTTTTTTAAATAAAAATAAAACAAATTTTGCATTTCAAAGCTCCTTACATGCCTGGGTTTCAAAAAAAATAGCAAGAAAGACATACCCAGGATTATATGTCTACATTAAAAATAACAACAACATATTTGCCATTTTGACTCAACCCCAAAAAAAAACATTTTGATGACTTGATGTGCTTGTGAATGAGCAGATCTGATATATGGTGCGGGGAACGGAGGGGGGCTTAGAACCCCCCCCCCCCATCCTCCAACGGCCATTAGGGTCCCCCCGCCGAGCGAGGGAGATAAGGAGGGAATTGAAAAAAGTGGAGGAAAGAGGAGAAAGAGGCTTCTCCGTTGCTATCTATCTTCACCCCTCCCTCATCTCTTTGAGCTTGATTAGCCTGCGAGCTTTAAGAGGCTCGTTATCAAGCTCCGAGGCCAGGCAACTTCTTCTTCTTCTTCTTCTTCTTCTGACTGATGACGCACACACAAACCCCTTTTTTTGCGTGTCTCTCTCTCCCTCTCTCCTTGACTGATGTGGAGTCACGATGCCAGAATGCGGTCAAGCAATCGGTCGCGTCGGCGGACCTGAGGGACTCCAACATGTCTGCCGGCCGTTTTGCGTCCCTTCTCCTAAGGCCGATTACAATTTTTTTTTTTTTTTTTTTTTGGGCTCTTTTTCATGTCAAGCGACCAATCTGTTACACATAAAATACATCCATTGCGGGAACCTGAGTGAGATTGTCCAAGGCATAGACCCAAAAGTTGAGTTTTCGCTAATGCTAAATGAAAACCAATTCCAATCGCTCAAAAAGTTTACGGAATTGCCAGGAAATTTTAGTCCATGTTAAAAGATGAGTTGCTAACATCCGTATCATAAATTCTCATTGCAAAACCGTCATAAAACATTTTTCGTTACAGTGAACAATTTTGACCCTTTTATGACATGAAATTTCAGTTGGCTATTTTTTTTTCTTGGATACATAGATAAATACAGAAATAAATAAATACCTCTTAAAATATAATTTCCCCCCAAAAATGTCCCAATATTAATGACGTGGCCAAAAAAATGTTTTTACGTGTATCCTCAAATAAAATAAAAAATAAAAATAAATAAATAAATAAATAAACACCTTTCAAAACATATTTCCCCCGAAAAAAGTTCCCAAATTAATGACATGGGCAGAAATATTTTTTAACACGTACCCACTCATAAAATAAATAAATAAATACTTCTTAAAATATATTCCCCCCCCCCCCAAAAAAAAGCCAATTCCAATCGCTCGAAAAGTTTTAGGAATCACCATGAAATTTTAGTCCATGTCAAAAGATGAGTTGCAAACATCCGTTATTCAATAACTTCTCATTGCAAAACCGTCATAAAACATTTTTCGTTAAAGTGAACAATTTTGACCTTTTTACGATATGAAGTTTCAGTTGGATTTTTTTCCCTCCATTTTTCTTGGGGGGGGGGGGTGTTTTTTTTTTTTTGTTTTTTTTTTTAAGCACTCTGGTTGTCAGGACATCTTTAACGTTCCCCACTCTGATGCATCTGTCCGCTTCGCTTTTGTTTATGGCGTCAAGAATGTTAAGGCTACACGTTAGCCTTGGCTACTTCACGTGTGCAAATGTGAGCCTGCTGGAAAAAGAAGGTGGGGGGGGCGAGGGGGTGGCCATCCAATGGAGTGCAGTTCTGGTGAATTTTGCTGGCTGTTTAGTCTAGCAATCACCATGGTGACAAGGAGTCTAGCTTTAAGGATTTTTTTTTTGAGGAGGGGACAGGGGGGTACAACGGGTCAGGGTAGTTAGAGGCGCTCCGGGTCAACCAGGATTAAATGGCGTCCTTCAAACCAAACGTATGCCATTTCTCTCGGAAGGATTCCAGGAAAAAAAAAAGTTCAAATGTGAGCAAACTAAAAGTTGACATCTAAACTAAAAACCTTTGGAATCTTGAAAAAAAAAAAAAAATTTCTGATAATAATTCCCAAAAATTGTAATCATCTATGCGGAAAACTTACAATACGAGAAGGATATTTTTAAAGAACATGTTTTGGGTCAGGGATTGCTAAATAAATACCTCTTAAATTATATCCCCCCCCCCCCCCCCCCCCAAAAAAAAAAAAAAAAAAGTCGCAAAATTAATGCAGTGGCCCCCAATTTTTTGTACATGTGTGCACTAATAAAATTAATAAATACCTCTTAAAATATTTTTTCTCCCAAAAAGTCCCAACATTAATGATATTGCCCAATTTTTTTTAACGTGTAGCAACTAATAAAATTAATAAATACCTCTTAAAATATATCCCCCCCCCAAAAAAAATCCCCAAATTAAGGGCATGTATGCACTAAATAAATACATAAATAAATGCCTCTTAAAATATATATATTCCCCCAAAAAGTCCCAAAATTAATGACATGGCCAAAAATGTTTTAACATGCATCAACTAATAAAATGAATAAATAAATGCCTCTTAAAATATATATTTCCCCAAAAAGTCCCAAAATTATTTACATGGCCATAAATGTTTTAATGTGTAACACCTAATAATTAAATAAATAAATAAACCCCCCCCCCAAAAAAAAGTCCCAAAATTAATGATGTGGCCCAAAAATGTTGTTTAATGTGTATCCACTAATAAAATAAACATAGAAATAAATAAACACATCTTAAAATATATTCCCCCCCCCCCCCCCCAAAAAAAAAAAGTGCCAAAATTAATGATGTGGCCTCCACGATTTTATCCACTAAATATAAAATTCTTAGGAATAAATTTGGACAGATATTCCAGCAACAATGACCGGGTAAAGATTAATACGATGACAATAAAACATTTTTAATCTCTAACAATGTAATATCAAGCTTATTGAAGCATTTACAAAACACACATCAAGCAAAAAGGTTGCCCGGAGAGGCCCAAATAAAAAGAGGGTGTCAAGACTTTTGTGGTGCCGCCATTAAAAGAAAAAGGCGCACGTGCGCACGGGGCCCGGTCTGGACAATTTTAAATTCTGTGTTGACAACTGAAAGGCAATTCCCGAAACTTGGTTCTCGGCCAATCACGCCGTCTGCGTCCAGGCAGACGTTTTTCACACTCGTCCTTGACGGTCACGTGTTTCATTCCCCGATAAAAGATCCAAACTAGCGCCTATCGAGGCGTGTAGATTTTTTGGGGTCCACGAATAGCGACAAGTCACATACGCGTGAGCAAGAGTTATAGACGCTCCTCAGCCTTTCAACGAAGCTCGAGATGCACTTTGGCGGTGGCCGTATATCACTGCGCTAGCACCGCTAATGACCGACCGAGCGTTGGAGAAGGAGGGGAAAAAAACTACCCCTTTCGTCCGATACTGACCCCTACTGGACGACGACAAGATCTGCGCAATAAAAAAAAATGGGCCAGCAAAGTAACATTGTGATCGTCAGTTCGGCAATTTCAACATTGCGAATTACAACAGTGAGCAAACAAAGTGAAAAAGTGAAATTTTGAATTATAATCTAAATAAAATTAAGGTGGATAGCACCACAAAAACGCTATCTTACAAAAATCAATTATTATGAATAAATGAAGAAGTCACATTTGGCGAAAACAAAAAAACAGTAAAAATGTCCTACTTGTGTGGGGGAGTTATTATTATGGCCAATCATAATTTTGGAAGAACAAAAATTAAAAGGGTGAATTTTATTTTGCCAAAAACAAACTCGGTTTGAAAGAATATATATTAGTTTGAAATATAGTTTTTTGTTTTTATATATACAGTATATGAATGCAGAAATCTTTCTAAATATTTTAAATACATTTTTACAATAAATTAATACATTTTAATATATATTTTTAAAAATATTTTCGTTAACTGCATTTTCCACTTTTGCACATTTAAAAAGATTTTTTATATTATTTATAGATAATTTTTATATATACAGTTTCTATATATATATATATATATATATATACACAGATTTTTTTCATATTAATACATTTTAAAAATAAATTAATACCTTTTAACATTTTTGGAAAGATTTTAGTTAACTGCATTTTCCACTTTTGCACATAAAGAGAGAGAGAGACAGTTTTAATAGATTTTTAAAATAATACATTTTTTTTAGATTTTAGTGAACTGCATTTACAGAAATATTTTTTCATATTTTTAATACATTTTTAAAATAAATTAATACATTTTTAATATATTTTTGCCAAGATTTCAGTTAACTGCATTTCCCACTTTTGCACGTGGAAAAAAAAAAATATATATATATATATATAGAGAGAGATTCATATTTTTAATAATTTTTAAAAAATAAATTAATACATTTTTTTATAAAAAAATATTTTAGTTAACTGCATTTTCCCCTTTTGCACATTAAAAATGTTAATTAATTGCTACAACTTTAGTTGTTTAGTTGTCTTTAGCAAAATTTCCGTCCTGCATCTACAAACGTATAAAAAGGGCTCAACCCCAATGTCAAGTTCCTAATTTTTTAACCGTCATAAATAAAATAATCTTTGCCTTAAACAAGAGCAAATTTTGTCAAACTAAAATGTTTTTAAATGATTTTTCTTGTGGCATTTTGACTTTAGTCTCAAACATATTTCTTCTGGTGAAATCCCAACTGAACATGAATGCTGACATTGTCACCAAATGTACCCACAATCCCTGTCGTCTGTCTACCAACAGACCCGAACGTTTTGATTGACAATCTCGTTCCGATGGAAACAGACGGCCAAATCAGCGGGGGTCCGATAAATCCGGGCCCCCGTGCGGCCCTTTGCCCTCGACCCCCGCCCTCCCCTCGCCGCGGACGGCCGCACTTATCAGACGCTCCCCGCTGCCGTTGTTTTAGAGGTCAGAATTGTTTGTTTGCCCGCAGCCTCGCGCCATGATAGTCGGACTACGCCCGAGCGCCCCACGCATATGTCGTCGCCCCCTCCTCCATCGAAGCAACGCACCGTCACCTCATCTTAATCTGAGCGTTATCAGTCCACTCCCTCATCCCCCGCAAACTCGGAACTTGTCCTTTTTTTTTTTTTTTTGTTGCAAAAGGAACACTTCCCTCAGGAAATGACAAAAGACTTGGATCTAGATAGAATGCATCTCTATCTGTCATGGCGGAAAATGGAGGAGTGAGGGGGGGGGGGGGGGGGGTCACGTTATCACAGTACATGTCATTCAGGTGGGCTTCATCGCCCTCAGGTTCAAATGCATCCATCCACTGAGCCCCATTCTTACAAGTGTGCGATACACAAGCTCCCTCTGATGGTAGGGGAAAGAATTGCGGCTTAAGTGCAATTCGCTTGTATTTAACTTTGAGGTTGCGCAATGCAGTATTTATTTTGTTCCCACCCCCCCAATTTCAAGTTTTAATGTCAGGTTGAGTAGCTAATCAGAAATAAAATTGCAAAAAAATAAAAAAAGCACTCCCACCTTTGTAATAATAATATAAAATAGCTAGCTACCTAGCTATCTATTTACTATCCATTAGCTATCTAGCTGGCTAGGTAGCTATCCCGTGACTGTAAGGTGACCTTGAAGAGTTTTGAAAGGTGCTTATAAAAGAATGTATTATTATTATTATTATGGTATCTATTAGCTAGCTAGCTTTCTATCTATTTGAGTTTCTTCTGGGTTGGGTGAACGCTGGCGCGTGTGGCTGTTGCTGCTCACCCACAGAAAAACTTATCCTGTGACTGAAGAGTGACCTTGAGAGTTTTGAAAGGCGCTTAGAAATTAAATGTATTATTATTATTATTATTATATAAATAATAATAATAAATTGTATTTTTAAGCACATTTCAAAACTCATGGGCACTTTACAGGCACAGTATATCATGATTATTATCCTCATATAATTGCAGTTAATATTGTCCAGAATTCATGTATCAAAACCTTTTTTTTTTTTTGAGAAGTTATGATTTTATTAATTTTTTTAATATTTTTGTCTTCTTCAAAAATGTTTATTCTGGGAATTGCCACTTTAGTACCACTTTTAGTACTGAATTACTGAAGTACTGAATTACAAAATGACTGCTTGGATGAAATATAACATACATTTTAAAAAGATATATATTGATTAAATGTCGAAAAAAAAAACGATCAATCCTTTTTTAAGTCAAATTTCGAGGGGGGGTTAGCTGTATCTAAATCTGCTATTTGGTCTGCCTACTTGAATGAAGACCAACCATTCGTCGCCCCCTGGTGGTTCGGCAGACAACTGCTCCAGAAAATGCATACAATCAACATTTGCAGCTTTAGTTGCACCTGTACTTGTGTAACTTTTACAAACTAGATTCGAGGTGGGGCGGAGGGGGGGGGGGGGGGGGGGGTCACCGACAGGCTAATTAAACAAAACGGAGGAAATAAGACGAGCTATTTTCTCCCAAAATGGGAGCGGATGAAGTGAGTGCTGGAGGTGGGATTAGTTTTTGTGTGTGTGTGTGTGTGTGTGTGTGTGTCAGTCACAGATATTAAATCAGCCCTTGTGGGCCTTTTAAGGAGGCACAACAGAAGCCCTGTGCCCCCCACCCATCACAACAAAGCGGGCAGCCAGCCAGCAATGAACATTCCTGCCGCCTTTACGAGCTGGCCCGCCGGCCACACCCCTTCACTCGCACCCCATTAACGTCGGCCCCCTTTCGCCCCGGTGAACCCAAATGCTTGCTCTCATCCCGTTTTTTTTTTTTTTTTTTTTTTTTTTTGGGTGGGGGCGGCTCCTTATGGATCTGTGTGATTCATTCTTTACAAAAATAATAAGAATAATAAACAATCTTGATGCAGTCGTATTTGAAACAAAAAAATATTGTACAAATTTGTCTTATGTGTGATTTGAATCGTTTAGTCTGCCCCACACTCCACCTAAAACAAAACAAAACATTTTTCTCTCTTAACTTCTCACCACTCAAACTTTTGCTGCCATCATAGTGACCCCCCCAAAAAAATTTTTTTGTCATTGGATCCAAAGTTTTACTTCGTTTTATTTTGAAAAAAAAGTTATAATCACAACTTTACATTTTCTGTCACTGACATTGGATAATTAATACGAAGATAAATAATGAGAAGCAACATAAACATCAGAACTAACTTAATGAAAAATGTCAATCGTGTCATCGCCCGAGAAGGATGAATGAAAACGACCCCCCCCCCTCCCTCCATCACCCGTGCAAAGAACGCGCGGTGTCATTCGTTAAATTATCCTAGAAACCATTTACGAGAGTCAAATGGCACAGATTCGTTGTTGTTTTTTACCCTGCATTCGCACTCCGATCCTCTAGGGGGCGTTGAGCGACCGCAACAAATCACAACTCAAAGCTAATAAAACAAAAATGAGCAAGTGAAAATGAAAATGGTTGTAAATCGGAGCGCTCTTAATTCAAGGCAGTGGAGAAAAAAAGGATGGTGGGACCCCCACGAATGTATGAAAGGGGGCGTTGAAGTGGTTTAGGCTAAGGTCTTGGTGTGTTTGTTGACCAGCACGATTTCGATGGCCCGCGCCTTCATCTCGCGCGCCATCTGGCACCAAACGCACGCCGTGCAGAAGGTGGCGCATACGCAGTCGTTGAACATGGAGCCCTGCGGGGGAAAAACGGGGACCACGTCACTCGGGCTCCAAATAGACCAAAAATCACATTTTTCACTAAAATACTGAGTTTTTTTGAAGGGGTGGGAAGAAAGCAGTCATTTTTTCCCTTATACAGTGATACCTCAACTTACGAACGTAATTGGTTCCCAGGAAGTGTGTGTAAGGCGAAAAGTGTGTATTCCAAACATTAATTTCCCATAGGAAACCATTAAAATGAGAATAATCCGTTCCCAGGCCCCTGCAAAAACATAATTTTCTACTAAATAAGCCTTAAAACTACACAAAATATGCCGTATTGTATGTATAAAAATGTGCTATTGTATTTTAATGAAAGAAATAAACTGTACTGTATAATAAAATCATTTTATTGACATTTGTGATGGTTGTTGATGTAGTTGCTTCTTGATAATATTCGAGTGAAGTTGCCGTGCTTTCTCACTCACAATGTCCCCTGCTAGCTGCTTTTCGTTAATCCAAATCAACAGAAGTTTTTCAACCTCTGGTATTGCCTGAGACTTGCACAGAAACACCCTTAGCCACACACGTAGCAATGGTCGATTTAGCATACTGGTACTGGGACGCACCCTCGTTTGTGTTTCTCGATGATCTGCTTTTTCTGCTCGACCGTCATTTTATTTTGTGTCCTCTTCGTCTGAATACTAGCCTGTGATGGGGTCTTTTTCGCTCCCATAATAGCAACAGTACTTCACTCGATAACAAACCACGTCTGCACTCAAACAGAGGGGGTGTGGAAAAGTAGTTTGGAAGCCATGGTGTCGCTCTTTGGCCGTGTGGTTTGGTCTTCTTCTGCCGAAAACTACTTTGTATGCTAAGATTATATTCTCACGAATTTAATGTTCGTGAATCTAAAAGAGAGTGACTGCCTTTACAGCAGCTCCTATATTCTCTTTTTCTACTTCTTCCTTTCCTTTCCTCTCCCTTTCCTCAATTTGCTGCTGTGAAATGTAAAATATCCGGTGTCCTTCTTACCCGTATGCCATAGAGCTGGCGCATGGACACCCTGGTGGACATGGTGACGGCGGGCACCAAGGCCCTGAGCAGGACGTCTACCAGCGGGAGGCAGAGGCACTCGCCGTATTTCTTGGCCGTCATGCAGGCGAAGCAAGGAAGGCACCAAAATGCGCAGCAACCTTTTTTTTTTTCCACACGTAAAATGCTCGTCCAAACAACAAAAAGTCAAACCGTAAAAGTGTCATTTGTCTCTTACACATGGGGACGTCGTCGCAGCAGTCGCAGATGCCGCTGCCCCATTCGTTGGAGTCTTGGTGAACCATGACGGGCTGAGGCTGCCTGACGACCATCTTGGACGTCATGTCGGCTCCTTGACGCAGGAAGGATGACAAAAATCACACTCCGTGCCCACTCAATGAGTAAATACCCCCCTCCCACACACACACACACACACACACACCTTGGGTGTGTGCTACTGCTGCTCAAAAAAAAGGTGAGTACGCTACACTGTTTTTTTGGTTGTTTTTGTTTTTATCAGATATCGTATTTCCTGTCAAAAGGAGATCATAAGCTTGATAGGCACATGCGGGTGATTCATCGGATTAAAAAGGGAGTAAAAAAAACATTTGATGACCACATTTTAATATGATTCATACAGAAGAGCATTAAGGCCAGGTTGAAATATATTTTTTTTTGAGATGGGGTATTAGTCTGAGAAAAAAAAAGTCACGCATTTGCTAGATTCAAACTTGCAAATTTGTGACTAAATTTAGAAAATTTTGCGAATTTGAATCTAGCAAATTTGTGACTTTAAATTTCAAAAATGTGTGATTTTAAATCTAGCAAATATGCAAGTTTGAATCGAGCAAATTTGTGACTTCAAATCTAGAAAATTTGCGAGTATGAATCTAGCAAATTTGTGATTTTTAATGGAGCAAATTTGTGACTTTTAATCCAGCAAATTTATGAGTTTAAATCTAGCAAATTTGTGACTTTAAATATAACAAATTTGTGACTTTCAATCTAGCAAATTTGCGAGTTTGAATTTAGCAAATTTGTGACTTTAAATTTAGCAAATTTGCGAGTTTGAATCTAGCAAATTTGTGACTTTAAATTTAGCAAATTTGCAATTTTAAATCTAGCAAATTTGCGATTTTAAATCTAGCGAATTTGTGACTTTAAATCTAGCAAATTTGTGACTAAATCTAACAAATTTGAGTTTGAATTGAGCAAATTTGCGACATTAAAACTCGCAAATGTTCGACTTTTTTTCTCAGAATAATACCCCATCTCTAAAATATATATATATATTCAACCTGGCCCTAATGATGTTTTTTTTTCTCCCCCCCCCACAAAACAAAGTCATTTAGTATCACGTGAAAAAATAATCAAAACAAATAGTTCTGTTTGCTTTTTCAAGTGTGTCATTTGGATCTTTCCAGACAACTTTGAAACTCGCCAAAGGAAAAGTCAACACTCCGAAAACATCTTCAAGAACAAGGTCAGGTTTTTTTTTTCCCCCTTGAAAACGTTCATCTTAAAAAAACCACTTATTAAAAAAAAAAAATCACATTTCATGAGACGCAACTGACAAACAAAACATCACATTAGCTAATTTTCCAAACGGAAAACTAATCGCGAGCTTGATGGACCCGATTCCTTTCAAATCCAGTCTTCTTCTACACCAAAAACAGTAACATCTCAAAATATCAAATAAATAAAAAAGCCCCACAACAAACGATTCAAATGGGAGCTAGCGTGTCTTACCTGAGTGCGTGGCACCTTTTTGAGGAAAGGGAGGCGACGGTCTGGCAAAAAAAGAGCGTGACGACTTTCTACAAATAAAAAAAAAGCAGACCGGCCCAACCTGCCGGTCCGGTCGCGGAGCAGCTGACGGCAACGTTCCGCCGACATCACGATGACATCATCACCAACCTGGATTCCAGATCTGGCCCGCCATGTCATTTAATTCAAAAACAGTTTCGGACATTTCGGGAAGAAAATTAGGACAGAAATGAGTTAATTTTGCTAATTTATAAAAAATGACAAATTGAGGGTCATATATTGCGAATGATTTGAACACAAATATTAGCGTTCTAGCAGCTGTACACGACTATCACTAGCTCTGTATTTGCTATCTAGCTGCTGGCTAGCTCTCTAGTTGCTATCTTGCTGGTTAGCTATCTCGCTAGCTCAATCTCTATTTGCGATCTAGCTGCTGGCTAGCTCTCTATTTGCTATCTAGCTGGCTAGCTATCTATCTAGCTAGCTCGATCTCTATTTGCCATCTAGCTGCTAGCTAACTCTCTATTTGCTATGTAGCTGGCTAGCTATTTAACTAGCTATTTGCTATCCATTCGCTAGCGAGCTCAACCACAGAAAAACTGATACTGTGACTGTAAATTGACCTTGAGAGTTTTGAAAGGTGCTTATAAATTAAATGCATTCTTATTCTTTTTATTATTAACATTATTATACTTTTTGTGACATTGTCATTTTGTCCGCTAGTGCCGCGACCGCGTGGACTGTAACCTCTCGATCCACATCGCTCATCTGTTTACTTTTCTCCTCGCCGCAGGTTCGTCCGGTTCATGTCGGAACGCGCCGATGCTCAAGTAGGTCAAAGGTCAGCGGAGCCCTCGGCGGTTGGGAATCGTCAAGCCATCTCAATTTGAAAATTGAAGGGGTGGCATTTAATCAATTAGATGCCCATGTCAGAAGAGATTGACAGGAATAGTGGATTCACTGCCCCCAGGTTAAAAAAAATAAACACCAAAAGGATTGACCTACTATTACTGTGTGTGTGTGTGTGTGTTGCAGGGGCGGAGTCTAAAGATGAGTGAAGTCCCAATTCCAATTCCAGCAAAGCTTTCCAGCGGCAGAAGAGACGTGCATCGCCAACTGCGCATCAGGTGGAAAAAAAAAATGTTCTTTCCTCCTCACAATGTCGTTCGTCATTTTCTCGCGCACGTTCGCAACTTCACTTTTGCTTGCAGGCCAACGCACAAAATGAACGGCAGCTCCGATGCGGAAAACAAGAGAACCTCCGGCGGGGCCGCCGGATTCCCCCGCGCTCCCCCACGGGAGCACTTGGGGGCGAGCGACCCTTTCCTGACGGCCGCCCGGCTCCTGCGCGCCGGCGAACGCAAAGTCAAAGAGGACAAACATCAGCAAAGAGGCGGCGGCGGCGTATCTGCGAGGACGCCGCGCAAGCTGCGGACGACGTCCGAGGCGCCCAGACTGGCGCCCATCGCCGAGACGTAGTTGCTGCGCGAGTGTCGTGGAAGACACGCGACGCGACGCTGCGCGGTGCTTTGCTCATTTCAAATAGCTCGCAACCATTCATACCCGTTTTCTACAATCCCGTGTTGATTAAAATCATGTATGTCTTTTTTGTGTTCTCATTGGCGCGGCACGTAGAAAGGCGTTTAAGCAGTAAAAAGTGTATAGTAAGGCGTTTTTAGATGACAAAAACGACCATGTATAGTAAGGCTTTTTTTTGCTGAAAAAAACGTCCATGTATAGTAAGGCGTTTTTAGGCGAAAAAAACGACCATGTATAGTAAGGCGTTTTTTTTTTGGATGAAAAAAACGACCATGTATAGTAAGGCGTTTTTTTTTTGTATGAAAAAAACGACCATGTATATAGTAAGGTGTTTTTTTTTGCTGAAAAAAACGACCATGTATAGTAAGGTGTTTTTTTGCTAAAAAAAACGACCATGTATAGTAAGGCGTTTTTTGCTGAAAAAAACGACCATGTATAGTAAGGTGTTTTTTTGCTAAAAAAAAACGACCATGTATAGTAAGGCGTTTTTTGCTGAAAAAAACGACCATGTATAGTAAGGTGTTTTTTTGCTGAAAAAAACGACCATGTATAGTAAGGCGTTTTTAGGCGAAAAAAAACGACCATGTATAGTAAGGCGTTTTTTTTTTGATGAAAAAAACGACCATGTATAGTAAGGCGTTTTTTTTTTGTATGAAAAAAACGACCATGTTATAGTAAGGTGTTTTTTTTTGCTGAAAAAAACGACCATGTATAGTAAGGTGTTTTTTTGCTAAAAAAAACGACCATGTATAGTAAGGCGTTTTTTGCTGAAAAAAACGACCATGTATAGTAAGGTGTTTTTTTGCAAAAAAAAAACGACCATGTATAGTAAGGCGTTTTTTGCTGAAAAAAACGACCATGTATAGTAAGGTGTTTTTTTGCTGAAAAAAACGACCATGTATAGTAAGGCGTTTTTAGGCGAAAAAAAACGACCATGTATAGTAAGGCGTTTTTTTGCTGAAAAAAACGACCATGTATAGTAAGGCGTTTTTTTGCTGAAAAAAACGACCATGTATAGTAAGGCGTTTTTTGACGAAAAAAACGACCATGTATCGTAAGGTGTTTTTTTGCTGAAAAAAACGACCATGTATAGTAAGGCGTTTTTAGGCGAAAAAAACGACCATGTATAGTAAGGCGTTTTTTGACGAAAAAAACGACCATGTATAGTAAGACGTTTTTTTGCTGAAGAAAACGACCATGTATAGTAAGGCTTTTTTTAGGCGAAAAAAACGACCATGTATAGTAAGGCATTTTTTGTCGAAAAAAACGACCATGTATAGTAAGGTGTTTTTTTGCTGAAAAAAACGACCATGTATAGTAAGGCGTTTTTTTGACGAAAAAAACGACCATGTATAGTAAGGCTTTTTTTAGTCGAAAAAAACGACCATGTATACTAAGGCGTTTTTTTGCTGAAAAAAACGACCATGTATAGTAAGGCGTTTTTTTGACGAAAAAAACTACCATGTATAGTAAGGCTTTTTTAGTCGAAAAAAACGACCATGTATACTAAGGCGTTTTTTTTGCTGAAAAAAACGACCATGTATATATAGTAAGGCGTTTTTAGGCGAAAAAAACGACCATGTATAGTAAGGCGTTTTTTGACGAAAAAAACGACCATGTATAGTAAGGCGTTTTTTTGCTGAAAAAAACGACCATGTATAGTAAGGTGTTTTTTGACGAAAAAAACGACCATGTATAGTAAGGCGTTTTTTTGCTGAAAAAAACGACCATGTATAGTAAGGTGTTTTTTGACGAAAAAAACGACCATGTATAGTAAGGTGTTTTTTGCTGAAAAAAACGACCATGTATAGTAAGGCATTTTTTGTCGAAAAAAACGACCATGTATAGTAAGGTGTTTTTTTGCTGAAAAAAACGACCATGTATAGTAAGGCGTTTTTTTGACGAAAAAAACGACCATGTATAGTAAGGCTTTTTTTAGTCGAAAAAAACGACCATGTATAGTAAGGCGTTTTTTTGCTGAAAAAAACGACCATGTATAGTAAGGTGTTTTTTGACGAAAAAAACGACCATGTATAGTAAGGTGTTTTTTGCTGAAAAAAACGACCATGTATAGTAAGGCATTTTTTGTCGAAAAAAACGACCATGTATAGTAAGGTGTTTTTTTGCTGAAAAAAACGACCATGTATAGTAAGGCGTTTTTTTGACGAAAAAAACGACCATGTATAGTAAGGCTTTTTTTAGTCGAAAAAAACGACCATGTATACTAAGGCGTTTTTTTGCTGAAAAAAACGACCATGTATAGTAAGGCGTTTTTTTGACGAAAAAAACTACCATGTATAGTAAGGCTTTTTTAGTCGAAAAAAACGACCATGTATACTAAGGCGTTTTTTTGCTGAAAAAAACGACCATGTATAGTAAGGCGTTTTTTGACGAAAAAAAACGACCATGTATAGTAAGGCGTTTTTTGACGAAAAAAACGACCATGTATAGTAAGGCGTTTTTTTGCTGAAAAAAACGACCATGTATAGTAAGGTGTTTTTTGACGAAAAAAACGACCATGTATAGTAAGGTGTTTTTTGCTGAAAAAAACGACCATGTATAGTAAGGCGTTTTTTAGTCGAAAAAAACGACCATGTATAGTAAGGCGTTTTTTTGCTGAAAAAAACAACCATGTATAGTAAGGCTTTTTTTAGGCGAAAAAAACGACCATGTATAGTAAGCCGTTTTTTTGCTGAAAAAAACGACCATGTATAGTAAGGCGTTTTTAGGCGAAAAAAAACGACCATGTATAGTAAGGCGTTTTTTTGCTGAAAAAAACGACCATGTATAGTAAGGCGTTTTTAGGCGAAAAAAACGACCATGTATAGTAAGGTGTTTTTTGCTGAAAAAAACGACCATGTATAGTAAGGCTTTTTTAGTCGAAAAAAAACGACCATGTATACTAAGGCGTTTTTTTGCTGAAAAAAACGACCATGTATAGTAAGGCGTTTTTTGACGAAAAAAACGACCATGTATAGTAAGGCGTTTTTTTGACGAAAAAAACGACCATGTATAGTAAGGCTTTTTTTAGTCGAAAAAAACGACCATGTATAGTAAGGCGTTTTTTTGCTGAAAAAAACGACCATGTATAGTAAGGCGTTTTTTTGACGAAAAAAACTACCATGTATAGTAAGGCTTTTTTAGTCGAAAAAAACGACCATGTATACTAAGGCGTTTTTTTTGCTGAAAAAAACGACCATGTATATATAGTAAGGCGTTTTTAGGCGAAAAAAACGACCATGTATAGTAAGGCGTTTTTTGACGAAAAAAACGACCATGTATAGTAAGGCGTTTTTTTGCTGAAAAAAACGACCATGTATAGTAAGGTGTTTTTTGACGAAAAAAACGACCATGTATAGTAAGGCGTTTTTTTGCTGAAAAAAACGACCATGTATAGTAAGGTGTTTTTTGACGAAAAAAACGACCATGTATAGTAAGGTGTTTTTTGCTGAAAAAAACGACCATGTATAGTAAGGCATTTTTTGTCGAAAAAAACGACCATGTATAGTAAGGTGTTTTTTTGCTGAAAAAAACGACCATGTATAGTAAGGCGTTTTTTTGACGAAAAAAACGACCATGTATAGTAAGGCTTTTTTTAGTCGAAAAAAACGACCATGTATACTAAGGCGTTTTTTTGCTGAAAAAAACGACCATGTATAGTAAGGCGTTTTTTTGACGAAAAAAACTACCATGTATAGTAAGGCTTTTTTAGTCGAAAAAAACGACCATGTATACTAAGGCGTTTTTTTGCTGAAAAAAACGACCATGTATAGTAAGGCGTTTTTTGACGAAAAAAAACGACCATGTATAGTAAGGCGTTTTTTGACGAAAAAAACGACCATGTATAGTAAGGCGTTTTTTGCTGAAAAAAACGACCATGTATAGTAAGGTGTTTTTTGACGAAAAAAACGACCATGTATAGTAAGGTAAGGCGTTTTTTTTTGCTGAAAAAAACGACCATGTATAGTAAGGCATGTATAGTAAGGCTTTTTTCAGTCGAAAAAAACGACCATGTATACTAAGGCGTTTTTTTGCTGAAAAAAACGACCATGTATAGTAAGCGGTTTTTTTGCTGAAAAAAACGACCATGTATAGTAAGGCTTTTTTTAGGCGAAAAAAACGACCATGTATAGTAAACCGTTTTTTTGCTGAAAAAAAACGACCATGTATAGTAAGGCGTTTTTAGGCGAAAAAAAAACGACCATGTATAGTAAGGCGTTTTTTTGCTGAAAAAAACGACCATGTATAGTAAGGCGTTTTTTTGCTGAAAAAAAACGACCATGTATAGTAAGGCGTTTTTTTTGCTGAAAAAAACGACCATGTATAGTAAGGCGGCGAAAAAAACGACCATGTATAGTAAGGCGTTTTTTTGCTGAAAAAAACGACCATGTATAGTAAGGCTTTTTTAGTCGAAAAAAAACGACCATGTATACTAAGGCGTTTTTTTGCTGAAAAAAACGACCATGTATAGTAAGGCGTTTTTTGACGAAAAAAACGACCATGTATAGTAAGGCGTTTTTTGACGAAAAAAACGACCATGTATAGTAAGGCGTTTTTTTGCTGAAAAAAACGACCATGTATAGTAAGGCGTTTTTTGACGAAAAAAACGACCATGTATAGTAAGGCGTTTTTTTTGCTGAAAAAAAACGACCATGTATAGTAAGGAGTCGAAAAAAACGACCATGTATAGTAAGGCGTTTTTTTGCTGAAAAAAACGACCATGTATAGTAAGGAGGCGAAAAAAACGACCATGTATAGTAAGGCGTTTTTTTGCTGAAAAAAAACGACCATGTATAGTAAGGCGTTTTTAGGCGAAAAAAAAAACGACCATGTATAGTAAGGCGTTTTTTGACGAAAATAAAGTAAGGCGTTTTTAGCCCAAAAACGACCATGTTTATATAGTAAGGTGTTTTTAGGCGAAAAAACGTCCATGTATAGTAAGGCGTTTTTTTCGTCAAAAAACGCCTTACTATACATGGTCGTTTTTTTCGCCTAAAAAAAACCCTACTATACATGGTTGTTTTTTTCAGCAAAAAAACACCTTACCTACATGGTCGTTTTTTTCAGCAAAAAAACGCCTTAGTATACATGGTCGTTTTTTTTCAGAAAAACGCCTTACTATACATGGTCGTTTTTTTCCACAAAAAATGCCTTACTATATATGGTCGTTTTTTTCACCTAAAAAAAGCCTTACTATACATGGTTGTTTTTTTCAGCAAAAAAACGCCTTACTATACATGGTCGTTTTTTTTCGCCTAAAAAAAACCCTACTATACATGGTTGTTTTTTTCAGCAAAAAAACACCTTACTATATATACATGGTCGTTTTTTTCAGCAAAAAAACGCCTTACTATACATGGTCGGTTTTTTCAGCTAAAAATGCCTTACTATACATGGTCGTTTTTTTCCACAAAAAATGCCTTACTATATATGGTCGTTTTTTTCACCTAAAAAAAGCCTTACTATACATGGTTGTTTTTTTCAGCAAAAAAACGCCTTAGTATACATGGTCGTTTTTTTCGCCTAAAAATGCCTTACTATACATGGTCTTTTTTTGCCTAAAAACACCTTACTATATATACATCGTCGTTTTTTGGGCTAAAAACGCCTTACTATACATGGTCGGTTTTTTCGGCTAAAAATGCCTTACTATACATGGTCGTTTTTTCGGCTATCCGTTCAATGTTTTTCATTGTCAAACAATAAAAAAGTAAACCGTGTGTGTAAATTGTTCTCTTCTTTTAATTGTCAAAAAAAAGCTCCTTTACAGCGCCAAGTCGTCCAAACCCGTAAAGCCAGCTGACATGTAAAATACCCTCAACAATACATTAGAATCAAAACAGGTACCAAAAAAGTACAGTAAAATTACACTTCCTCTCAATGGAAATGTTGGGCGGGGAAAAAAAACTAAACGCAAGGAAAATAAATCCTAAAAAAAAAAAAAAAAAATGAAAGCATACCAAAAAAAAAGAGGAAAAAAAGAAGTTACATTTCTGACGTTTTCTGTACAAATGCTCTCGTCGTCATCAAACAGGAGTCGCGTTTGTCCAGTCGGCCATTTTAGTTTGCTGGATCCTTAAAAGACGGAGAGACAAGAATGGCGTAAGCATCATCGGCGACGTGCGGGTAACGCGTGGGTAACGTGCGGGTAACCTACCTGCCATGCTCGCATGCGTCAGTATGGCTTGTAGGTGCTCTGGTGGCCCCGTCTGGGAGCTTTGCCGTAACTGGCGCCGCCCTGGCCTGCCCAAACAAACAAAAAAAGCATCATCGTCACCCGCACAGGGTGGCCTCACACGACCGAGTCATAAATATACAAAACGATTCACATGTATATAACTCCAATTAACTCGTCATTGCTAAATTTGTTTGGGAAACTTCATTTTGTGATGACAAAAACCCTGGCGCGAGAGTGGACACATCGTCTGGCAGTGAAAGAGTTAAATGTCAATTTGACCAAGTCCAGTATGTTACAATGTCTCTCCCGACTACAAAAGGCGATATGAAATGTTGCCAACTGGCGACAAGGACGTACTGTAGTCATATCCGGGGTATCCATAGTAACCGCCGGAGGGGTAGTCGTACTCGTAGCCGCCGCCGCCGTAGCCTCCGTAGCCGTAGCTCTGGCCGCCGCCGCCGTAGCTCTGGCCGCCGCCGCCGTAGCTCTGGCTGCCGCCGCCGTAGCCGGAGCTCTGGTAGTAGCCGCCGTAGCTCCAACTCTGGCTCTGGCCTGCGGACGCAAAAGCGAGCCTATGAAGCCTCCTGCGCTTCCGGGCTTCGGTTGCAGGTACGACGCCCGACCTCCGCGGCTGCCGCGACCTCCTCGGTTGCCGTAGCCTCCGCCGCGCGCTGCTCCGCCATATTGCGGCTGTTGTTGCTGCTGCTGCTGGTACACGTCCTTGGGCTGCGCGATCTTCAGCTCGCACTGCGGCGCGAAAAACACAAAAGGACGCACGCACGCAGTCAAACACCCCAGCGGCAGGTTGTCAACACCCGCAAAAAAGCCGGCGTGACCACCGACCCGTCCGCCCTCGATGTTGTGGTACTTCTTCTCCAAGCACTTCTTGAGGCCGGCGTCGTCTTTGTACGTGACGAAGATGAAGCCCCGCCTCTTCCTGGTTTGGGGGTGGATGGGAAGCTCGATGGTCTCCACCTGAAAGGTGGCGGGCGACACGCGTTAGCATCTAGAAATGTTTTTGTTTGACGCAACATGCGCCAGCGGTCACTCAACGCTAGAAGTAACTCAAATAGATGAAAGCTAGCTAGCTAATAGAGAGCTAACCAGCGAGCTGGACCGCTTATAGATTAGATAGCCAGCCAACTAGACCGCTAACAGCTAGCTAATAGATAACAAACAGATAGCAAGCGGGAGTAACTCAAACAGATATAAAGCTAGCTCCTTAGCTAATACCTAGATAGATAGCGAGCTAGATAGCAAAGAGAGCTAGCTAGCTATCTCAATAGCTAGATAGACAGATATCTAGCCAGCTAAATAGCAAATAGAGAGCTAGCTTTCTAATAGCTAGATAGATAGCCAGCTAGATAGCAAATAGAGAGTTAGCTAGTCAGCTAAATAGCAAATAGAGCTAGCTAATTTACCCATTGTGGGACAAATAAAGGTTTTCTGATTCTGAGCTAGATAGCTAGCTCAATAGCTAATAGAGCTAGCTAGATAGCAACTAGAGCTAGCAAATTTCCCCATTGTGGGACGAATAAAGATTTTCTGATTCTGAGCTAGATAGCTAGCTCGATAGCTAATAGCCAGTTAGCTAGATAGCTCTAAAATGTCCATGCTTGGAAATGTATGGACAGTTCGTACAAAGTTATTGGACAAGCTCATTCACAAAATGGCGTCATGGGGGTCAGTGAGGTGGGGGTGTCGCGGGGTCCTGACCTCTCCAAAGGCTCCAAAGTACTCGTCGAGACTTTCCTTGGTGGCCTCCGGGTTGAGACCGCCCACGAAGATCTTCCTACTACTGGGAAGCTCCTTCTTCATGGCCATGGCCCGCTTGGGGTCGATCTGGCGCCCGTCCAGTTTGTGATGGTTCTGCTGCAGCACCTGAAAAGGACAACCGACACGTCACGGAAGGAACGCCCCTGACCGAGAAAGCGACACACAATGCATTTTGGGGACTTTGTTTGGACGTCTCGCCTTGCCGGAGAATCAAAACAAGATGTCTTGGCGTGACACCACGAAAAAGGGGGCGGGACCTTCTGAAACTCGCCATCTCCGAGCTCATTTTGTGGCAGTTTTGGGACACTTTAAGTCATTTTTTGATTGGTGTTTGGAGTACGTTTTTTTGTGATGTCACTTTTGGGTGGACGCGGGCGGATACGGGCGACGTTGCGCCACACTTGCCTTGCTCACGCTGGCGGCGTCTTTGAAGAGCACGAAGCCAAAGCCGCGAGAGCGCCCGCTGGCCGCGTCCAGTTTGATGGTGCAGTCCAACACTTGTCCGAATTTGCTGAAATAGTCCATCAGGTCCTTCTTGTTGGTCTCCCAGCTCAGGCCGCCGACAAACATTTTGCTGGAGGAGTCCATTGGGATTGCGAGGGGTTCAGTCGGAAAAAAATGGCACTTTTTTCGGCCATTTTTAGAAAAGAAATGAAATGCACCCACCCGTCGTCATCTTCACTTTTGCTGGCGTCAATCTTGCCGCCGTCGGCAGAGTCGTTGGCCATCGGCTCGGCTTCGGCGGCGGCGTTGTTGTTGTTGTTGCCGTTTTGGTCCTCGTCGCCTTCGTTGCCGTTTTGCTCCGAAGTCTCCATGAGCAGAATGTCAGCGTCGGCCATCTTGACGGTCGATTGGTAACGTTAGCCTGAAATGAGATTTTTGCACAGTATTACTCATTAACATGATGATTATATCATAATAATAATAATAATAATACATTTCATTTCTAAGCGCCTTTCAAAACTCTCAAGGTCACTTTACAATCACAGGTTTTCTCTGTGGGTGAGCAGCGGCAGCCACACGCGACAGCGTTCAGTCAACCCGGAAGTAACTCAGATAGAAAGCTAGCTAATATATAGCTAATAGCTAGCCAGCTAGATAGCTAATATATAGCCAGCGAGACAGCTGATAGCAAATGGCTAGCTAGCTAACGAGATAGCCAGACAGAGAGCTAGCAAGACAGCTGGATAGCCAGATAAATAAAAAGATGTGAAGAGAGGAAAAAAAATAAACAACAATGAAGTCAGTGGCGTGCTAAAAAAATTATGTTACGCATCAAAATAAAAGCATTGCAATTCTTGATGTTTTCATTATTTAGAGAGTGGTCTGAATTTCTGTCAGGTATTAATAATAATAGTACATTTCATTTATCGAGCTAAATAGCTAATAGATAACTAATAGCTAGCTAGCTAGACAGTTAATAGACAACAAATAGATAGCTAGCCAGCAACGATGACCCCGTTCAACCGGGAATAACTCAAATAGATCAAGTTAGCTAGCTAGCTAATCGATAGCTCGCTAACTAGACAGCAAATAGATAGCTAGCTAGGTAGCCAGCAACGGTGATAAAGACAAATCCAATACAACAATAACATCTAAATCGGCTGAGCTCTTATTTTGAAATCCCGACTCGTCTTTTTAATTACTTTGACAGAATCACATTTTTTAAACGTATTTTCCTTTTGCCTTAACGCGACTATCAAATATAATATGTTTTTTAGCGTTTCAAGTAGTTGACATGAATTAAAGAGCGACTTCAAAGTTGTTCGACTTTGACTTAAATAATGATGGCGCGAGGGGGGGCATATTCCCATTCAAACAAATGCACGCTTGTTACACAGAAAAAAAAAACATACGCAATAAGCCACTTTTAGCAACTGGACTTAAAATCACAGCATATTTGCAGGGTTATATAACAGTGGAAGTTTATAAATAGATACTTGGTCGGCTATGTTTGCCTGTTTGGCGACGGCGGCAAATGTTTGCAAACAATAAGATGGCTAGCCGGATGCTAACGAACCCCGCTTGTTGTGTGTGTGTGTGTGGGGGGGGGGGGGGGCTAGGCCCCGGTTAGCATTCCGTCACTTGCAAACAAAACGAAGCGAAACATGACACACCGCGCACGGAAGAAACGTTCGTGATCATAAAATCGATTACGGCGTACCAGGTTGAAATTCGACCTCGATGCGTGCTAACCATTCATTCGCCATACGTAACACATAAGGCGCTAGCGTTAGCTAGCTAGCTCGTCGATAGCATCGTCTTACCGATCAGGGAAATGTTCCAGTAGAATTAGGCACAAATCGCAAAGGTAGCCCAACACGGCGATAGTCCGACAATTACAAATTAGCGCCGGAAAAAAAGAGGAAAATGTGTCTGACTTGAACAAGGGGAAAGGGGGAAAAAAAGAGAGGGAGACGCCGGATCTCAGCTCAAAATGGACACTCCGAATTCACCGCTATCTCGTGGCGGTTTATATACGACCGGATATGACCTAGCGGCGAGCGACGTTCTAACAACATGCTTTCCAATTGGTCGGAGAAATTAGGAGCGCGAATAATCCCGCCATGCCATTGGTTTAATGTAAACCAATGGCATGTGACGTCACACACCCGAGCGTCCTTCGTGTACACAAACTCAGTCCTACCGGAAAGCCATTTTAGGCTACTGTTAGCTTGTACTACAGCGTCGCAAAACATGTAACTTTCGATGGATATCGATACCAAATTGACTACCAATACACACTTTATTTGTAAACTTTGTTACACTAACACTACTTGGTACAAATCGAACTCGATGGACATGAATGCTCCAAAACAAAAGATTCTAAAAAAGCTACGGTTTGCAACTGAACTATAATACATTTCATTTCTAAGCGCCTTTCAAAACTATGGGATATTATGGCACGACGATGAATATTCTCCCTCTCTTGTTTCTATTTATAATTGTATTTTATTTATTTTTTTGTATTCGATTTGTGATTGGATTTTATTTATTATAGTACCTATGCTTGTCTGTGACTGTAAACTACCCTCGAGATTTTGAAATGGGCTTGAAATGGAACGTATTATTATTAATACTGACACATTCATGAAATAAAAAAAACAGGAGGGTATAAACACAAACCAGTTGAAACGAATCTGTTTATTTCTTTTGAGCTACAGTTCACAATTTAGTTACTTTATTCACAGTTACCGGCGATTAAAAAAAAAACACATTTACAGTTAGAATTATTTAAAAGCACTTGAGTGTGTCAAGACGTTTAAAAAAAATGTTAAATCATGCACAAATATTCAAAAACATTTCCCATAAAGACAAACAGGCGCGAGACTTGGTTTTTTTTTAACCCCCCCCCCCCCCCACCCCCATCCAATGATGATCCATAAAGTGCTAAGAGCGAGACTTGCTGACCCAGTGGTACTTATCCACACGAGGCCCGGTGAAGGTAAACATGGCCCGGTAGGAATGAAAACCTTTGGGTCCCGCTGCCACTTGCTGTGGTGAGAAAAGAGGAAGAGGGACGAGAGGTAAGAAGGCGTCCCCGCTAAACGGCTTCCTTTTGGGCTGGGTGAGCCACGTCTGGGGGGCGCCCACAGCAAATTCGCTGAACTAAAAACAAACAAAAAAAAAAATACATGTGGACAATTCATATTCCAGGAATCCTTTCCAATAATAAAAAAAATAATAAATTTCATTTCCAAGCACCTTTCAAAACTCTCAAGGTCACTTTAGTCATAGGATAAGTTTTTTTTCCTGTGGGTGAGCAGCGGCAGGCACACGCGCCAGCGTTCATTCAACCCGGAAGTAACTCAAATAGATAGCAAGCTACCGAGCTCGCAAATAGAGCTAGCGAATAGATAGTTAACACCTAGCGAATAGATGACTAATACCTTGCGAATAGAGAGCTAATAGCCAGCTAGCTATATAGATAATATAAACAGTATCTAGCTAAATAGCCAGCTAGATAATAAGATAGCCAGCTAATCGATTTTCAAGACATCCTGAATGAGGTCAACTGAAGACGCATAGCTGGATTGCCGCCATCTGCTCAATTAATAATAATAATAATAATAATAATAATAATACTACTACTACTACTACTACTACTAATAATAATAATGATGACTGTAAGATGTCTAGCTGTTGGCTATTTGGCTATCTATATTCACTATTTATTTGCTATGCATTAGCTAGCTAGCTATTAGCTGTCTATCTTTGCTATCCATTAGCTAGCTAGCTATTAGCTGTCTAGCTGACTAAGCTGTCTAGCTGTTGCCAATCTATATTGGCTATTTATTTTCTATGCCTTAGCTAGCTAGCTCTTAGCCGTCTAGCTGACTGTAAGCTGTCTGGCTATCTTCGCTATTTATTTGCTATCCATTCGATAGCTATTAGCTGTCTAGCTGACTGTAAGCTGTCTAGCTGTTGGCTATTTGGCTATATATATATTCGCTATTTATTTTCTATGCATTAGCTAGCTAGCTATTAGCTGTCTGTAAGCGGTCTGGCTGGCTAGCGGTTGGCTGTCTATATTTGCCATTTATTTGCTATCCATTAGCTAGCTAGCTATTAGCTGTCTAGCTGGCTATATATATTATTTATACATCGACTTACCCGGTAGACGCTTTTGGGATTGCTAACCGTCGGGATGCTTTTGGGTTCGGCGCAGAGCGCAGCTGATGATGCACTACTGCTGCTGCTACTACTGCTAGCGCAAGCCTCTTCCTCCTCGTCATCATCCTCATCCGAACAACTCTTCAAGGGGACGTCCCGGCTGGCGCGCTCCACGGCGTCGTGGACTCGCCGGGAGAATTGAGCGTCGGGGCGCCGGCTGTCGTCCATCTTTGAAATGGAGAAGGGGGTGCCGTGTTCGCCGTACCTGCCGCATATATCTCTAGGTTCAATTTTTAATACGCAATAATAATAATAATACATTTCATTTGGAAGCGCATTTCAAAACGCTCAATGTCACTTTAGAGTCACAGGGTAAGTTTTTCTGCGGGTGAGCAGCGGCAGCCAAAAGCGCCAGCGTTCCCTCAACCCGGAAGTAACTCAAATAGATAGAAAGCGAGCTAGCTAGCTAATAGATCACCAATAGATAGCTAGCTAGATAGCTAATAGATTTCTATCTATTTGCTACCTAGCTATCTAGCTGCCGATCTAGCTAATAGCTATATAGCTATCTTGCTATCTATCTAGCAGCTATATAGATATATAGATAATATGAAATATATTAATATTAATAGATAGCCAGCTAGATAGCTAATAGATAGCAAATAATTTTTAACTCATTCACAGTGCCAGGGTTTTTGTCATTGTCACTCAAATTGCAGAACCTACAGAATAGTGAGTTTTGGGGTGACAAACATTCAATGCATCATAAAAAAACCTTAGATGCTTTTCTTTCATCAGAAAAAAAAGTTAATTCATAAATTATATGGGGCTGGAGTTATAGGAGCTTGAAATGGGGGCACATACATATTGATTAATATAGCGCTTTAACAGCTGAAGCTGTAACAAGGCGCTAACATGGAAAAAAGGCAAACAAATATTGCCAGAGGCCATGGCCAGCGCTTTATCAGCACCCAAACAAGAAAAAAAAAAAACAACACCCGAACAAATTCAGGAATGGCGCTTTACGTCATATTTTCAATTCCCGAATAAATTCATGAATGGCGGTGAAGCAACTTGTTGGAAAACAAAATGTCCGCCCACCTGCACGATACTTCGCCGGGGTCGACCCACACGGTGACCTCTTGAGGTAGGCCCAAGTCCTCATAGCGCACGGCGCTTTGATCGCACGCCTTCTGAAGCACCGGATCCTGTTGCTGGACCCGGTTCATTCGCAGACACCTAAAATGGGGGGGAAACTGTCTATTAGCTAGCTATCTGGCTATTAGCTATCTAGCTATCTATTAAATATCTCGCTAACTATCTATTAGCTATCTAGCAGCTTTCTATCTATTTGAGTTAGTCTGGGTTGAGTGAATGTTGGCACATGTGGCTGCCGCTGCTCACCCACAGAAAAAAGAACGGTGACTGTAAAGTGACCTTTACATACACCGAAACATATAAGCTATCTAGCAAGCTATGAGCAATATAGCCAGCTAGCTATTTGAGTCAGGAAACATTAGCGATCTAGTTAGCTATCTATCTATTAGTTATCTAGCATTCTATTAGCTAGCTAGCGTTCTATCTTTTTGAGTTACTTCCAGGCTGGCGCGTGTGGCTGCCACTGCTCACCCACAGCAAAACATATCCTGTGACTGTAAAGTGACCTTGAGCGTTTTGAAAGGCGCTTAGAAATCAAATGTATTATTATAAAAACAATTTTGACTTGTCGGCCATTTTGTAAAAGTCCCATTAGAGTCAAATGGAACTTTTACAAAATGGCCGACAATTCAAAAAGATTCATTTATGATGGTCTAATGATTACACCATCATAAACGAACCTTTAAGCAATTGTTATTTTAGCATTAGCCGGCTAGCTAACACCTGAATCCGACACTCGATTTCTCCTTTGCTCAAAATCAAAGACTTTCATTTATTTTAAGCTAACATAATGAACCAATATTCGCCCAAAATGGCGTCACGGAAGCTTCTACCTGTAAGCTTGCCCCTTGGTGGGCACGTCGGGGTGCCAATGATTCTTGTAGCTCTCAAACAAAGCGGAGGTGAGCGCGGCGGCGAAGCGTTCCCGTTCGTCGTTGTCCAGACGCCCGTAGCGTTTGACCACGCGGCCCACGAAAAAGACGGCGGCGGCAATTTCTTCCTTCATGGCCTCCTCGTTTCAAATCTTTTAGCACCTAAAACTGTTTCTCTGCTACAACATGGAGGTGGTTATTTAAAAGAACAAAAAAATACGTAGGGTGAGCCTACAAGGGGAAAAGAAAAAGAAAAGATGATTAAACACAAGTAGCACAGCTAGCTAGCAAACATATTTGCTGTTGGGAGTAAACAGAGAAGTCAGCTTTCGCTATCTAAATTCTTAACTAGACGGGCGTCGACCGACACCTGTCGACACTTGGAATTAATTGGCATGTGGGCGGAGCAAAGCGTATGATTGGTCTAATCGGAGGAAAGCTGCGACCGCCGTTTTGATTTGCAATTCGTCCATTTTGAAAAACGCTGATCAATTTCTTTACAAATAAATACATAAATAAAACATCCACCAGTCCATTTTTTAATATGTTTTATCCTCAAGAGTCTTGGGGGGGGGTGCTACAACCTCAGGTAGGAAACTGGAGTACCCGGAGAAAACCCACACAGACTTGGGGAGGACCTGCAGTCATCATACCAAATGAATATAATCAATACACAAATAATATGAACATTTATGCAATACCAAATAATTAAATCATTCAGAAATGTATTTGGTATGTATAATACTAAGCGCCTTTCAAAACTCTCAAGATCACTTTACAGTCACAGGATATTTTTTTTCGGCGGGGGAGAAGCGGCAACCACACGCGCCCGGAAGTAACTCAAATAGATAGAAAGCTAGCTAGCTAACAGAAAATGAGTCTCACTAAGGAATTAACTCTTTTTTTTAAGTGAGTCTGTTGTTAAAGCGCTCTATAAATCAATAGGTACTGTATTTTGTACATCTGCCCCCATTTCAAGCTCAGATAACTCCACACCCATATCATTTAGGAATTAACACTTTTTTTTCTGATGAAAGAAGACAGTCTAAGGTTTCTAACGCTGTATTGAATGTTTATGTCATCCTAAAACGCAATATTCTGTGTATTCTACAATTTGAGTGACAATGACAAAAACCCTGGCACTGGAGTGGACACATTTTTGCTCATTGTCGGGTAGTGAATGAGTTCAATACATAAATAATAATTCAAATTAACTTCTAAAGAATCATACTTTTATGATTCTTGAAAAAAAAAAGAAACTCAATGGATGCAATGTTTTTTTTTTATTATTTGGAGTGTACATGGACTGAAGCCATTTTTTTTTGGACACAAACAACAAATGAAAATAAACATCCAAAAACCACCAGCATAAAATATCACCACATTTCAACCACTTCCACCACCAAGAAAAAAATAAATAAACAACCAAGGCCAAAGTGCAATTTGTTGCATTGTTTTCCAAAAATGTAAAAAAAAACAACAACAAAAAAACATTTGTATGACCTACCGAATAGTTCGGTTCTTCGATTCAATACAACAAAAAGGCAAAAAAGGTGCTTAATGTCGATACAATCAAATATTTTAGAACACACTTCCCCCAAAAAAACATATTTTTGCCACTTTTTTTTGTAACATTGAAGGAATGAACGAGCGGCGGTGAAGTGATTTCAAAATAAGACGCGTCAACATTCAGCGGACAGAAATGTTGTCGAAATGTTCCACGGCAAAAAAATAATAAATAAATATAATTAAAAAAAACAGCAAAGTGGACCCACTCGTGGAAATAAATAAGCAGCAAATAATAAACATTAAATAAGAAGTCACACTTTGTGGCAAACAAGCTATGCGAAGCTCAGCTAGGCACCCAACAACAAAAAAAAAAAACAAAAAACTGCAAGGATTCATTTAAAAAGTGATCAATTTGCAATGTTTTGGAACCGGGGATTCGGACTCGCAACCACCCGACTGCTGCCAATAAAAAGTACGACAAAGCCAACAAATATCCTCTATCAAAATAAAAGCGTGATTCTTTTTGTCATGATCACTGGTTGAGATTGACGCTTACGTCGGTGAATTATTCTTATTTTTTTTCAGTCTTTAGAATCAATGAAACATCATGAACCAAGATGGCACCTTCCTATCCAGTGCTTGCAATGAAACTAATGAACGTTTTTTTGAGGTTCAAACTCACCTGGCGTGTCGGACGGAGGAAAGCGGGTTCTAGAATTCCCTCTGGCGCATTCTCTCCGTTCTGTCCGTTTTGTTTCCCGCTAAAGACTTGATAAAAGTAGCTGCCTGGTGTCTGTGCTCGCGACTGTGGTGAAAACAGAATCCGTTACCCATCAATAAAGTGTAAAAACCGACGGAAGAGCATTAGGACCAGGTGGATAATTTTTTTTTGGGAGATGGGGTATTATTATGAGGAAAAAAAAAAGTCACAAATTTGCTACATTTAAAGTCACAAATTTGCTCAATTCAAAGTCACAAATTTGCTAGATTTAAAGTCGCAAATTTGCTAAATTTAAAGTCGCAAATTTGCTCGATTCAAAGTCACAAATTTGCTATATTCAAACTTGCAAATTTGCTAGATTTAAAGTCACAAATTGACAAGAATCAAACTTGCAAATTTGCAAGTTTGAAAGTCACAAATTTGCGAGATTTAAAGTCACAAATTTGCTCGCAAATTTGTGACTTTAAATCGAGCAAATTTCAGAGTTTAAATCTAACAAATTTGCGAGTTTGAATCTAGCAAAGTTGCGAGATTGAATCAAGCAAATTTGTGACTTTAAATCTCACAAATTTGTGACTTTAAATCTCACAAATTTGTGACCTTAAATTTAGCAAATTTGTGATTTTAAATGTAGCAAATTTGCGAGTTTGAATCTAGCAAATTTGCGAGTTTGAATGTAGCAAATTTGTGACTTTAAATCTAACAAATTTGCGAGTTTGAATCAAACAAAATTGAGACTTTAAATCTAGCAAATTTGTGACTTTAAATGTAGCAAATTTGTGACTTTAGATTTAGCAAATTTGTGATTTTAAATGTAGCAAATTTGCGAGTTTGAATCTAGCAAATTTGCGAGTTTGAATGTAGCAAATTTGTGACTTTAAATCTAACAAATTTGCGAGTTTGAATCAAACAAAATTGAGACTTTAAATCTAGCAAATTTGTGACTTTAAATTTAGCAAATTTGTGACTTTAAATTTAGCAAATTTGTGATTTTAAATGTAGCAAATTTGCGAGTTTGAATCTAGCAAATTTGCGAGTTTGAATGTAGCAAATTTGTGACTTTAAATCTAACAAATTTGCGAGTTTGAATCTAGCAAATTTGCGAGTCCGAAACTAGCAAATTTGTGATTTTAAATCTAGCAAATTTGCGAGTTTGAATCAAAAAAAATTGAGACTTTAAATCTAGCATATTTGTGACTTTAAATTTAGCAAATTTGTGACTTTAAATCTAGCAAATTTGCGAGTTTGAAACTGCTTTTTTTTCTCAGAATAAGACCCCATCTCTAAAAAAATAGATATTACAACCTGGCCCTAATGCTCTTCCGTAACCCTCTCCCCAGCACCCAAAAATCTAAATAAAAATACAGGCGAGGTGTTGTCTGAGTGTGTGGCGAGGCTAGCTGATGAGTTGCTGGTAAAGGAGACCCCTGCTCCAACCTTACAACGGAAGCTTCTTCAACTGCTCGAAGGTGATGAAGAACTGAGCTGCGGGTAAAGGAAAACAATCAAATAAACACATTTTGTTTAAAAAAAAAATGAATGAGTTGCCGTGGCAACGCAAAGGATACGATAATATTCCAAGGTCCGAGTCGCAGCCAGTTGGGCCAAAATCCTTTGTAGAGCGCAAAGAAGCCCTCGTTCCTCCACGTCTGCATCACGCCGTCCAGGGTGCCTTTGTACATGGGCGCCCCCGACAGCACCCGCTGGTTCATCATGCGCGTGCGCACCACGTCCACCGGGTTGGAGGCCAGCGCCCCCGCCAGGCCGCACGCGAAACTTGAACTGCGTCGACCAATGAGAGAGCGGGAAGAAAAAAAAAAAACCTGTCGCGTGAAATTAATTGGAAGATTAAGTGGCAAAAGTAGAAACGCTTGTATAAAAACAAAGACTTTGGTTGACTTTAAAGTAGATAGCTAGCTAGCAAGCTAGCTAGATAGCTAGATGGATAGCTGGATAGCTAGCTGGATAATAATAATAATAATACATTTACTTTCTAAGCACCTTTCAAAACTCTCAGCTAGCAAGCTAGATAGCTAAATATCTAGCTGTATAGCTAGCTGTATAGCTATATGCATAGCTAGCTGGATAACTAACTGGATAGCAAGCTGGATAGCTAGATGTCTAGCTGATAGCAAGACAGCTAGCTGGATAGCTAGATCGCAAGCTGGATAGCTATATAGCTAGCTAGATAGCTAGCTGGATATGTAGATAGCTAGCTGCATAGCTAGCTGTAGGGCTAGCTGGATAGCTAGATATCCACCGGAATAGCTAGCTGGTTAGCTAGATAGCTAACTGGATAGCTAGCTGGATATCTGTCTATCGATCTCGCTAGATGGATTGACATCGATAGATAAATCCGCCAGAGGATAAAAAAAAATCAATTTTCAAATTTCAAAATCAATTTGCAGAAACGTTAAAAGAAAAAAAATCAATCTTCAACTTGCCACCCCCGAATTGTGCCAATCAAACAATCTCACATGAAGTGCGTCAAAATGGTGTCGCCCATGGCGCCCGATCGCAGGAGGTGTTTCTTTGTGATGTCGTAAACGGGAAGCTCCACGCCGACGACGATGGCGGCCCGCTGCGCGGTGGGAATGACGCCCTTAGGGGGACAATAAATCGATAAACGTGAACGGGGGGGGGGGAAGAAAACGGCGGCGATGGCGAAGTGTCGGATTCGCTCGCTCACTCACTCGCCACAGGCCTTTGGTGCCCTCCGTTTGGTAGATGTTGATGAAATTGGACATCATGCTACCTTGTAGCAGGCTGCCCTGCGCCTGCATTCGGATCTGCAAGCAAACAAGTCTCCATCTCAATACATTTCATAATAATCATAATCATAATACATTTCATTTCTAAGCGCTCTCAAGGTCACTTTCCAGTCACAGGATCAGTTTTTCTGTGGGTGAGCAGCGGCGGCCACACGCGCCAGCGTTCACTCAACCCCGAAGTAACTCAAATAGATAGAAAGCTAGCTAACTAGCTAATGGATAGCAAATAGTTAATAGATAGCCAGATAGTCAACAGCTAGCCAGCTCGACAGTTTACAGCCAGTAAGCTAGACAGCTAATAGCTAGCGAGCTAGCTAGCTAATGGATAGCAAATAAATAAGGGATAGCCAACAGCTAGCCAGCTTGCAGGAAGCTAGACAGCTAATAGCTAACTCATTCACGAATTTATTCGGGAATTGAAAATATAACATAAAGTCCAAAACTTGTCACCTTGAGGACATCCGTAGGATTGGCCAGAGAGGACGACAGGACGCCGGCGACCACTCCACAGAAGACGTTGATAACCATGGTTTCATCTGACATTGAAAAAAAAAAAAAAAAAACATGATTGGAAATAAATAGAAATCAAAAAATAAATCAAACAAGTATGGTGATGCGGACCTTCTGGGCGACTGACAAAAAGCCTCTTGAGGGAGTTGTAGGTTCCAATCTTGATGGTCCCGTATGACGCTTGTCTCAAGAGCGCAGGTGAGATCCTACAAGGAGGAGACATTTTTTTTAATACAGTTTACGAACGCTTTCGTTTACAAACTTTTTGCTTGACGAACATTCAATTCGGAGAATATAATCTTGGCATAGGAACTAGTTTTCGGGTAATACATGAAGCGTCACAATACCTGGCGGACTCGTTTTACACACCCACTTTCTTTCAGTGCAGTCAGTGCAGACGTGGTTTGTTATCGAGTAGATACTTTTGTTCTTTTGGGACCGGAAAAGACCCCACTACAGGCTCATGTTAAATTACGGTTGAGCAGAAGATGATCATTGAAAAACACCAACGAGGTGTGCGTTTGTGTGATTTAGCGTCCCAGCACAAGTATGCTAAGTCAACCATTGCTACGTGTGGTAAAGGGTGTTTCTGTGTTGTCTAAGCAACGGTCTCAAGCAATACAAGAGGTTGAAAAACTTCTGTTGATTTTGATTAACGAAAATCAGCTAGCAGGGGACAGTCCTAATGGTACGTGACTCTCCTTCCAAACAGTAACTCCCTCCTTCCCTACCTCCTCCTCTCACTCCATTCCATCAAGCCATCAATGACCATCACAAAGGTAAATAAAACAACTTGATTATACAGTACAGTTTATTTCTTTAATTACAATACAACAGCACATTTATGATACGTAAAATAAGGTATATTTTGTGTAGTTTTAATGCTTATTTAGTTGAAAAGTATGTTTTATGGGAACGGATTATTCTCATTTTTAATGGTTTCATATGGGAAATAAATGTTTGGCAGACAAACTTTTCACCTCACACACACTTTCTGGGAACCAATTAAGTTCGTAAGCTGAGGTATCGCTGTATATCAAACATATCTATTGTTTATTACCCTGAGTAGAGCGCTCGGATGCCCTCTTCTTTGCCGATCCTGAACAAGGCGTGGAACATGCCTTTGTAGCGCACCTCCGTGTACTGGGACTGACCTTGCACCTGGAGCCGCGTTTTTGTCAAATCGATGGGGAACGTGCCTAAAAAAAAATGTTATCATAAATAATTGGAATGAGGTGAGAATGAAGTAGTTACGTGACGGCATACCAAAAAAATGTATGTTTGATATACAAAATAAATACAGAGAATTTTTCAAAATAAAATCTTGAAAAAAAATACAGTAAGTTTTGCCTAAGTCATCCATTCATCCGCTTTCTGAGCCACTTTATCTTCACAACCGTTAGCGCATCACCTACCGAATTCTGCGACAATCGAGGCCATCCCGCCGTAGATGAACGGTTTCCAGTTCAGGTTGGCCATCTCCGCCGTGGGAGCTCCAGCGGCCGCGGCGATAGCTGCGGCAGCCTCCGCCTGCTGCAGCCCGGCCAGGAACAAAAGCAAGCCGCCCAGGCACAAGTCCACGCAACAGCGCTGTGACAGCAGGCGAACAAGAGCGGGGGAAAACATGATGCTAGCGAGAACAGCGGGGGCTGCCTCGTCAGCATCAGCACCAGAAAGCACATTGCGGCCGGAAACGGGGGCGAGGTGACGTCACGTCATACACGTCACGGCTATTTGCTGCGAGCCACGTCAATCAATCGCGTAACCGATTCTATTCCAACGACGGTAAAAATAACAAGCAGTCACTTGATATATATATATATATTTAAAAAGGCCCAACGAAGGCAAAAACAGTTTAAATTAAGACACATCGCTATAAATGTATACATATATCAAGTACAGTACTCCCTGTAAAAAAAAAAAAAAAAAGAAACGAGACGTCACCCAAACCGGCTGGGTAACTGCTATGGGCTGTCAGCCATGTCAATCAAATATTTACGCGATTCGATTGGACAAACGGCGCTAAGATGTCACACTCACTTAGAATACCTTTGTCAAGTCGTTGAATTGACAACGCCTGGAAATATTCATGCGACTGTGCACATATAATATTGAAATATATTCCGATACAATACAAATACTACGACCAGAAAGACACGTCGTCATGCTGGCTATTGCGTTGTAATTGGTCGAAATCCGCTGTCAGTCAAACGCTCCGAGATTCCATTGGTAGAGGACGAAACGTCCTGAACGATTCGTCGACTGGAACACGAATTGAAGTTCTTTATGAAGTCACGTTATCCGAAAAACAAACCCACCGAATGAATATTAAATTTTAACTTTTAACATTTCTTTCAGGTCGCTGGAATTTTACTGCAATATTTGAGGAGTAGTTTTTAACTCCGTCGTACTGAGTTAGCTCTTGTCGGCTAGCACTTTCTGGGGATTACTAGCTTGTTAGATCACTTCCAAATAAAATATATTTACATACCTGACCGGAGTCGATAAAATCCACAAACTACTACAAAGACAGCTTTTCCAATTGTCAGGCCTCGCGCATGGTTTACTCTGATAGTGGTGAGGGAGAAGAAAAAACTTGTTAGCCGTCTCGCTCCGCTCGTCTTGTACTCGGCTAATGTCAATGAAACAGAAAAGCGACAGAACCCGGATTTCCGGGGTAAACTTTCAAAGTAAGACGCCTCACTCGTCCGAAGCAAGGTCATGAGAGTATCGAAGTGAATTTATGTAAATAGTAATAATAATAAATTTAATTAACATTTACAAGCGCCTAGTTAGTTGTCATTCGAAGACTCACAACAATTGGCTGATTTTACGAGATTAGTTTAACGCGAGCGACGTGTGGGGTGAAATACAATGGTGGTTTCAAAATAAAGGTTTGGCGAACAGGGGCTGCAACCAAACAATAAATAATAATAATAATACGTTTCATTTATTAGCGCCTTTTAAAACTCTCATGGTCACTTTCAGTCGCAGGATAAGTTTTTCCGTAGGTGAGCAGCAGCAGCCACACGCGCCAACCCGGAAGTAACAGAAATAGATAGATAAATATTGTAAATAAAACTCACACGTGATGAACTTCACTTTTTAATGTAATTGGTTTCACCTTATACTTATAACGTGATAAAAAATTTAGCGTTAATCCAAAAATACAGCCTTGTTCTAATTAGTGTATACATACGCTATCTAGCTAGCTATCTTTTAGTTATATAGCTATCTGGGTGGCTAGCTATCTACTAGGTGGCTATATATCTATCTATCTGTTGGCTATCTATTAGCTATCTAGTAGTTGGCTAGCTAGCTTTCTATCTATTTACTTCCGGGTTGAGTGAACACTGGCGCGTGTGGCTGCCGCTGCTCACGCACAGAAAACCTATCCTGTGACTGTAAAGTGACATTGAGAGTTTTGAAAGGCGCTTATAAATGAAATGTATTATTATATACCAGAAACATTTTGAATCCTGATTTTATTTCCACCATTTTGGAGGCGGGATCACAACCCTATCATGGAAATCCTTTAACATTCGGCCCTTTCATGCGCGGTTGTGAAAAAACATCATTAGCCATATCTGTTTGTGTGTGAAGCTGAGTGGAAAATGTCCGGTAATGGCAAATGTCTCTCCGGAGGGCGGGTGGGAGTAAAGTGGGTCCGCCAGGTTGTACGTTAACTCGAGCTGCTGTTGCGGGGATGTCTGAAAAAGCTTCATTTAATCAAGTCGCCGGCTGCTCGATGGCGGTAGTCGCTCACGCAGCCTGTGTCCAGATTGCGAGAGGACTACAACGAGCATGACTGCGGCGACGGGTGACGGATTGAGGCCACGGGTGACGGGTTTCATCCTGAGCGTGGCCTCCTGCCTCATCGTGGGGACCAATCTTCTGGTGGCCGCGGCCCTCCTGCGCCTCCTGACTAAAAAATGCAGTCAGAGCTGGTGCTTCGTCCTCAACCTCGCCCTAGCTGACATCCTGGTGGGCTTGGCCATCACCGGTCTGGCCACGGAGGACTTTGGTACCAACGTCACCTCCACGGACTACCACCATCACCACCAACACTTTTACCGTCAAGGCGGCGGGAATTTGACCAATCCGGCTCCGGGAAAAAGTCGCTGTTTGATGCGGATGGCCTTCGTGATGTCACCCTGCACGGCGTCCATTTTGTCCATGTTTCTGATCTCGCTGGATCGCTACGCCGCCATCAAGGTGCCTCTGAGGTACACCAGGTTTTCCGGAAAGGGGACGGCGGCTGGTTCCTTGGTGGCTCTTTGGGCTTGTTCGGCTATTGTGGGATTCTTACCAGGTAAAGTCACTCTGTCAGATCTGCAGACTTTTTCAAAGAGGTTTTTATTAGCAGTAAGAAGGAAGATCTAAAACCCCTTTTTGGTCTGCATGTGGATTGCCTTAGACCAGTGGTTCTTAATCTTGTTGGAGGCACCGAACTCCACCAGTTTCATATGCTCATTCACCGAACCCTTCTTCTGTGGTGGATGATCCACCAAACCCCTGAGACCGACTCGCCGAACCCCTAGGGTTCGATCGAACCCAAGTTAAGAACCACTGACTTAGACTATTCTTTGGTCCTGGGAGACTGTGATTCCCAGGATCTTGAAGGTCTCGACGGTTGACAGAGGGCAGTTGGATAGTGTGAGGGGCAGTTGTGGTGACAAATGGATGTTTAGCAGCATTTGTATTGATTTATTTCTGAATCCAATCAGACCAATCTGACTACTTCCGTCTCGTCCACAGTAATGGTCCGCCAGCTGCAGACAGACGGCTACGCTGGCCTATGCGCCTTCTTCTCCGTCATTTACCCGACGGGGATCATCGTCCTGTTCAGCGTCTGCTTCTTCCCCGTGCTCTCGGTCTTTGTCTACATCTACATGGACATCCTAAAGATCGCCTGCGGCCACCAGCGACAAATCTTCCAGATCAGCCAGGCGGGCTCCCGGACCACCGCCCGCCACCGAGACTCTTCCCAGTGGCCCCAAGCGAGGAATCGGTACTGGAGCCACGTCAAGGCCCTGAGGACTGTGGCTTTACTGGTGGGCTGCTTCCTGACTCTGTGGTGCCCATTCTTTGTGGTGAGCATCGTGCAGCTTCTGTGTAGAAGCTGCCGGCTCATCACGGTGTTGGAAAACCATCTGTGGCTGTTGGGCATGTCCAACTCGCTGATCAATCCACTGGTCTACGCCTGTTGGCAGAGGGAGGTGAGGACGCAGATCGCTGATATGTTTGGCTGCCTGGCTGGAAGGGGGTCGGTTTCTGGACCGGTCTTAGGGGTTGGAGAACTTCAGTCGCAAGCGCAGACCTGAACTGGTGGGTGAACTGTCCAATTCTGGCTAAACTGAAACTTCCTGTGTTATAAGACCAAAGCGGAATGAAGGAGTAAGACTCTGAAGACCCTTCAAGGCTTTGAAAACTCTTCAAACCCAGAACCCTTTTACTCCGAGTCCGATTTACTCACCTCTTATCTCATTGGTTCACTACCAACGATTGCCTGTGCGTTTCAAAGTACATCCTAGTGGTACATTCCGTGCTCTGTTTCTACCTGACCTACTGTAAGAGCGTCGTGGCTGCAGATAATAAACCCAAGCGAGCGTCCGATGGTTTATCTCAAGGTTTTTCTCCTGCCTACTTGATTATTTAGTCATGGAAACGTCCTGGTTTGCTCCACTCTCCAATAAATCTGCCACCAGGCCTGGCGGATGGGGCTCAGCTTGGATCCATATTGACTTAAAGTGTGACTGCAGGCTGCAGTGTCCATGTAACCTAATCAGGCAAGGCAGGTAATAAGACCTAATTCTGTGTTACTCGCCATTTCAGAGAGGTCATGTAAGTACGGGGGTTTGTGTGTGGGGGATGAGCTCATCTAGGATGTTGAGATAAAACCCAGACAAAATGGTGCAGATTTATTCCAAAAATTGTAATAAACTGAAAATCACAAAAATAACCCGTAAAGCAGCAGGTTGAGGTAGAATCCATTTTCCAACTATAGTCAAACCTCATCATCGAGTTTGTGAAACGTCATTTTGAAACTTTTTTTGTCGGACATCATGAAAACTCTGCATACCAATGACGTATTCAATTTTGTTGATGGTTACCATATGGCCATATTGCATGGTTCAACAGCAATTAAGCTTGGTGACCCCTGGCCACCATGGAACTGTGCCGGGACCCCTGAACTTTGTCTGGGCCAGGACAAATTTCTTAACCTCATGCACTGCCATTCCCAAAATTTATCCAGGAATTGAAAATATGTTGTAGACCGCCATTTCTGAATTTATCCCGGTTTAGTTTTTCATGCTTGTGTGCCGATAAAGCGCTGGTCAGACCTCTGGCAGTGTTTTTCCCTTCCACGATGGGGCAGCATTTGTATTTTGTCCATGTTAGCGCTTTGTTACTGCTTCCGCTGTTATTAAAGCGCTATATAAACCAATATGTATGTATTCCATTGTATTTTGGACAGCCGCCCCCATTTCAAGCTCAGATAACTCCACTCGTATTACCTAGGAACAAAACTTTTTTTCCTGATGAACGAAGAGAGTCTAAGGTTTTTTATGCTGAATTGAATGTTTACGTAGTCATAAAAGTCAATATTCTGTGGGTCGGTTTTGGTCCCTTAACCAAATAGTGAGGGTTAGCTATACCGGGTGTGTGTTAGCTTCGTCGCCTTTGCTCCATTCTGGCCGGTTCAAAAAACGGGTGCCACAGTGCCTCCTCCAAGGTGATGCGTCGAGTTACGTCAAATTCCAACATGCAGCCCAGAAGGTCCAAAAGCTGTCGTTCGTCCTCGCTGCGCCTCGGCAAGCTCTATCAAAAAAAAAACACACACAACAGAACAACATCACTTCCTGTTGGTCGGACTTCTTTCTGGACTTCCTGTGTCGGATGTACCTTGAGAGGCTTGAAATATTTCCCAACGTATCTGCCCGAGGAGCTAAGCTCGTCCCAGTCCAGTCGGCCGTTGAGGACGTAGTGCTGCTTCCTAAACAGTGCATTTCAAAACTCCTAAATTACCTTTACAGTCACAGAATAAGTTCACTCAACCCGGAATAACTCAGAAAGCTAGCTAGCTAGCTAATAGATAGCCAGCTAGCCAGATAGCTAATATCTAGCTAGCCAGCTAAATATAACAATGGGTCCAATACAGGAGGTGAACTTTAAATTAATCTTTCCCATATTGTGACATCTTTAAATCTAGGTACTAAGTACTAGGTTGAACTTAGTGTAGGCGCTTCGTCCAAAAAATATCATGCTTTGTTGCCACCTTGTGACCAGAGAACTATATATTGATCCGAGTCAAGGAGCTTCAATTTGAAAAGAAAATGGTCTGATTGCATCATCTCGTGGTATCTCGGAACTATGTTGAGGTGGTTTCGCTTCGACGAGACCTGGTTTGTTTCAGCATGTGTGGCGGGATGGGTCCCAGGAGCTTCTCCATCATGGCCAGATGTTCCTTGCTGTCATGAGTCTAGAGGGAGGACACACAGGAGGATAAAGAACGGCGGATTTGTCGAGAAGGTGGCGTTTGTAAGTCGGTCAGGAACTCAGTCCAGTGAGACTAGTGTAAGGACATACCGGGAATAGCGTCTGTCCAAGGTAATATTCCATCAGAACGCAGGCCAAACTCCAAACGTCACAAGACTGATTCCAGCCGAGATCTGACCAAAAGATTTGAAAAGATGAAGATGATATTAGAAGAGGAGCAAAAAGAATAAAAAAAACATCCATTGAATTTAGGCATGGAATCATTATTCTTGAGAGCTTTGAAAGGCACATGAAAATAAAATTTATTATTAATATTAAAATAAATTGATTTTATTTATTTAAAAAAAATACTTTGTACTCAATTAAATCATTACCATATGTAACTAGGCAATTTTTCTTATGAATGAAAAATGGTTGATTAAAAAAATGTGGGGTGGAACGGATTAAAGGCATTTCCATTCATTTTAATAGCGAAAGATGATTTGACTTTTGTTTTTGCTTATTTTTTGTGGCCATGTCATAAATAACGTTTTATCTCAAGGCACCACCCTACACATGACAAAATAATGACACCTTGCACTGTGTATTATGGGTCTTCTTTTCTTAAGGCAAAATAACCACATTTTTAACTTTCTAAATCTCTATTTGTGGAACAGTCGCGGCTTGGAATTGAAGCGGATTTGCATGGGACAGGAGATTTGAGACCATTTCTATTCGGTAGCTTCATGTTTGCTTTCAACATTTAGCTTGTAGCAGATGTACACATTTTTTAGCATGACGTCTCTGATTCACTGGTGAAAAGGATGCTTTGATCCTCTTCTCTTTCATGTAGAACTGCTTCATATTGTGGGGTGGAACTGATTAAAGGCTTTTCCATTCACTTTAGTTGAGAACGATGATTTGACTTTTGTTTTTTTTTTGTGGCCATGTAACATATTTCTACTTCTTCCTTTCCTTTCACCACTTTGCTGCTGTGAAATGTAAATTTCTCAGCTACAAGACTAATCAAGGCTAATCCAATCGATGTTCTTACCAAGTATGATTTCCGGAGCTCGATAGTGGCGCGTCGAGACCAACGATTCGTGATGCTCATGGTCAAAAATGGCGGTGCCGAAGTCCACCACCTTGACATCTAGGCTCCTCATCTTCATCTCGTCACATTTCTGACACACACAATGTTTTGACCTCAGCTTTTATTTTGGCGTTTAAGGGTAACGATAGACAAGTTTTTACCATCTGATGGTTGTACACCATGTCGTAGTCAGAGCAGACAAACAAGATGTTTTCCGGTTTCAGGTCGGTGTGGGTTAACTTATTGCGATGTAGGACTGGAAAAAACGCAAAAGAAAGTCAAATGAATGTAAAGGATAAACATAGAATAGAAAGTTTTGACTCACAGCTGACGGCTCGAAAAATCTGGAAACCCATATGTCGGATCTGCTCCACGCTAAACGGCAAAAACTGATTTTGCTTGAGGACCTCATAGGTACTGAGTCCCAGGCACTCAAAGACCAGACACATGTGGCCTTGGTACTCAAACCAGTCCAGCATTCGCACGCAGGCACTGGGGGAAAAAAAAGATGAAGCTTTAATGGCACCGCCTAAAAAAACGCTCTGCAAGTAACACAAAATTAGCATTGAAACAAACAATTTAGCTAGCTAAACAGTGCTTATCTAGCTAAACAGTGATGGCCATATTGTTTTCTAAAAAAGTCTTTGGAGTAGTTTGAGGTGATCATGATTGACACTGTGATCCATGTATTCTCTAAATGGAAGATTTGATTTTGTGGTGTTCCTCAGAGCTCCTTTTCGAGTACTTGTTTATTTCTTTTTTATGTGTTTCTTTGGTAGATATTTCACATTGATTTGAGCAGATTTAGACATGATCCTGAGAAGATGATGACGCCTTTTTGGAGGGGGTGGGGGGGTATCATCATATCACCCGTGGAAAACCCGCGTATCACTCACAAACTGTTGTCATCATCCAAAGTGTTGATCTCTTTCAAGACGGCGATTTCACATTTGGCCGCTTGACGAAAGCTTTTGATGTTGCGCACGATCTTCACCGCCACACGCTTGTGCCTGAAATATGAACGTGCAAACACATTCCTGATTCCACAAGAAACTATTTAGCTGCCGGATGAACAGAACAATCCATTTGCAGCAATCTTGGGGTCAACTGATCAAAATGTAGTCGCTTACTCGTCCTGGTCGATACACTCGACGACCTTTGCGAAAGCTCCCACGCCCAACGTGGACACCACCTCATCTGGGAAGGGACAGGTAGACATTTATTCATGGACCAACGTTGAGGGACAGAAAGGACAGCAAGCTACATACAGCGTTCCTGAATCACAAGGCCAACGTAGTAGATCAGATGACCTTCCTCTTCGTCGTAGTTGCTACTGTTGCTACCGCCAGGACTCCCCTGGATCTCGTCGTCGCTAAGGCGAGTGGAATCGAGCTGCGGCGAAAAAGACAGTCTTTGTTGTATGAATCACTTCTAGATGAAAGAGGAGAGTATCAAAGCGTCCTTTTCACCAGTGGATCAGGGACGTCATGGTGGAATGTGCACGTCTGTCTGCTACAAGCTAAATGTTGAAAGCAAACACGAAGCTGTAGCGAAAAGAGATGGTCTCATCTCTCCTGTTGCACGTAATTCCGCTTCAATTCCAAGCCGTGACCGTTCCACATAGGCATCGGTGCTCTCTCAACAAAGCGGGGCTGTGAAAATACTGCCAATGACAGGCGCAAAAAAAAGTACAATGGCCCCAGAGCTGTCCAGCCATGACAGTCAAATGTCATTGATATTCCTCCCCAAATCAAAAACAGTGCTGGTATATTCGCGCTGCCGAAAAGGTGCAACCGCTCAGCACAGTCTCTTCTCCTTCATAGTTGCACAGAATGCATTTTTCACAAAAAAATATTACTCAGAGTTGAAAGGGGAGTAAAAGAAGCTATTTTCATAAAACAGCAAAATCCTTCACTAAATCGCCACGGTAGGGTGATGTTTAATTTGGATCATTCATACAATAGACTTCTTAGGCAACATAGGCTTAGTTATGCTGATGAGGTGATACCAGAGCAAATGGGGCAATCAAGCCAGTCGTAGACCCCATAATCAAGCAGGACAATAGAAGTAATCAGTGTAGCCTCAGGGAGTAGTCCTCTGGACGGACGTACTCACAGAGTTGTCACTTGGTTGGTTGCCACTTCTGCTGTTCTTTATCTCATTTTGGAGGGAGTCTCTTTTCACCTCATTGCGGTCTATGAAAACAAGCCATGGATCAATTGGCAAAATAATCAATTGGAAAAATAGATAGTCACAAATTGGACTACCTGTCCAGGAATCCAAGTCGTGGTCTTTCCTTCCCATGGTGCTGATTTACAAGGACTAAAAACCTGAGAAACAGGAGAATCAGAAAGTCCGTTTTAAGCTATCATTGCCCCCAAAAAATATATATATATATTTTTTTGTTGTTCTCACCCGAATAAGACAAACGTTGAATTGAAAGCTGCTATCTTGTGTGTTCAGTTCTCAGGCTTTCCGGGCTGCTTTATTTCCAACTCGTCTCGTCTTCTCCCTCCTCTTCTTCCCGCAAGATGCAGCGTGTGAGTGTCGCCCGCCACGTGGCCTGCCCAAAAAAGGCTTTACGGAATTAACGTGACCGTTGCAATCATAAAACACGATGTTCTTCAAAAACGACGGACGAGAGGTGGTAAAAGTCACACCCGGAGCGGCGGTGAAACCAGATACGGCTCGTAAGGTGGCGGGTGTCGGAAACACCGCCGTCGCCGCTGACGACGACCTAGCATTGGGTCTTGTTTCAAACCATAAATTTAAAAAAAAGGGGGGGCTTTCTAATTTTACTAGCAGATAATGGTTTAGTGATGTAAAAGGTACACGGTGTTCGATGAGGCGTGGCTTTTTTTAACGCCCAAAATGCGGAGAATCACATTTGTAGAAATTTGACAAGTCATGCTATCAGTTGAACATTAACGCTGGCGCGAATGGCTGCCGCTGCTCACCCGCACACAAAAAAACAAGCAACGGCAGTCACACGCGCCAATGTTCAATCAACCCGGAAGTAACTCAAATAGATTGAAAGCTAGATAGCTAGCTAATAGATCTGTTAGCTAGCTACATAGCTGGCTATTTATTAGCTATATGGCTAGTTAGCTAACCGGCTGCCTCTTCTCACCCGCAGAGAAAAAATGATCCTGTGACTGTAAAGTGACCTTGAGAGTTATGAAAAGCGCTTAGAAATGAAATGTATTATTATTATAGATAGCTAATAGAGAGCTAACTGGCAAGCTAGACCGCTAATAGCAAGCTAATAGATAACTAACACATAGCGACTGTCATACTTTATGATGTAACAGGAGCCCTAACCATGAATTGTTTTCAAAGTTTACTCACTTTTAAATACGAACTTTGTGGATAGCTACTAGTCAGTACGTGCTACCAAAAAAAACCCAACTGGGCAAAGTTCCCGTTTCTTAATTGACGCAAGTCAACGCCTATCTTTAGCCTTAGCGGCAAGCGAGCAGAGCAACAGCACCTTAACGCTAAAATTAGCATGACAACATCATTGGTTCCATGCAATCCCACTACCCAATTTCCAGCAGCTGCCTCACGTTCCTGCCGTTGGGTGGGAGGGAACCGAATGTTATCCGATGTGGAAGCGATGATGGTTACGTAAGATACGGAGGGAACAAGTTCACGTGAAATCTCACCTTTAGGACATGAATCGAGTCACGTAACGTTTTTTTTGGCCAGTGACAAAGAATAGTCACAGAAAAAAACATGCAAATTATGATTAAAATAAAACAAATAGTCATCTTCTTTGTGAAGTCCAAGATGGCGGCAGACTAGGTAGCCGATAGCAAGTGTTTTTGTTTTTATGTTGTCTTTTGTCAGTTTTTGTGCGTCATGTGGAACGGATATGGATCGTTTTTCAGCATTTTTGGCCACGAAATTCATCAAGGAGACTCTGCTGAGCGCTTGCGCCGATGCGTATCTCGCTGCTTGGAAATGAAGCGGATTTACAGTACGTGGTACAGGAGATGTGAGACAATCTCTTTTCGTCAATGGATGCTACAGCTTCGTCTTTGCTTTCAACATTGCTTGTTGCAGACGTGCTCATTCCACCATGATGTCCCGGATCCACTGGTGAAAAGGATGCTTGATCCATTCATTCAAGTATTAAGACGAGGCGCTTCAGTATTTCACTCATTGAAAAGCTCGTTATTCAGGCGCATGCAGTTCTGATCGACGGACAGCTGTTTTAAAGCTCTTGGATGGGATTTGAAAATGCGGGGTGGGGTAGGGTGGTGGGGGAAACCATCGATCAGGTCGATATACAGTCAGGCGTTAATATCAATTGGCCTGCCCTGGGAGTCAACGATGATAATCGAGTGTTGCCTGTAAATCATTGTCCAGTGTGTAATTTTCATATGTATGTTGCGTTTTTGGCCTCTTGGAATTCCATTTTAGTGCGTTCCTCAGGGATCCTATCAAGAACCACTGAATTTTTGTTCTAGCGTCTCGGAGTCGCTTCTCAGACTTCTTGTACAGGAAATAACTCCCATTTTAATTCTTCTTTCTGTTAGATTCAAACTAACTGATAAGCGGTGCAGGGTGTCCCCCGCTTCTCTCAGCCAAAGTGAGCTGGGTTAGCCCCATAGAAAAGTAATGGTCCAAAGGGTGCCCCTTCAATGGGCGACCTTTCCAATACGCGGAGCCAAAATGGGTCTCCGGGGAGTTTTTATCAGGTTGCCAATTATTAGAGTAGCCACACATTTTAGGTACTGGAGGGAGTTGGAACATCCCTCAAGCCGGAATAAAATATATTGATCTGAAGTCAGGAGAAAGCGCTTTTTACAGCGAGTTCAAAAGTTGACAGGGACAACCAGGCTGTCTCGCTTGAACGTGAATCACTGTACACACTGTGTGTGTATAGTGCTGCAGATGCTATCTCAGCAGTACAATCAGAGCCATGTCATCCCTCTCTCTCTCTCTCTCTCAACTGTGATTACTGGAGTAAAAGAGAGCACTGCGTCGCAGAGAACCAATTTTCCTAATGCACTGGCACACATGCACGCAGCGCCACGTTTATTGATGAGGTAAACGGGGAGGGGGGACAACACGGGGGGCCCCCACACGTAGTGCTGGGAAATGGGGAGAGAGAGAATGAAAGACAGAGGGAGGAGAGTGGAAGGACAAGCTGGACAAAGAGAGGGAGAAAGCGGGCAAGGAAGGAGGAATGTAGTGTCTGAAGGGATGACGGCAAGGGAAAGGGACAGGCAGACTTTCAAGGATGGACCAGGACGTCCAGTCAGAGTGAGTGAACTAAAAGGGGGCTCCTTGAGAATCCGTTATTTTATTAAAGGGCACAGCTTCCAAGACGGACAGAATCATGCGGCTTTTGTGATTTATTCTGTTTGAAATAGTACAAAAAACGGGCTGAGACATTTCAAACGGGGGTTTTGCCTTCCGTCGGATTTAACTAGAAGAGCCAGAGAGTTTTTTAGAAGTACCGGGATCATCTCAAGAAGAACATGAAAAAGTTGAACGATCCACAGGGGACCAAAACTGGGAGGTTTGGTATCTTCTAAAACCGATTATTAACTCATTCACTGCCAGACGATGTGCAAATGTATGTCCACTCTTTTTTTTCCACGCTAAGACCTAAGACTTCCACGGTGGACTATTCTCCTGCATCTTCAAGAAAAGGAGCCAAGACTGTAGGTCGGAGTAGATTTGAGAATTTCCTGTCATCTCCATGGGCTCTGTTCCAAGACCTTTCCCAGGTCTCCAAGGCGCATCCTGTTCAGTCATAGTCCAGATGATACCCAAGCCCGGGTGCCAAAGGGGTGAAGGAAGGTCCATGTGAAAGTGGGGACTGCAACCGATGTGGTCACCTCATCCTGAACCGGTCAGCAGGAGATAGAGTCGTAACGGATCCAACACGGATCGGCAACGTGAACCATGACATCTTTTCCGGAATCTCCATCTGGTCATAGTAGGGACTGAAGTCTATTCCACTTGGTAGACCGCAAGATGGGTTACCAGTCAATCGAGAGGGTATTGATCCCTTGTCCCCCTTGACGAAGAAGTCAGTGACATGAACGGTCCACAAAGGAATCTCTTCATAGTTGACTTTAGAGACACTAAACTTTCAACTTTTGGGTTCAACATTCTATTGTCTGCGCTCCAGCGTCTAGAATTATCTGTGACTGCGGCAACCGGCGAGCAAGTGAGAGTCGGAGTGTTGCAGCATGGGACTCAGCTGCTTCAAGTCCTGGAAACATGACAGAGCGGGCCTCAAAGGTGACACGCATGCAACCGTCATATTCATCTGGGGGTGGATCGTGTGACTACATGAGTCCTTGGGGTGAAATGATGACTCAGGGATTTGGAAGTTCTCAATGTGACTTTGAAAAGGGGGATGAGCAGTGAATTAGTTCATGAATAAATATGTTTGTTGTGATTTCAAAATAATTTGGGTTGCACCAAGAATAAAAGCGGCAGTGTAAGTGAGCAAAGACTGTCTTGACAGTAATTGAGATGGTTGGAGACTCGTCCTCCCGTGATCTTATCTTTCCTCGACGTAATCAAATTTCCTCTTTGGCTCATTAAGTCGCTTCTGCTCTACGGCTGAACTTGGCTTGACTGGCGAATGCGACTTGTCCGTTCAATGCCAGAACTATTAAAAAAAAAATTGGGTGTTGGTGTGCGCAGGGAACAGAGATGTGTTGGCCAGCCCGGGCTCGTATTTCTTCCTGTCTAACAGCGCCGGTCAAGGAGACGAGTGGCTGAAAAGCCTCAACAAATCTGGAGTGTGGATTCCGTTCACGGGTGACCAAAACGAGGCGATAAACACGGCATAACTGCGGTTTGGCGTTCTGTATCTTAACGCCATTGATCGGTGACTCTGGTTCAGGTGTCTTTGGTCAGCGTCTGGAGGAGACGGTCCTGTACGAGCGTCGTTACGGCGTACGTTCGGTTCCCCTGGTGGTGGAGCAGTGTGTGGACTTCATATGTGAGCGAGGTCTCCAGGAGGTGGGCTTGTTTCGTCAACCGGGACGGGCCAGTTTGGTGAAGGAGCTCCAGGAGGCCTTTGATGCGGGCGAAAGGCCCTCCTTCGACAGGTTTGCCTCCCAATGTGTCCATCATTTCAATCGGGGAGTTTCAACTGAGCTTGATGTCTTTGCAGGAACACAGATATCCACACGGTGGCGTCGCTGCTAAAGCTCTACTTGCGACAGCTGCCAGAGCCTTTGATTCCTTTCAGTCACTACCAGGACTTCTTGCTAAGTGGCCAAAAGCTTTCTAGTGACCGTAACCAGGTGAGGTGCCGACCCTTTGCGACTTTCACAACTGAAAAGTACATTTTAACCTCAATTTTGCTCTGACAGGGCTTGGAGGAATTGAAGAATCTTCTTCAGGAGCTCCCAGTGGCCAATTTCAACCTTCTTAACTTCATATGCCAGTAAGACCGAAAGAAAAACAATCAAAACAAGCTTGGTTAGCACGGTTGAAAACAAAACAGAACATTTGGACCACAATGTCGGAGTCTCGCAGTCAAATGTTTGCCACTGTCCAGAGTCTTGACTTTGTGCGCAGATTTCTCAACGAGGTCCAGAGTCATTCAAAAGGGAACAAGATGAGCTGCCAAAACTTAGCCACAGTCTTTGGACCAAACATTCTTCGAACCAAAGGGGAGGACCCAGAAAGCATCATGGGAGGTAAAAGGCCAACTCACAAAGTTTCGGCACTTAGCTTAGCGTCAGAAAGACCTTTGAAGGATTGTTTTTTTTTCCCAGGTGCAGCGCTCGTTCAGGAGCTGATGTTGGAGCTGATCAGGGAGCACAAGTCCCTGTTTTCCAGAGTTCCTGCCCCTGCAGCCGGAGGGTTTCACGCTTCGCCCGGTGCTATCAGACGGCCGCATCTGCAGCAGCCGAACTGCCTTCGCCAGATGTCGCTACCGCTTATCGCGGAGCGGTGCCAAGAACCTCGAGGACTCACTACCAGGTATCTTCTGGATTTCTGACCGTGACATCACACCTCCAAATGTCTCTAAATCAAAATTATTGATGCTAAAGTCTAGTGGGGTTAGAATGGACTCTGGAGGAACTTTGTTAACATCGCATAATCATCATCAAAGAACAAAGCCATCCATTTTAACAGCATGAGAAGCTAGTGCAGATACCTTCTTGACACGTTCCTGCAGCTTTCTCCCCTCAGCTGCAGCCACGTCGGAGGTAACCACAGGCAACAAGACATTTCTTGGTCATCGCCACACCTCGTCGCATCCGGAAAACTGCTTCTACCCGCTACCTTCCTCAAATCGGTCCCTGCAGAATCACCGCCAGGAGTGGACGACGGGAGAAATGAATAGTGGATCATCCCCCGTGAATGTTTGTAGCTGGATGGAGGTCTGGACCAGTCTGGGAGAGGCACATGAAAGAGGTGGCAAAGGTACACACAGACTGTAATTGAGTAGAAGTCTGGAAACCTGTGGATTACGGTCACTTGAAAATGTACTTCCATCCAGTAAGTATTTGTACTTTCTTACCCCTGCACTACTGCAACGGCAGAAGGTGAAGGTCCTCGAGCAGCTGGTGGCGTTGACAGTGAGGTGCAGGAAGACAGCACACCATCGGATTATGACAACCTGAAGAGAGCGCCGTCGAGTCAAAGCGTGGATGAACATTTCGACCCCAACGCAGAGGACAACTCCAGCGAGGAATCAGAGGTGTGGCAGACTGTCGACGACTCCTCGTCGTGGTCCTCCGGCGAGGTTTTGCCTCCGGATTCCGGCGGTCGGGTGGGTCCTGACTTGAAACCGATGAGATCCCCTTCGAGTCAAGCTGAAGAAGACGACAAGCATCTTGACGAGGACACGGAAAGTGACCTTGACGGAGGACGCCATGTGAATACGCCGACCTCCGGTTCCGTCCTCAGCCCCCTCAGCACCGGGAGCTCGGAGGTGTTCCTCCCGTCAGGTCCTCCGGAGCCTTCGGCATCCCAGCCCGATGACGCTCATTCGCTACTGGCCGAATTTCGACAGCAGATGGCCCAGCAGAGGAGCGAGTACCAAGCGAGGATACAAAGGTACAAAAACACAAGTTTCTAGTACTTTGGTACCAAATTAATATTCGTCACATACAAGTGGATGCAAGGACCTACTAGGACTTTCGCTACAGGTTGGAGCGCTGCAACGACGCCCTCGAGCGGCAGGTGGCGGCATTGCGAGGGCGCCTGGAGTGGCAGAGGCGCAGCCGCAGTGCAGCCGAGGTCAGGATCCGAGATGCGGATCGGGCCAGGGCTGTCGCCGACCGACGCAACTCCGCACTGCAGGCGGACTTGGAGATGATTTTTCGGACATACGGAAGGAGCCAAACGCGGGAGCGGAGCCTTAGGAACGTTGATCGAGGCGGAAGGCGGGAACGTATCTTGAAGAGTCTTTGAGGATGGTTTGAAAAATGGAGAATTAAGCACGTGGATGATGGACAGATGTCAAATTTAGTTGGAGAAAGTAAAAAAACTTAACTCATTGACTGCCAGACGATGTGCAAAAATGTGTCCATTCCAGTGCCAGGGTTTTTATCATTGTCACTTGAATTCCAGGACCCACAGAATATTGAGTTTTAGGACTACGTAAGCATTCAATACAGCGTTAGAATCCTTACTCTATTCTTTCATCAGAAAATATGTTAATTCCTAAATGATATGGGTTTTGAGTTATATGAGCCTGAAATGAAGGTGTCTGTCCAAAATACAATGCAATACATACATATTGGTTTATATAGCGCTTTAACAACAGATGAAGCTGTAACAAACTGCTAACATGGCAAAAAAAAGGCAAATGCCGCCCCCTTGTGGAAAAGAAAAAAAAATGCCAGAGGCCATGGCCAGTGCTTTATCGGCACCCAAGCATGGAAAACATTCGGGAATGGAAATGAATGAGTTAAGATATTGTTTACCTGTCAGTTGTGTGGAAGCCAAACTATGGCAGGCTTTTTTACTTTTTGGATCTGGTTTTGGCATCCTCTGATGAACCCATTCCCACTTTTATATGCAAAAGGGCATTTGCATGAATCAACTTTTACAATAAAAGTTCCTCGATCTGTGTTTTTTGTCGAGTTAAATGATTCACGATAACCACAAAGGACCGAACGGTGTTTTCACAGGAAAAATAAAAGTACATTTTTCGTGGGGGGGTTGATGAAAATGTTGACATTTATTCTCCAATTCAGTCAAAAATAATCAGAAACAACCACAAACCCAAAAAAGGTACACATTTTGAGACATAGTTCAGTCCACTGAGAGGAGGGGTGGGCAACATATGGCACATGGGGTCATATAGCATTATATACAAGCTGCAAGGGTATTTTTGTTCTGGGCCTGAAAAGTTCAATGGCAGGGTTTTTTTTTTAATGAAGAACAGGCCCTTTCTTTACAGCTCAGCTGTAATGACGTTTCAAACATTTATTTTGACATGCAGTATCTGTTGATGAAACCGTTTCCACGGTTATTATTATTTTTTATTTCTCTCTGGAAATTCCCAAGGAGTGTTTACATTGCCCCGCCCCAAGTAAGGACCGAGCAAAACTCTACCACCCTTTAGACAAAAAAAGTCAAATTCACGTTTGCTGCTATTTTTTTCCCTCTTTTTAAAGGAAAGAAACGACACGGCGACGTAACAGTGACACCACTTTCTGAAAAATCAAAGTGCGAGAACTAAAACAACAAAAATAGTGCAACTACAGCGGGAAGAAAAGAGAATACATTATTTTACGCATAACAACCATTGAAATAACAGCTGCACTTAAACTTCTTTTTTGAAAAACAAACTAAACATCATTCTATCATGTATTGACTATACTAGTCATGAAAACATCTAAAAATAATAATAATAAAGAGGCAAAGGAAGAAAAAAAAGTAGAAAAGTGGCCCATTTTGTCCTGAGGCCACCATTTTGTTATACTTCATGAATATCTTATGGAATAATTAAGCAGATCGCGATGGTTGGTATAAAGTGCAATTTCAGGACAGGCTCCTTCAATCATTCGGAAATGCACAAGCAATAATTTCCAGAAGTTTAAATCGATATCATCGGGTATTTTTATGTATAGCTAAGCTAACTTCTTGCGCGCAAAAGTAGCATTGAAAATTTTATATTTTGATCATTTTACTGGATTATTTCGAATGAATTGATTAGAATTAACCAAGCACTTAAAAAAAAGACCATTGTTTGACAGATGCTTGTAGCTATAAAATGCTAAGAGGTGTACCAAAGCCTCCTTATTTCCTGTTTCGTGATATCATATTTAAATTTCAATGCACAATAGTTAACCCCTCAGTGCTGCGAGGAATGTTAGAAAAGGTACAAAAAAAAATCACTACATTGGGATTTCCACTCGACATCAAAGCTGCCATTTTGAAATGTAAAGTAGCGAATTGAAATCTGCGAAAAGGCAAACCGTGACGTCGTCGGGCAGCGTGACGGACGGGTCGCGGTCTAGAAGCCGGAGGGGGTGAGGATGTTCATGTCGCGTGGTTTCAGCTTGTGCGGGCGGGCTCCCTGTCGCCGCCCGTCCATCGTCGGGATCTCCATCTTGGGCGGGGCGGCTGCCTTCTGGGCGTCGGGACCGTCGGCCAGCCGGGCGCTCGTCTGGGATTTCATGACCTCAGCGGCGCTTGGCTTGTGGGCGCCGCGGTACGCCTGCAGCGCAAAGCCTGCTGCTTTTTAAAAAAAAGAAAAGAAAGAATGAAAGACCGAAAGACAGAATGAAAGAAAGAGAAAAATAAAGAGAAATAGAGAGAGAATGAATCAGAATCATCAAGAAAGAGAAAGAAAGAAAACATGAAAGAATAAAGAAACGATGAAAAAGAAAGAAAAATGAGAAAGAAAACAAGAAAGAAAAGAAACAATGAAAAAATAAAAAATATAAAGGAGAAAGAAAAAAGAAACACAAAAGGGAGGCAGAAAAAAGAGCAAAAAGAACAAATGAAAAAAACAAAAAACAAAAAAGAAGAAAGAAAAATAAAAAAAGATAAAAGGGAAAAAAGAACAAAGAAAGAAAAAAGAAAAAAAGGAGACAGAAAGAAAATAGAAAAAGGACAAAATGAAAACAAAATGAAAACACGAAAAAAAAAGAAAAAAAAGGAAAAAAGAAAAAAAGAAAAAAGGAGACAGAAAGAAAATAGAACAAGAAAAAAAATGAAAAAAATGAACACGAAAAAAATGAAAAAAATGACCACGAAAAAAGGAAATAAAGAAAAAAATTTAAAACAAGAAAAAGGGAGACAGAAAGAAAAAAAGATAAAAGAAAAGAAACAATGAAAAGAAAAAAAAAGAAAAAAATGATAAAACGAAAAAAAATGAAAGAAAAAAAAACAAGAAAAAAAAACCCAGCGAGAAGCAGGTCAATGGCCCACTTTCATGCCAATGCAACGCGCCCCATGCTGCTTCACCAAGTTTCAAGACTATCTGATCTCATGGAAGCAGCCTCCACTGGGAACCGTGGGATGAACAAAGACATCCATGGTGGCGATTGCACCTACCCAAAGTCATGCGGCAGCAAAAAGGCTTCAACGTCTTGCCGGCATGTCCAATGTGCCTCCTCCGCTGCTCCCTGCGTGAAACTGATCGCCTCCACCGTGTTTGTCTTTTATACGCGGCCATCCAAAATAGCAACAAAGGGGTCTGAAGGTCGTCCTTTCACTCATTAACTTTTTGTTGACATTTTGTTTCTTCCAAACTCACGAGCCACGTTGCTCCATTTATTCGTCAACAGACACTTGATTACACTGCTGCTCGATCGAGCCACAAAAGTCTGCATGATGACTCCTAAGATGAGAAGGTTTCTTCAGTCGGACGTTTCGCTTCTTATCCAAGAGGCTTCGTCAGCGAACCAAAATTTGCTGGTAGTTTTGGCCCTATATATGTATCTCTACTGTCCAGACGTGGCGGTCCCAGACTCTGCTATGCTAGGTCCGTGCTCTCAAGTTGGGGGGGGAGCAGAGGACTATTCCCTGAGGCTACACTGATTACATCTATTGTCCGACTGATTACTTCTATTGTCTTGCCTGATTACGGACGGGGTCTACGACTGGCCTGATTGCCCCATTTGCTCTGGTATCACCTCATCAGCATAACTAATAATCATAATACGTTTCATTTGTAAGCGCCTTTCAAAAACACTTGACAGTCACAGGATATTTTTTCTGCGGGTGAGCAGCGGCAGTAACACGCGCCAGTAAGGTGGAAGTAACATAAAGTAAAAAAAAAACAACTAAATAACAAATATGACAACACAGATCATTCATTCTCCAGCACTGTCTGTACCCTCTTTGTGAGATGAACTAAGGCTATGTTGCCTAAGAAGTCTGTTGTAGGAACGATCCAAATCAAAGCTCACCCCACCAAGGCGATTTAGTGAAGGGTTTTGCTGTTTTATGAAAATAGCTTCTTTTACTCCCCTTTCAAGCCATCTTATTTCTCTTTCTCTAAGATGTTAACCTCATGGTCGTCAAATGAGTGTGTGCTAGCTTTTAGGTGCATATGTACTGCAGATTGAGGCGCACTAGTATTAAGTATTAACTAGTAGTGAAGTTTTTTTGAGAATTTGTTTACTCTCCCCAATGTATTGCTCTTTACAATTTTCATGTGTTTACAATGTATTGAATAAATGACATGACTTTGTTTTTCATTTGTCAGCCTATCTTTTGGATGCACTCATTTTTGCTGTTGTCAGCCATGTTTGTTTACCTTGTTGTGTTGCAGGCTCGCCGCCCAGATCGGAGGCGGACTTGTGCACCAGAGGCCGTGGCCCGAACACGCCCCATCGTTCCAACATCCCACCTCCTCCTCCGTCGCCTCCCCCCAAATCCACGCTACTGTTGGTGGAGCTCACGCTGACATCCGAACTGGTGGTGCTGAACCAGCTCCTAAAACACAAAAAACAAAGAAACGTGAGAGGAGGGTTGGTTACATATTAGCCCGCATATGGGAGGGGGGGGGTGTACCTGCGTTGCTGTTTCGGGGACGTGTGCGGGGTGGTGGATGGCGTGGACTGGGCTGATGAGTTTTGGCGCTCCTCCCGAGACTCCATGCTCTGAATTTGCATTTTCTATACAACACAATGAAAATAAGACCTCAAAATAAGGTGAGTTAAAACACATAAAGGTCTCACTATTGATAGAGATGTCACATTTTTCATCCTCCACAGTAGCAGAATGAAAATCATTCTTGCTAGCTAGCTAGCTTTCTATCTATTTGAGTTATCGTAATACCTGTACCAGCAAAGTGGCAATATTACAATACAAAGATGGAATGGAACAGTTAACATAGTTTATAGACATATTTACTGTTCTGCCTACTTTTTATTTTTTGTGTGTTACCTGAAAGGATTCAGGCATGCGGTGATGATATCTCGTCTCTTCCGCCGTAAGGCCTTTATGGGGAGTGTAACCAGTGTCGCTGAGGCCCGCTTTTTGCTCAAACTTGTACATACTGTCGTGAGTCTGTTCTGTGAGCAAAAGGATCAATAATTGAATCATATCAAAGCATTAAAATACTTTCAAGCGTGGTGATCGTTGCCTTACTGGTGAAGAGAGAGTTGAGGATGAGAGAAGAAGCCTTGGTCTTCACCACGCTGGTGGACCTGGTGGGGACGCCCTCCAACATGTTGGATTGACCCGCCGCACTGCCTTCATCCTCCTAGTGGTCGAACATATGGATCAATTCTGTAAAATCGTATCTGTAATAATTAGATATTAATCCAGCGCCTTTCAAGGGATATCAATGATTCATTTTGGGGGCTCAGATTTGTTAAATTGATGAAAATAGGAGTGCGAAATAATTAGAAAATGAATACACAAATAAACGAATGAACTAAATTAATAAATGAATAAAAAAATGAATCAATACATGAAAAACAAATAAACAGAAAAATACATACGTAAATAGATGGATATAGATGTAGCTAAATAAATAGAAAATAAATACACAAATGCATGAATAAATCAACTAATAAACAACAGAATGGACAAAAAAATACATGAATAAACTATGTTTAAACTACAGAAAAACAATAAGAATATTAGTATGGCGTCATATGTCGTACTACCTCAGCCAAAAGGTTAAACTTCCTCTCGGGCACGACTGGGCGCCTCCACAGGTTGGTGATGTTGATGTCGTGCGGGGGCGTCGACATGGGCGCCTCCAGGTTGTCATCGTAGCTCAACGCCCGGCGGGTCATACCGATGGGGAGCTTCATCCCGCCCATCCCAGAACCTTCGAGAGCTGCAGAAGAAAAAAACACCATTGCTATTTCAAAAAATTCTTCAGAAATTTCGATGTCAAGAAGATTATTTCCAACTCACCCGGTAAATCACGTGAACCAGACATGGCGTCGGTATGATCAGGAGCAACGACGGGTGAGTTCCTATGTGAAAATAGGAGTTAAAAATAATTATAATGACCTCCACTTTCATCCAGGAATGCACACAAATACAATTTTCCTATGGAGTATGAATACTAACCTGTGATTAAAGTTGCAACGGACCCCAAAGGACAGCAGTGGACGGGCTCATCTCACCCAACTGTGTTAATGTATTGTGGACCGGATTAATGGCGAGGGGGGAGGCCGAGGTTACAGCAGGTCAGCCGGACACAAGTCCTGTGGCAGTGCATTGATTGTGGATGGAGCAACCAGCCAGGCCATAGGAGGAACTGCACAAGCGTTTTCAATGCCAACACAGCATTTTTGAAAAGATCGTGAACGACAATAAAAAAAGCAGAGTATTCACCACAAAGTAAATCAGGTTAGGATTACACAACGCCAAAGGAATTTAGGACGTTACACCGTTGAAGGGTGTTTCGTTTCAAGACAATAGCTCACTTTAACGGATTTTTTTTATGGTCGCTAAATGGCGGTTTGGCTACGTGTCATCGCCGCCGAATAAGAGTGTTGACTACATCACACACACGAAGCTTTTATGCAATTTCGACATTAAAATACGGTGGCGTTGTTCATCCGTGGAAATTCTTAACGCAGATTCGCGTCGTCGCCGATTGCGGAATCATTCGGTTGCGACACAAATATCACTTACGACGGATTTTCGTTCTTACCGAAATGAAAACGAAGACTTCGGGGCGTGTGGCTATAGTGAACAGGGTAAAACTCGGTAGACGAGCGAGCGGGATTCGGATAAAATGATCGTTTGGTCGACGGCCATTATGCTGATTTATGAATAGATTTCCGGGGCGGAAAGGCCACGTCGCGTTAGTCTCGCGAGACTGTGACTGTGGTTTTGTTTTTTTAGAGGAAAAATATCTTGGACTGTGCGACAAAACTAACTTCGACGTTAATTCTTGTATATTAATTAGTTATAGAAACCTGCTGTTATATAATAATAACAATTAAATATTTTTTTAAAGTGAGTTGTACTCGTTACGCGTGAAACGAATGAGTTTTTGCCTCGAGTTTCAAAGAGTGCTTATTATTGTCATATCCAAATCTATCAGCCCCACAATTTCCGAATTTGGGACGATATCCTTCCAATTTTGGGGCATTTTTTTCTTAGTCGAAATTCGGGAAAACTCCCCACTTACATGTATTTCGAATGCAATACTGGACAGCACAGCACGATTGCGCAATGACACAATACAAAATGGCTCACAAAAGGGTGGACGTTTCCATGGCGACCAGTGAACACGATATATCACTACATGTCTCGTAAACGATGGGAAAAGCTTTTTGGGTATTGATTCCATACGATAGACAGATGTATCTCCATCCACTAGTCCACTCAATATTATTATTATTTTATTAATTAAGTATTAACAATAGTGTATTTTTTTTAACTACTGAAACAATTTTGGCATAATCGTTATTGGTGAGTGAAAATGGACACTAGATATCTGAGCATTATTACTAGTATTTCAGATTATATTACGTTATTCGTAAAGTGAAGCATATTGAACATCCCAAAGTAGCTAAAGATATCATATAAATAAATATTTGATATTTTAAAGTTAGTAGAGGCTCTCTGTGTACATATAAATCAAGCCATATGAATACAAATATTTGGTATAGTGTATTTTTTACATGTGTAATTCGTTTTTTTACATAAGTTTACATGATTTTAGGTAGTTAATTAATTTAAGCAAAAAAAAAAAAAAAAAACTGAAGAGCCAGTTGGGAGCCCAAAGAGCCGGATCTTTTTAGTGAGCCGAACCAAAAGAACCGGCTCTCTGACAAGAGCCGGAATTCCCATCACTAGCTTGCAGGGCTTGCCATAAATCAATTTGTTTCTAATTTTCTCTCGGTTCCGCCCACCTTGAGAGGAAAAGTTGCTATTGACACGCCGCCGAGCAAGAGGACCTCCCCCCCCGCCAGGCTGGCTTTTCCACCCCACCCCCGGGAGGGACTCTACTAACCGGACTTTCCTCCCGAGCGCTGCCTGCAGAGGAGGAAGTAACATCGACGGACTCACTTCTCCTCTCTGGGAAGATAAAAAAAAACACATCAGGACTTGTTTTAAGCGCAATAACAACTTTTTTTTTCTCACCTACAACAATGTCCGTCCAAAGCCAGAAGACCACCACGACCACTTCCTCCTACCGGACGGTGAACGTGGCCTCCCCCGAGCCGGTGAGCGGCAACACGGTGCTGACCACCACCACCACCGCCCGCTCGGCCTCGCCGCTTCAGTACGCCGTCAACGGCGGCAACTATAGCACGTTGCGCTACCTGGTGCCGGTGCAGCCGACCGCGCAGCAGCAGTCCTACGTGCTGGTTCAGCAGCCGGCGGTCATGCAGCAGATGATGTCGCCCGTCTACCTGCAGGGGGTTCCTCGGGTGAGCGTCAGCAGCTTGGATTCGGAGGTCCTGTTCCAACAGAATACGGTGAGGTTGTTGTCACCGCTGCCAAATTCAAGGAAAAAATGTTAATAAGTGTTTTGAGTCCTTGATAGCCAGCTTGAGATCCACGTACAAAGTAGTAGTACACCTACCTGTATGGACAAAAAAAATTCACATACTGGTCGGATTTTTTTTAGCTTTATATGGTTTACTATAAAGCTAAAATAAAGCTAATAAAGCTAATTTGTGCGCTTGATTGACAGTTGCGTGGTACTGGTGACAAAAATTCTCTGATTTCATATCTATCCCTTAACTTGCCAGATATGCAAAAAAGTGTCCACTCCAGTGCCATGGTTTAAGAGTTAATTCCTAAATTAGATGTGTCTGAAGTTATCTAAGCTTGAAATAAGGGTGGCTGTTCAAAATCAATGCATTACATACATATTGATTTTATATAGCGCTTTAACAACTGAACCTTGAACAAAGCGCTAACATGGAAATAAAAGGAAATGCTGCCTACTTTTGGAAAAGAAAAACATTGCCAGTGGCCATGGCTAGCGCTGTATCAGCACCCAAGCATGGAAAAAAAAAAAGCAGAACAAATTCGGGCCAGCTTGAGGTCCACGAACAAACCTCCAAAAGTTGATCAGAACTCAAAACGGTAACCAAACGGTAACTAGCGTGAAAATCTCAAAGAACGAATGTCGCTCAGAGCAGTTCCAAGTTAGGAATGTTGACGTGTTAAAAAAAAAAAAAAAAAACGTTTGGAGCTGATGAATTCTCATTGGCTTCTTTGCAAATGGCGTAAAACTGGCTTTTGAAATTACCACTGTGGAGTTAGCATAAATCAACCGCAAATGACGATATGACATAACCTAGCATTGCTGCTAGTGTGGGTGTGCGCACTTGCGTCATTAGCAGTGCGTTGGTGTCATTATTGTCATAACGTACTGTGTCATTTTGCATTGTGTCATTTTGGCTGCATCGTCATATTCCGACAACTTTCTTTGCATGCTTGGAAAAGACGACGGATCGTGTGATGGCGTTTGTGGGAGGGATGCATGATGCACCGGCGGCGTAACGCATGTGCATGTGGCGTCATTTTAACACGCTGACTAAGACTTCTCGCGGACTATCACGAGCAATCGTTTGTCAACATGTTGGATGAGTGCTTGTCATTTGTTGGATGTGTTTTTTTTTGTATTCCCTCAACTTTGAAAGCCCTGGAAGTCATCTCAAAATGGCTGCTGAAACAAAATGGCCGACTTCCTGTTCAGTTTAGGTGCTTTATTGTGTTTATTGTGTTTATTGTATTTATATTGTACTTATAAGCATCTTTCAAAAGTGTGATAGTGAAACTGTAGTAGGGGATCGATTTTTACATTTATCGCCCCCCCGCCCCCCTCCAACTTTCAAAGCCTTGGAATTTATCCCGAAATGGCTGCTGAAACAAAATGGCCGTCTTCCTCTTCAGTTTCCTGCATGATTCCCTTACAGTCAAGTTTCTTGTTTTCCTGATTTGATGTTAATCAGTGAAACTAATTGTTGGGGCTCACTTTTCACGGGGGTGAATTTTGGGGATCAACTTATCTCTTATGATACATTAGAGCGACTTAACTAACCTTTTTTTCATCCACTTCCTGTGCTTTGGTTTTCATTTGGACTCTACCATTCTTTCTTTTATGTTTTTTTTAATATAACCCCCACAAAGCTCCTCATTCATTTTCAATGGCACTCATTTGTTCTCCTGTTTGAGTAACTCCAGTCGGGAATGTCAGAAAGCAAGCTAGCAAGCGCCACACCCCGACCACACATGTGCCAAGGTGGCACACCCTGTGGACCAAGATGATAAAAAGTCCCTCCCATGAGTTTTCATTGTCGAGGTCAGAGGTCATATGAAGTGGTGCGCTCAGCTTGTGTAAAATAGAGTAGCACTTTGACGGTATAGGTCATATCAGGCATATTTGAATATGCATATGTTGTAAAACTCAAAATATGTAGACAGGAATAGGTCGCGAACCTGATTAGCATGTAGCTAAAAGCTAGCATGAGAATGACCTTTCCCTGCGTGAGGCGTTTGTCAACTTCAAGCTTTTACAATGGCAACTAATTGACATGAAAACACGCTAACGGTAATTTTTAATGTATACACTTTAGTGTCATATTCTCAATATTGACATTTACATATTAGACGTGATATACGCTAAAGTTGGTGGCTAACCAACCAAGAGATTTTTTGATGTGCAAAACTGTTAGAAATGTCGTTATAATAATTGTTTCAAAATTAGGGCGTTGGACTTCCCAAACAAAATGCGACGTCGCAGCTACGACACGAACGTAGCATAGTACAGATACTGCGTGGCATGATTGACTCCAACCAGCCAGGTGAGCTTGAAAAGCCGCTGCGCTTGGAGCCGAGTCAAATTGAACAACAACAAAACGACATTTGAGGCCAGTCACATTCTTCGGGTTTTGGTTGCGCTTGTCGCTCAGTGCTCGACGACGCGTTATGTAACAACTGTGTGCAAGCACGGCAGTTTGCTTGAAGCTATTTGACTTGAGAAAGACACTCCAAGAACATATTATAATATTTTCAAAAGCATTTGGACAGATGCCGACTTCAATATAATTAAATCCACAACTATCGTTAAATCCTAAATTTGATTAAAAATTGCTAAATTGTTTTCAAACTAAATGAAATATTAATAAGAGTACTGGAGCTTCAAAATACGGAAATGAAACAAAAAGTGTAAAAGAATACATTAAAAAAAAGAAAAAACAAGAACATCCCATTAAGGTGTACCCCAAGGGTCAATCCTTGAACCCTTGTTGCATGCTAGTTTAGCTCATTCTTATGACTGAAATGCAGCTTTAAAACCACTTAAAAACACACACTCACCTTCACAATGACCAACAGACTAATTTACGTCTGTTTCTTCGGCAAATGATTTTACCAAGTGCTAGCCTAGCATGTGTTTATTCCGTGCTATTGGCTAATTGATTCTTGTGATGGATGAATTGAACAAAAGCGTCAACATTTAGAATCAGAATCTTTATTGGTCAAGTATGTAGAACACACTCTGCATTCGAATTCCTGAATGTAAATTATAATAATAATCCATTTCATTTATAAGCGCCTTTCAAAACTCTCAAGGTCACTTTACATTCACGTGATCAACTTTTCTGTAGGTGAGCAGCGGCAGCCACACGCGCCAGCATTCACTGAACCCGGAAGTAAATAGATAGAAAGCTAGCTAACCAGCTAGTAAATAGCTAATAGACAGCCAACAGATAGCTAGCCACTTAGATAGTTATATAGCTAATAGCTAGCTAGATAGATAGTTAGTTAGCTAATACACTGAATGTCCCTATTAAATACACAGATAGAAAGCTAGCTAGCCGGCTAGTAGATTGTACCTCTCAGGAACAACTGTGAGACAATGTACAAAGTATCAAGCAGAAAGTGGTTCAAGCGAGTACAGAGCAGGAGCTACAATGATTAGAACGGGATGCTGTTCCACAGGGGGGGTCGCTGGAAAAGGTGGTGGGCAGGGTGCGGATGGTCCAGTAGGATTTTCCGCGCTCTTGTCTTGATTCTTTACAGCTTTTAGTAGGGAGGCCGATCCAGCCCAATAGAGCAGACGGCCATTTGGCACGTTCCTCAAACAGGAGTACAAAGAGGGGTATTATCCGGGTGGGTGGCGGCGAGTTAAAGGCCGCCGCGGCTTTCTATGAACACGGCTCTTTCTTCCTCTTGTCTCAGAGCCTGAGCAGGAACTCGATCTCAGGGCTCAGCTTGTTTTCCAGTCCCCCCAAGACCCCCGAGCCCAGTTTGGAGGAGGAAGAGGAGGAGGAGGAGGAGGTTCGTAACTGCGGAAAATATCCGGGAAGCAGCCGTTCGTCTGGCAAACGCGCAAATATGTGTCCTTTCACGATGAAAGGGGTTCTTTGGTCTTTGTTTGCGTTATTTTGCATGGGGTATTACATTGAAACATGCGTTCGAAGCTAACATCATTTTCTCCATTGGAATGGAAGCTGGTCACGACAAGTTGCAGTCGGGAATTGAATTTCAAGGGGAATTACTTCTGCAAAACTGGAGAGTTTTATTACCTGCCAAAAATCATTAAAATCAGACTTCACGCAAACGTGTTCTGATTTCGATGAGGATGCTGGTTTGAAAAATGCTAAGCTAATATCTTCTTGCCGGATATTTAAACAAAATAGAAGTGGTTTTTTTATATAATAATAATAATAAATTTCATTTGTAGGCACCTTTCAAAACTCTAAACGTCACTTTACAGTCACAGGATCAGTTTTTCTGTGGGTGAGCAGTGGCAGCCACATGCGGCAGCATTCACTCAACCTGGAATTAACTCAAATAGATAGAAATCTAGCTAGCTAGCCAGCTACCAGATATCTAATAGATAGACAGCCAGCTAGATAGCTAATAGATAGTCAGCTAACCAGCTAGTGTGCTAATAGATAGCTAGCCAGCAAGCCAGCTAATAGACAGCCAGCTAGCAAGCTAACCAACCAGCCAGCCGCACAGATAGCTAACAGATAGCCAGCCAGCCAGCTAGTTAGTCAATAGATAACAATAATAATCCATTTCATATCTAAGCGCCTTTCAAAGCTCTTTCGATAACTAAGTAACTCGGATAGAAAGATAGCCAATAGATAGCCAGCCAACTAGCTAGCTACTAGATATCCAACATAAAATGGCAGGAAAAAAATGTTTGAATGCAGCCCTTGAAAAATATTTGAACTTTTAATGACCACACATAATGAACAAGTCACATTTATTGGAAAGCGTCCTATTTTTAGCACTGATAGGAAAAAAAAAAAGATGGCGGGATCTGGGTGTGTGGGTGCGAGTCTGTCTGTGTGTGTGTGTTGAAAAAGCACATGAGCAATTGTTAAGACGCTCTTAGCGTGTTTGTGTACAAAGGCGTGTCCTGGGCCACTTCCCACACGTTTTTGCGGTGGGTGGGTATTCTATGGAATGTCAACCTGCAGCGTCACGTACAAGACGGGCGTGGCCACAACTCAAGTGATTATGATTATGTCGGCGCTCGCTTACCGGCTTTAGGGAAGCACCCGTCAGGCTTTTTTTTTTTTTTTTTTTTTTTTGCGAAAATGAACAATCAGACAGAGTGATAGCGTCCGTGTGCAAATTGTCATGGCTTTTCAATGAGTTTGTCCCTATTATAGGAAATATGCGGGTGTCAAAATTGTTGGGAGGGAGAACTGAGAGTCAGGTGTTAGTTGTTTGCTTTGTGTTGAGTGTCATAGTTGGGCTGATTAACGACGTGGTGGTGAATAGTGATAGGAATGATGAAACTTTGCCTTCGGGTAATCATGACAATATAAGAACATGGCGACTCCGCAGGTGTAATATTTGCGATTGATTAAAAAAATATCAAATGGCTGTGAGAGCAGCAGACTAAATCTCAAGGATCAAGTGCGCGCGCATCGATGGCGATGTAGGTCAGTGCGCGACATGGCGCTTTGTTGCAAAAGGTGTAACCCAAGAGGTTGCGACTGAGAAAGCCACACCGACTCTTTTTGAGAGCTCGCATGTGTTGGGATGGAATCGAAAAGTATTTTGGCAAATGGTGTCCAAAAACCTTCAAATACAGTACATGATTCCCTTTTTGTTAATCAGGAAAGTGAACTTCAAACTACCCCCTCCAATAATGAATATTTACAAAACTTTTTTTGCTTTTAAATTATTTTAAAAAATGTGACTGTCTGTTTTCTCCCATTCATTCATTCATTCATTCAATTCATTCATTCATTTATATATTTATTTATTCAATTATTTAATTATTATTATTATTTAATTATTTGATTCTTTAATTATTTGATTATGTGATTATGCAATTGTTTATGTATTTATGTATTTATATATTTATTTAATTTATTTATGTATTTATTTAATTATTCAACTATTTAATTATTCAATTATTTATATATTTGATTCTTTAATTATTTAATTCTTTATTTGTGTATTTATTTATACTTATTTATATATGTACATATTTATTTATGTATTTATTCGTGTAGTTATTTATGTATTTATTTGTTCAATTATTTAATTCTGTGATTATTTATTTATTTAATCCAACTATTTAATTATTCAATTATTTATATATTTGATTATTTAATTCTTTGATTCTTTAATTCTTTATTTATATATTTATGTATTTATTTATACAGTAAAGTCTCGTTATATCGATATCGGATATATCGATAGTCCCGGTTATATCGATACTATTTCTATGCACGCACGGAAAAAATTACATGCAAACAGGGTCGGATATATCGATAGTCCCGGTTATATCGATATTTTTTCGGACTCCCTTGAATATCGATATAACGAGACTTTACTGTATTTATTTTTATTTATTTATTTATTCAATCATTTATTTGATTCTGTAATTATTTAATTGTTTATTTATTTATGCATTTATATATTGTATTTATATTTAATTATTCAACTATTTAATTATTCAATATTTATATATTTGATTCTTTAATTGTTTATTTATGTATTTATTTATATATTTTTTTAATGTATTTGTGTATTTATTTATTTGTTTGTGTATTTATTTATTTACTTATCGGACAGCCTTTAATATTCCCACACTGGGGAAATTTGCAATCGAGAGCAGCAAAATTGAAAGGGGTGGGGGGTCAAAGATAAAATCTTTTATGCACAAAAGATAGTCATTTCAAACTTGAGCTAACTTGTTATAATTTCTATACAATGGAAGACACCCCAATGCCCCTCACAGTCGGTTTAATAAACAGCCCTGGCAGCTATTTGCTGCCACTTTTTCTCATCAAAGTGTCAAGCAGGAGCTCGGCGGCGTCTTTGGAATGTGCCGTCTGCTAGTTATCTCCAAATGGACAAGCTAGCAAAGCACTTTTTCACATTCTGCGACACTCAAAACTGCCAATTCGTGACCTAACGGAGGGGGTGCCGCGGGCCGAAATGCAACAAATTGACACCTTTCAGTGTCTCACCAATTTGGAGTCGTCCTGAAAGATCGTACCTCGCCTAGTTTATTTTTTGACATTGTCTTTTATGCAGTGCTATTTTGCTTGGTTAAAAATGCTAAATGTTTTGCTTTTTTTTGGCGTGTCAGCTGCGGCCGATAGTTCCCAACCGGTTTTTGCGCTCCCTTTGCTCTTTTTCTGTGTGGGAATGACTGGCATGTGGTGACACACCCATGCGATCTCTGCCGCAGGTTTGCACTTTAATTAATAGAAGCGTAAAAAGCTTTACGATTGTCCTTATCTCAGAAGGCAAAAATTCAGGAAAACTACTAGTCGATGGGCTGAAATATTGCATAAGAGACACAAATTTATGATTAGTTGAGCTAACTATATATATACATATATAGATACATATTTTTTTTGGGGGGGGCAGTTATATAATAATAATATTAATAAATTTGATTTCTAAGCGCCTTCCCAAACTCTCAAGGTCACTTTACAGTCACGGGATAAAGTTTTTCTGCGGGTGAGCAGCGGCAGCCACACGCGCCAGCGTTCACTCAACCCGGAAGTAACTCAAATAGATAGAAAACACCTTGAAGTAACTTAAATAGATAGAAAACACCTAGATAGCTAGCCAGCCAACTAGAAAGATATACAGCCAACCAGCTACATAGCAAGCCAGCCACATAGCTAGCCATCTAGATAGATATATAGCTAATAGATAGCTAGCTAAGTGTGCTCACGAGCCTTGCTTGTTTTCTTTTTTGTGGTTGTTTTTGTGTTTCCTTTTGTCATTTTGAGTTATGTTCCCTCGGTGCCTTGTGAAATCTGTCGGCATGACTCCAGAAGCGATGACATCAACCATCAAATAAATGACATCCCGAAACAAAGCTGTTGTGTAGTCGGGAGGATGCGATCAATGCAACACTTGCGACGTATTGCCATATCAATCAAATTTGAGCAATTGACGACATGGGCCGTCAGCTCACAAAAGAGAGAGAAAGAGAGAGTGACAGGTGGGATGTTTACAGAGAGTTAAGTTGCATGGCATGACTGCAGATAACAGGTTATGCAACATTGGGTAGGCTCCAGATAAGAACAACGGGGTGGTGGGTGTGTTTGGGCTTTTGTCTCGCAGACTGTAAAACTGTTAAAAACAAAAAAGTTAACGAGCAAAAACTGATTTAGATGCCCAAAAAAAAACAAGTATAAAAAGATTTTGTGGCACTGAAATGTGACATCTCAAGGGGCCTGGTAGCAAGTGACCCCATTGTGATGCTAAATGCTAAACGTCTGTGGAAGCTCTCAGTGGTACAGGAGTGGTCCATCGATGAAAAGGTTTCTTCAGCCGTCATCTGTACTTCTTTGAAGCTGTCGGACGTTTCGCTTCTCATCCGAGAAGCTTCGTCAGCGAACTAAAAAGTTTGCTGGTAGCTCTGGCCCTATATACATATATATATCCCTACTGTCCAGAGGTGGTGGTGCAAGACCTCCGCTATGATAGGTCCCTGCTCTAAGGTTGGGGGGAGCAGAGGACCATTTCCTGAGGCTACACTGATTACTTCTATTATCCTGACTGATTATGGTCTACGACTGGCCTGATTGTCCCATTTGCTGTGGCATCACCCCATCAGCATAACTAAGCCTATGTGGTAACGCTCTCAGAAGTGTGTTGTAAGCATGATCCAAATTAAACCTCACACCACCATGGTGATTTAGTGAAGGGTTTTGCTGTTTTTTGCAGCTTTTACTCCCCTTTCAAACCATCTATTATCTTTCGCTAAGATTTTAACTTTATTGCTAAATGCTAAACGCTAAATCTTCTAGGAGGACGAGGAGGAGGAAGCGGTGGAAGTGGAGGAGGTGGAAATTGTCAACGTCATACAACAAAAGCCGCCGCCTCCGGCCATTGAGAAAATCTCCCGGACGGAGGTGAGGACCGACCTGAGCGAAGCCACCAAGATGGACACGCGCTATTTCGCCGCCTTGCTAGCTGACGTCTACAGGAAGAACTGCGACATCCACTCCTGCATCTCCGAGCATGTGTCCAAGATCCGAGGACAGTGAGTGGCGTGCACTTGAATTAGATTTTTAGAATTTTCTAAAATGGCCACAAACTGAATTGAAAGGCATGACGTGGAGCGCCATTCCCGCATTTGTTTTTTTTTTCTTGTAGGGGTGCCGGTAAAACGCTGGTCACACCTCTGGCAATGTTTTTCCCGTTCCACGAGGGGGCAGCATTTGCGTTTTGTTACAGCTTCAGCTTTTGTTAAAGCGCTATATAAATCAATATGTATTGTATTTTGTTCACCCACCCCCATTTCAATAATAATAATAATAATAATAATAATAATAATAATAATAATAATAATAAATTTGATTTATAAGCGCCTTTCAAAACTCTCAAGGACATTTTACAGTCACGGGATTTTTTTTGTGTGGGTGAGCAGCGGCAGCCATTCTGTGAGTCCTGCAATTTCAGTGAAAATGACAGAAAACCTGGCACTGGAGTGGATACATTTTTACACATTTGGCAATGAATGAGTTAAAATGCACTTAAATGGTCATCCTAGTGCACATGACGATAATTATGGTAACGCAAGTACTTTTGTTTGCTTCCTCCATTTTGTGTGACAGGTCAGTGGATCTCGGTGTTGACCAGGTGCGTTAGCCACATTCATATTTTACAAAAATACATTTGTTGTTTCTCCCTGGATTGAACACATTCACGATATTAATAATAAGGTGTGTGCTTAGGTGGACGACGTGGAGGCTATGCTCCCTAAAGGAGCCACCGAATTGACCAAACAGCAAATCCGTTACCTGTTGCAGGTCGGTTATCCGCAATCACGCGTCGACCAGATTGTTATGGAGCAAGTTGTCATCCATTTTGTTGATCTGCGTAGACTCGCCTGACCGCAGATAAAAGCATGCGTCTGCTGCTGTCCACCTTCAGCAGCCTGAGAGAGGAACTCCTGCACATGTCCGACGACCTGCGGGTAACAACAGCAATTTTAGTCATATTAAGCGCAGTGGAAGCAAAGTTGTGCGTTTTTTTTACAGCGTCTGGAGAGCGAGAAGGAAGCGTTGGAGCGAGATCTGGCGTTTAAAGTGGACCAAGCTCGTCAGTACGACAGCCTCTTGGAAGCCGTTCGCGAGAACAACAGACAGCTTCAGGTGTCGCTGAAGGAGACCACCGCCTCTCAACGTTCCTTGGAGAGCCAGCTGATGAGCATCCGCAACAGCGACTCGAGCCGCGACTTCCGGAATCGGGAATTGGAAGGACGAATACGGGCTTTGGAGAAGGAGAACGAGATTCTCCGACAGAAGGTGGACGGCCGGTCATTCTCATTTTAAAGGACAACAGACACCATTTTTTTGTTTGCTAACTGACATCAGAAAAACGTTTCATAGCATCTAAAATACCCAAAACACGCAGGCTGACACGTTTAGTCAAATGCAAAACACCAATAAAAATAACTTAACGTGTCCCAAAACTGCTGATTTGGCCGCTGGGAATTTGTGTAAATTAACACTTTCTTTATGTGTCTTATCGCAATTGGCTGTCGGTTGTCCTTTAAGCCTTCAAAGTCTCTAAAGTTTGTTCTATTTTTGCAGCAATTAGGCCAAACTAACAGCACCACGCTGCACATCAAGACGGAGGAACTGTCGCGGCAATTCAACGAGCAGCTCAGCATCATGAAACAGGAGAAGGACCAAGAGATCCAGCGGCTGCGGGTGACTATGTTCAATATTTCACAAGCTAAATATTCAACGTAAGCTTAGCAGTGAAAGCTGACTGTCTGAATGCTAACGCCATAGGCAGGCTATTCCAAATACGCGATTAAGGAAAGCTCACCCGCATTTTCTTTTCCAGACTCAGATTACGAGGCTCACAACGGAGATCACCACCGAGAGGACATCGTCTGCGTCGGAGAAGACCCTCCAGCTGAAGATCTCGGAGCTGCTCGCCATGCTGGAGCAACGGCAGACCACCATCACCAGGCAGGAGGAGGTCTGTGACGACACACACACGGGTTTCATCTAGCATTTCCGACTTCGGGGATCAAAGATCAAGTAGCGCTATCGTTTTTATTTGTTATTTGTCATTGTGTTGCAAGAAATGTCATGTCTATGTCTACCTATCTAGCTAGCTAGCCAATCAGCTACCTACCAATCTAACAGCCAGCTACCTACTGATCCAGCTAGCTAGCTAGCTAACCAACCAGCTACCTACCTATCTAGCTAGCTAGCCAACCAGCTACCTATCAATCTAACTAGCTAACAACCAGCTACCTACCTATGTATCTATCTAGCTAACAACCAGCTAAATACCTATGTAGATAGCTATCTAGCTAACCAACAGGCTACCTGCCTAACTAGCTAACCAACCAACTACCCACCTATTTAGCTAGCTAGCTAACCAACCAGCTACCTACCTAGCTAGCTAACCAACTAGCTACCAACCTAGCTACCTACTCATCTATCTAACCAACCAGCTACCTACCGATATAGCTAGCTCGCTAACCAACCAGCTACCTACCTAGTTCGCTAACCAATCAGTTATCTATCTATATAGCTAACTAACAAACCAGCTACCTACCTATCTAGCTAGCTAACCAACCAGTTACCTACCAATATATCTAGCAAGCTAACCAACCAGCTACCTACCTACCTCGCATGCCTACCTACCTAGCTGGTGAGGTAGGTAGCTGAGTACTCTTCTTTCAAAATGAACACAAAAAAAATGTTTCTATCTTTATCTGAACGTTGGCAAATCAGTCGTGATAATCGCTTAGAATTGAAGAAAAAAAAATCCTGCTTGTCAGTAAACCCGTTCCCAAATGGCGACTTTTTGACGTGCTCACAGGAGATCCGGAGGTTAATGATGGAAAAAAACAAAAAGGACAGCTCCACAACAACTAAGACCATCATCACCAAAAGGTACGCGACATCATATTTGTTGAAGAAAAAAATAAATAAAATACATGCACGGATTTTGAATCCAGCCTTTTTTGCGTCGCCGCAGATACAGGAACCAGTACCCGATCCTCGGCCTGCTGAGTGACGACTACCAGATCACCTCCAGCTCGCCCATCGGCGAAGACAAGACCATCGTCATTGAACGATCCGGAGAGGTTATTCGACGGGTATGTAAGAGGATGGGGTGATATGGGGGCGAGTGTAGCATTCGCTACACTCTACCATCAAATTCCGGTTGTTCGCTTAAAGGATATTCAGCGCGAGTCTTAAAATGTAAAAAATAGCTATATGCGCTGGAATCTTTGTAAAATGCGCTCAGTAGAAGTCATTTGAAGCCATTTTACAAATTATGGACGCAACTTGTCCGGAGGTGTCGGTTGTCCTTTAAAATGTGTTTGAAATGTCGAAAATTTTGAAATAGGGCCTCTCCATGTGGCAGTTTTTCCATTTCGCCTCAGTCTGGAATGTATCTCTCCCGCCCCCCCACGAGGGATATTTTCCAGATCAACCTGTCAAACGAGAACTGTGTTTCAAATGAAGTGGCGCCTCTCGGTGGCCAATAAATGCTACGGCAGGGCAAATTTGACCCACATGGCGCTTCTGTCCCAACAGGAATGAGGCAAGAAGAACGTGGAAATCAGCCATCTTGTCCACTCCATTGATACCGTGGGATAGCTCCAACGTGGGAACGCAACTGAGCTTTTATTTTGATACTAATATTACAATTCGTCTGTGTAAGCTCTCAGTCGTACAGGAGTGGTCCATCGATGAGAAGGTTTCTTCAGCCGTCATCTGTACAAAAGTGAAGGTTTCGGACGTTTCGCCTCCTATCCAAGAGGCTTCGTCAGCGAACTAAAGTCTGACTGGTCGTATCGGCCCCATTTATATATCCCTATCATAGCTGTGTCCGGCGCCACCAGGTCTGGACATTAGGGATATATAAATGGGGCCGATACGACCAGTCAGACTTTAGTTCGCTGACGAAGCCTCTTGGATAGGAGGCGAAACGTCCGAAACCTTCACTTTTGTACAGATGACGGCTGAAGAAACCTTCTCATTAATATTACAATTCTATGTCCCAAAACAACTTTTATTTTATTTTTTTGGATTGACCAATTATGGGCTATCTCTGACTAGCTATAGCAGTACTTTATTGACGTTTTTTTCCCCGCATAAAGCAAGCTGTACATATTTAAATATATATATTTCTGAGACAGTTTCGAGAAACGGGGAGCTTTGCTTTTTGCTGTCAAGACGCTTGTGTGTAATGTTTATGGGAGGGGAGGTAGCGTAAATTGAGGAGGGGGAGGGGTGCTTAATCGTGGTTGGATGGATTTTAAAGCACAACATGATGTCAAATGTTATTTCTTTGTGTGTTTGTCGTGTGGTGATTAAAAAAAAAAAACAATTTTGGTCCACTGGAAGCTAGCTGTGCAACAGCTTGATTAGTTTGGGACGCTAACTAATTAGCAATAAAACTGCTTTACAAAAGATTTTAACGTGACGACTCATTCCCGGGGTGTCTGATGATTACTTACTAAGCAAAGTCGCATATCTATAATAATAATACATTTAATTTCTAAGCGCCTTTCAAAACTCTCAAGGTCACTTTACAGTCACAGGATCAGTTTTTCTGTGGGTGAGCAGCGGCAGCCGCACGCGCCAGCATTCACTCAACCCGGAAGTAACTTAAATAGATAGAAAGCTAGCGAGCTAGCCAATAGATAGCTAATAGTTAGCTAACTAGATAGGTAGCCAGCCAGCGACTGTAAAGTGACCATGAGAGTTTTGAAAGGCGCTTAGAAATGAAATGTATTATTATTATGATTATCACAAATATGGCGTTGCATTGTTGTATTTTGGACAGCAGGCGGCGTCATTCCCACTTCGGGTTAGTCAACGGAGCTTGGAATGAGGTCATGGCAGCTCTGTAGGGCTTGTCTGGATGCCTCATCGACTTGCTTGTCACTCACGCTGAAAAGTTCTCACAACCAATGAAGCGAATTCTACCGTGCACGGTCTGTAAGTGACGTGTGAGGAACTGGCACGAAAAGTGAAGCGCAAAAGCATCGAGATTCATTGCGATCCTTCCTCACCCTCGCCTCGCTGAGGCGTTACCAGACTCAATCGATTATGCAGGCCGCGCCGATGGTATGTAGGCCTCGTGAATTAATTATGAGGCGTGACAGGGGAAGAGGGGGTAAAAAAAATGTACAAAATAATAAAGGGAAATGCATACAAATTTGAGCTGTGAGAAAGGTCAAATTGCAATGTGATTTTTATCCCATTAAGGACTGAAACATCCTTAAATATCAACACGTTGATTGAGTTATGTAAAATATTAGCAAAATGCCAAATATAAATGCACAATGGGAACATTATCTTACCATTTTGATGTTTATCCCTCCAGTCATGACTTGGAAAACATAACTGCAAAGTTTCAAGCAAAAAGAAAATTAGCATATATATTTCTAGAGCTCGCCATTTTCTTTCCTAGTATTCAGTGACAGCCATTTTCGATTTCTGACGAAAATCTGCCTGCCTTTGATCGATCATATTTGCTAATTTATATTTCGAATCTTTTCTTGTGTTTTCTCGTTCTTGCTTAGAATTTCAAAAGCTTTCCAATGGTACCTTACTCGTCAAGATCTGCCAAAAATTAAGAAAGTTATGATCATTTAAACTTTAATAAAGAACTCGGTCACAGATTTTCATTGTTTTTACTGTGTAATTACAGGCAGAAAATCCCCCCATATTTCAAAAATTAAAAATTGCATTATTTCCTTATTATTTGTAAGAGAAAAATAATCTATCCATCGTTTGAAATCTATTTAAATGCACTTTAATATGGCATTAGAAAATGTGTGAATTATTATAGAAAAAAATTTGTCACATCCCGAATTTATGGGTTCACAGCTCCATTGAAGAATCATTCACTGTGTTTGTGTTTTGCCGCCATTTTGACCCTCCCTTTCCCCATCCAAAGCCTGCCAGGCTTATCGACCCCCTTTTACAGCAGAAACCGTGCCCAGCATGCCCGAGGGGGGGGCTTTGCAGCCAACTGGAGCTCCCTGTTGTTTTATAAGTTACATCAACAGGTCGAGAAAATATGATTTAGACATATTTAGGGAAGCTAATGTTGACGCCGCCATTTTGTAGTTTGATGAAGACCTCAATTTACCTGAAAGGCTTGTGTTTAAACTTCACATTCTATAGGCTAATGATTCAACAATGTGCGACGGTAACAAATGGACCAATAATTATGTAAAGTGTTTAAAAAAGGGGGGATTTCAGGCTATATACCGTGAAACATTAAAACACGATTAAAGCCGACCAATACACTTACCAAAATCAGAATCAAAATCCTCGCGGGTATGTTCAACAGCGATACTTCCGCCACCCACTGCGTCCCTTCAAAATAAAACCAGATGTACATGCTTAACACGATAACGGGGTTTTCGTTTTTTAAACATTTCATATGACACATATTGCACTTAATGAAAGTAAACCCGTATTTTCACGGGCTGGTTGTTCGTAGATACACATCATTATTTTTTTGGGCTGTGTTCATTTAACCAGATCATTTCGGGGTTTCCCATCAGGGAATCAGTGGCCTCCATCTAACCCTGTTTTGTGCATCCTTTTCTCTCACACAATTTAACCAGATCTTATTTCAAATTTGAGTGTGTTATTGTATTGCTTTTTTCATGTTTGATGACCAACTTGATTCGATTCATTAGAATACCTCAAAGTGAAAATCATAGCATGACTGACGTGCATTCTGACTAAACAAAGGCACGGCACTGTGATGTCAAAAGGCATACCGAGGACATTAGTGATGTCACACTTTAATACAAAATGACAATTTTTTTTGTGTGTTATTTACCTTTGATCATTTGTGTTTGGACAACCACAGATATATTTTGTTTCTTGGGATGTTTGCACACACAATCACGTCAAAATGCTTTTCAGATAAAGAAGGAAAGTGGTACGGAAAAAGATGGAAGTCTCCCCCAGTAAAGCTGCCGACTGCCTGTGCCCTGGAGCCAGGCTTCACTCACCCTTCGCCGGCTACAAGGTCCTCTCCGTTAAGGGCCAGGGTACCTTTGGTAAAGTTTGCAAATGTCGCAAAGCGGATACCAACAAGACAGTGGCGGTGAAGATGATCAGGAACCAGGGAAACTTTGCTGTGCAGGCCAAATTTGAGGTGAGAACAACTCATTCCAAAACAAAAAACACCATCCGGGAAATACTGTACACCAGAGATGATTGAACCCTAGCAACCATGACTTGAATGTCTGCAGATTGAGGCACTACAGAAAATCCAAATGTTGGAAAACCACACGAGTCATCTGGTCCAGTGGATGAGCACTTTTAGCTACATGGGCTACATTTGCCTGGAATTTGAATACCTGGACAAGAGTCTTTTCGATTTCATGAAGGAGCGACATTTCAGGCCTCTCCAAGTCAAGGAGATCCGACCTATCGTCCACCAGGTATTTGGAGTCATGTCCATGGTGATGTTACAATCCCATGGATTTAAACATGTTGTATGTACAGTGATATCTCAGTTTACGAATTTAATTGGTTGCCAGAAAGTGTGTGTAAGGTGAAAAGTTCGTCTGCCAAACATTTATTTCCCATGAGAAACCCTTAAAAAAATAATCCGTTCCCAAGTCCCCATAAAATATAATTTTCGACTAAATAAGCCTTAAAACTACACAAAATATACCTTATTTTATGTATAATAAAAGTGCTATTGTATTTATATTAAATGAATAAACTGTACTGGATAATAAAGTCGTTTTATTTACCTTTTTGATGGTCGTTGATGGCTTGATGTAATAGAGTGGGAGGAGGAGGGAGGGAAGGAGGGAGTTACTGTTTGGAAGGAGAGTCACGTACCATAAGGACTGTCCCCTGCTAGCTGCTTTTCATTAATCCAAATCAACAGAAGTTTTTCAACTTCTCCTATTGCCTGAGACCGTTGCTTAGACAACACAGAAATACCCTTAGCCACACGGAGTCGACTTAGCGTACTGGTACTGGGACGCTAAGACACACAAACGCACACCTCGTTCGGGTTTTTCGATGATCTCCTTCTTCTGCTCGACCGTAATTTTCTTTTGTGATAATTTCTGTCAGCTTGCTAAGGCTCTGGATCACCTCAAGGGTGCACGGATGATTCACGCTGACCTCAAGTTGGAGAACATCATGTTCATCAACCATCAGCAGCAACCCTACCGAGTGAAAGTCATCGACTTTGGTCTTACGCACGACATCGCAGACGCCAGACCGGGCTCATATATTCAGAGCCGCCCTTACCGGTGTTTGACTGATCGTTTCTGAGCTTTTTTTCCCCCGGAGGGTTCCACAGGGCAACAACTTGCCGTTGATCCTCTGCACAGGTCTCCGGAGATCTTAGTTGGAGCTCCGTACAACGAGGCAATCGACATTTGGTCCATGGGCTGCGTGACTGCTTTTTTGTACATGGGTACACTGATTTTCCCGGGAAAGAATGACTACGAAATGGTAATTATTAATCTGGGCTGGAATTTTGCTCACGACTGCCTGGTAGGGCTTTGCGTTTGAGGGGCTTTGGATGGGGAAAGTAAATTGTCATGGTTATGCACATTATATTTTGAGGGCAAGTGTGCACCGGTTGTAATCAAATAACCCCATGTTTGTCTTTAAAGTCAAAGGTTTCGATGGCGACTGTGATGTGTTGTATGCTCAGATAACGTACATCACAGGGACTCAAGGAGCCTTTCCAGACAGCCTTCTGGTCTCTGGAAAAAAGACAGAAACATTTTTCCACCAGGAAAGTGAAAGCAATCTGTGGAGCCTGAAGGTACACTCCCGAGTAAAGGTCAGGTCTAACCTCAATGGTCTAACTTGGATCTCGCCTCTCGTCAGACGTCGGAAACGTACCAGCAAGAAACCGGAATAGCAGTCAGGATGGCCAAGAAGCACCAGTTGAGCTCCCTTGACCATCTCCTCCAAGTATGGTTGAAAAATGTCTCGAGAGAAGCTTTATGAGGTTCTCACGAGTTCTGTTCTCCAGCTCCAACAGTTCCAGTGGTGGTATACCAGACACCCCTGGGACCAGGTTGTGTACTCAGCCGATAAGCTGATGTTTGTGGACATGTTGAAGGGGATGTTCCACCTGGATGCGTCTCTTCGGATGACGCCACGCCAGGTGCTGGAGCATCAGTTCATCAGCATGAGCCACCTGTGGCCTCACTTTGCCATCAGTCCCCAGTAAGACTGGAAAATAAAATAGCCTTATTGTATTCCCCTGGCTAATTGCAGGTTTCTTTGTCGCGCAGTGTTAGGTTTTGCTGCGGAATCATGGCTGCCTGTGACTGTAAGGAACCTTGTGGTAAAAAGAAGGAAGTGTTTCCGCAGAATCCGGCCAGCCGTGTCTGCAACAAGAAGCAGTCGGGACAGAAGAAGAAAACCAAGGATGGTGGTGTGGCCAGACCACGAATGACCCGTGCCAAAAAGCGAAAGAATGACGCCGGCTGTGAGCCCAGGTAGGTTCAACGACCGAGACCATCATCATCATCAACATGGAACACTTGGTTCTCACTGTAGAATAATTGTTGTAAAAAACACAGTTGTATGACTGACCACCTCTACGTGAGACGTCTGGCGGACTCCATGGAACCAATCCAAACTCGATCCAAGGTCTCCAAGAATGCAAGGCAGCATCTGGACATTCAGGCTGCATCTGAAAGGAAATCAAGGGTGTGGCTGAGAAAAGACACCAGGAGGGTTCAAGCAATGGAAAAGGAAAGTGAGGCAATTGCAACCACACGCGACTTGACCAGTCTTGACCAACTACAACCTCCCTGCTAGCATATCCCGATTTCGACTCCTGAGCCTTTTACCTCTGAAATGGAACCAAATGTACGATCCCTATGGTCTTGAACATGGTTCAGCAACCGGAAGGCTACAGCATCTCAACCAAGTCTGACCCTGATCTCCCTAAAAGCTAATCCCAGATGAAATCCAGAGTGTGGGTCAGGTAGGAACACCTGGAGAATTCACACACACGATCAAGAACATAGCAACCAGGCTTTACCATTACCTAACCTACCCATGCATTTACAGACCCTATCCCCAACCAAGCTGCCTTCCTTTTTCCCAAAATATTTTGCTATCACCAATTGCAGGTGATTGTGATGAGTCTGTGTTTTGTCTTGCACCTCTCTTACAAAAAAAGTCTGATAACGATAAAGGGATTTCAAAATAAAGGCCGACAAATGGCCCATCCTCCCCCTCACTGCGAATGTGTTTGTATTTCCTGACCAGTGAGGCAAGAATGAGGCCCGGGCGCTCATTAATAAAACTTTTATTCTTCGTCAGGAAATGCATTCGAGACCCGGTGGCTGGAACTCCTCTCAGACACAGGAAATGGCTGCTTGGCTAACAGCCAAGCGTGCTCTTTCAAAGGGGAGGGAGGGTGTGCCTCATCCGGAGCCAATCAAGCCGGGCCTGGCCACTTAATGGATCAGTGTCTCGACTCATCTGCGCACCCACATATCAGCGGCAATTAGAGGGCGAGTGGGTGTGACCGGAGAAGCAGCTGGAAAAGCCAAAGGGGGGGTCGGTGGTGGGGCAACAACGCAGGGGAAACTGACGCTCACACGTGATGGAATTCAATTCAGAACTGGATAAAAAAGACATTTTGATGACAGTTATGTGGAGAATTTGGTGTAAACTACATTCTGATTTGGACCCGACTCGTCAGTTTAATGGACGGACGTGATGACCACTTGAGCGCGCACGTGCATGAAGTGGCTTCAATTCAGTGATGGGAGAGGGCGGGGGGTCGAGAGGGAGGAGTGTGAGTGAGTTTGCATGAGAGAGAGAGAGCGAGAGAGAGAGTCTGCAGACCTCACGGCCATTCATCTCCGGAGAAGAGACGCCGGCGCTATAACAGGGCGGGAAAGAGAATTCTTGGTCAACTATTTGCGCCTCCCATCCGGTTGACTCGGATGCACACTTTTGTGACTCGGTGCCAAGCGTCAAGACTGCGTCTCTTGCACGTTCGCGACTTGCTGACTCGCCAGCATCCTCGGAAAGGCTTGCGGACCATCAGATTTTCAGAAGTGGACTAAGAGGAAGGCGGCGACGGTGGCGGCGGTGGTGGTGGGGGAGGCGGTGACCTCAGGAGGACGTGCAGGGATCCCAGCTCCGGGAAGAGGAGGAGGAAGAGGAGGAAGAAGAGGGCACATCCTGCTGATAGACAGCATCTAGGAAGCACTTCTCAGGACTTATTTTCGCATCTACCATGACAAAAACTTAGTCGGTGCACGGCGCTCTTGTGCAGTGAGTTGATCCAGTTACCACAGACCTAATATTAGTATCTGGGAGGAATCATTTGCATATAAAAGGACATTAAGAACGAGCCGCACATGCACAAAATGGATCTCAACAGAATCAGAGGTACGTTGTTAAGTCATCAGTAAAGTAAGTTACATTTGAAGTCATGTCATCAGTTACTTTGGCAAATAAAGTTTCACGCTAACTAGCAACACTGCACAGGCGTTACTTCTTGAGGCGTGGTGACCAAAAAAATAGCACCCTACTCATTTCAAGCTGTTTGCTTTCTGGTGTTGGGGACTAGTTGATAACAACAATCTGCTTGTACACTCACCCCAGCAAGTTGCTTGACTGTGCGGGGACCACAAATCTGGCGCCCTGTAAGTGTCATTTTTGTGCATTCTGGTATTCATAAGTGCACTTTGAATGTCTCATGACCGAAAATCATGGCGATTGCATCTTGTGTCCTGGGGGGCTAAAACTCCCAACACTATAATTGAAGGTTGTGTGTTTTATAGTTAGTTGTCTACACTTTGGTCCCCGTGTGGTGATGAATACGAGAACAAAAAAAAAAATGCTTACACACTCCCATCAGAGGGGACCAAAACAAAAAATGTGGTCCATTATAATGGAAGGTCATGTGTGTGTACACTCTGTTTTTTGCATTTAATGGGGACACAGAGTGTCTCATCTTTGCTAAGACATTCACATCTTACAGCTTGCCAGGGGGGCGGGGGGAGGGTGCAAGGAAGCTCGGTTTGTCAGGCAGAATAAAAATCACAACCCCAATAACGGAACTTAGCATATGTATTCTGGTTTTTGTCTGGTCACGGGGACCCGAAAACCATACCCTGCCCAATAATGGCTGTTTGTGTAAACGTGACCGGGACACGCTCGCAGGGGTTGCCATTGATTGTCCTCAAGGTCGGATGCAGAATGTCGATAGCCATCTCCGCCGGGGTGGGCCGATAGATGATGGGATGGAGTGACGTTTTGTGGTGGGGAGGGGTAGGGGGGTTGGGTTGATGGAGCGGAGATGCGTGGTAGGTAGGAATAACCAGCCACGGGCAGGAAGAGGGGATGAGGGAGGGAGGAGGGGGGTGTCCGGATGATGAAAAGGATGAATGGATCACGGAGAAAGGGAGGGAGAGGATGAATGGGAGTTTTTGTTTCTTGTTTTTGTTTTTAAATGTCACAGTAGAAGCACTAATGCTCCGACTAATGCACTGTGCAACCACAGCGTTGCGGAAATGTACGATTTGCACTGAAAGGTAACTTGAGCGAGTTAGATTTGCTTCACATTGCTGTACAAAAGTATCAAGAAGCACCTCGGAATCAAGGAACTGATCAATCAGCAGTTCATCATGGCCCTCAGAGGACGTTATGAAAACGGAGACGGTTCCCCACAGACCCTGCGTCATGGGAACTTCCTCCTCAACTTTCCCTCAGATGGCTTTTCATCATATTTATTTATTTTTTAAATCTTTAACAGTGTCGTGATCCCACGGTCATTGGCTGACCCTTCCCTTCCTGTGACCGTCTCCCCCCTCCTCCCCCCCTCTCCTGGTCTTCAGTGTCTATTTCAGTCTTTCCGTCACGGTCAGATTCAGCACATCCGGTATCTGATCCAGTTTATTGTCATCTAATCCCGCTTCTGCTGCTCCTGGCGGGGCATTGGAGAAGTAAAGCCTCCGGGTCTTAGTGCCTCAACTCCATTGCTAACGTTTAAAAGGTTTAGGTTTTGCATGAAACCCTAACCCCAATTTGGAACCCCACCCCCATATTGGAATTCAGGTGTAACGGTCTAACTGTGACTTGAAATATTCAATTGAAAGCCTCACTTCAGCTCGAATCTCGACCTGAACTTTGAAGTGGAGTCGATATTCGACGGATATCATATGGTATCTGTGAGGAAGTACCCCCCACTTCCCTCCCTTGCAGTGGCTTTTTAAAATAGCTTGGTAGCTTGCATGAGGTCATCGCTGAGAGAGCTTGCTCGGTCCATTAGAAGGCCCCATCGACCGTCCACACTCAGCGGAAGTCAACGGAAGAAACGCATTTCGACCTTGAGCGAGCGTTTTTTTTTTTTGCAGATGTCTTCAGTTCCTGTTCCTCAATTTCTTGGATGTTTTCCACCTCTCCGTGCTGCTTGAAATTATGAGATAATCAGCCAAGCTAGCCGACGATTGAAATCATTCATATAAGGTCTGTTGCGCCAGGGCGAGATGGAAAACAGGCAGGACAGTGGCCCTCAAGGAACAGGATCACATGAACCCCCAACTTGAAGTTATAGTCCAAACGGGAAACAGGAACAGTAAACTGAAACCGGAAACACTAGAAACCCTACCCTAATCTCAAAAGGCATCTAACGATAGCATTGTTGCGGTTTCTCAGGTTGTTCGTTAGGTTATGGCTAAGAGTTAGCTGAATAATAAATTTTGACTATGGCTATGGAGCATTAGCACCAGGTAATCAACTAACACTCTTGTCGTGTGACTGACTCCCGCCTTCACAGGTTTATCCGATGTCCCGTGAGCCTCGGCCTGGAGCCGCCCATCCCGGTGCCCACCCTCCGTGGGTCTCCAAGATGGACCCTGCTCATTCTTTTAGGATGGAGCTGGACGGGCTGGACCTCCAGCAGGTCCCGGTGCTGTCGCTCGACCAGATCCGCGCCATCCGGGCCTACAACGACTACGTGGACCGCCCGGTGGCGCTGGAACTGGCATCCCAGTCTGGATATTTCTACGCCCACGACGAGCGACACCCGTACGGAATATATTCACAGCACCCACACCTGCCTGGCCATGCCGCCCTGACGCGCAGTCAAAGCCAGCAGCAAGGCCGCATGTCCCGCATCAGCCGCTCCAGCACCGTGAGCTCCTCCATGTCTCGGACCAGCGCCGGCTCGGACCAGAGGCTTCTGGCGGGCTTGACGCCCTCGCGCTCCGGCTCGGCCTCTGTGGTGCGCACCCAACCGAAAGGGGAGCTGCTCAAGTCCGACTACTCGCTGAAGAAAATCCCGGCAGAGGACGAGCTGGGCCGGCACCAGTTCATCTGCGAGTGCTGCGCCCGCTGCAAGTGCCAAGAATGCTGCGCCCCGCGCCGGCTTCCCTCCTGCTGGGCCTGCGGGCAGCGCTGCCTGTGTTCGGCCGACAACGCGGTGGAGTACGGCACCTGCCTGTGCTGCGTCAAGGGCCTCTTCTACCACTGTTCGGCGCAGGACGACGAGGACAACTGCGCCGACCGGCCGTGCTCCTGCGCCCCGGCCCACGCCCTGGCTCGCTGGGGAACCATGGGTCTACTGGCTCTCTGCCTGCCCTGCCTCTGCTGCTACCCCCCCGCCCGGCTGTGCCTCGCCATGTGCCACCGTGCCCACGACAGGGCCACGCGACCCGGCTGCCGGTGCAGCAACACCAACACCGTGTGTCGCAAGATCTCAGCCTCCAACCCCAACCCAGGTCATCCCTCCGTGAGCAAGACTGTGGAGAAGTCTCTATGACAGGCCATGTGCTCACCTGCCTTGGAACGGCCATGTTTTCTCCACTTCGAGTGGGACCAAAAGCTTTTCTGTGCCTGTTTGCCTTAGAAACTAAAAGCCCAACCTGAAGAAGAACTCAATCTGCCGTCCTTCTGCCTAACGGTGATGTCCGACATGCATTTATTTATTAACGGACCACCTCCTCCAAACCTGGACCGCAGACCAGATGGGCGACTCAATGGCTCCACCACAACGGATTACTGAAAGGAGATGCTCCCACTCGAGATCTTCTGAGGACCAAGGAACCAACAATTTAAACGTAGGGACGATCACAGCACACCCAGAATACTTTGGCACAACCGCAGCCGGGTTTGAACGGAATCTCAATGCCATGAAGCTCAGTTGTTTGAGGTGGACACACGGTAATGCGCAAGAGTGGAAGGCCACGCAGGGCAATGGTATGTCAGGTCATAGGAAGCATTCTGGTTCCTGGAGGATCAGATGACGGATTCTGGGACTTTAAAGTCGATCCACCGCCAAAATCAAAAGGTTCTACGTGGTACACCTTGAGGAAGTATCATCAGAAATGGCTTTGAACCCAACCCGAGAAGTCATTGGTGGAGGCTCGAGACTTTTGCGTAGTACCTCACCTGAAATATAGGGACCATGACCTGTCAAATTGTCTTTGGGTTGGCTCGGGGGACCAGGGGCGTTCGACGACATTTAATTTTGGGACTGTGGCCTGATTAGAAGTTCCAAATTAAACTCGGTCCATTTGGATGAAGTGGACGCATGAAACTGCGCAAACGTTTATGGTTCCTGGAGGACCAGGACCTGCTGGAGAGCCCGGGATTGTACACACTCTGAATAAGATCCTCCAACCCAAAACCGATGCCGTCCCTACTCTCCAAAATGTCGTAGAAATGCTCGGAATTTGTCCTTTCACAATCATTGTCGGCGGTATCGCAGGTTTTTTTGTTTTTGTTTTTCGCAACAGCGTTAATCAACAACATGGTGGGCCGAGGGTGTGTATGGGTGTCTCTCCGTGTCCGTGTGCAGAAGAAGAAGAAGGAATTGTCTTTGGTGTGGTCTTATTTTTAGCCTTGCTGCTACATCTTTGCGACGGTCCGCTCGGGTTTCTCAGTCTGTCGTCCCAAGCTCCCTGATCAGGCCGCCGCCCTACCGCCAGTCTCCCTCGCATCATCGCCTGGTCCACCCCCCATCGCACCCCCACTTGATCCTGCCATCCCTCTGGCCCGGCAGCGCTTGCATCTCCTCTCTCGCTAGCCGGATGGCTAAAAGCCTCCCGTGGAGAGTTGATCAGACTGGCAATGATCTCTGTGATTGCGCTTAATGGGCCAGACGAGAACGCAGGAAGGCGTTGCGGTGTTTTGGCGCACTGGGAAGAAGGCGTGGTGGTGGTTGTTAGAGGGTAGGGGGGACAGGGCTCAGGTTTCCTGACGTATGCGTGCATGTGTGTGCATGTTTTCAAATGAAGGGGCGTGTGTGTTTGCGGGATGCATGAAAACAACACCCGACGCGTTAAAATCTTTCTTTCTATTTTTATATGCAAATGTGAGCAAGTGGCGTCGGAATGGACTGTTTTTGTTAAATTGCGTTTCCATGACAACGGGGGTCAATTCAGGAATTTTTAGGGAGCCGTGAGCACCGCCAAAACGATCCAAAAAGGATTCACGGGGATTTGGTAAGATCGGGTCTTTCGGAAGATCGATTCGTAAGATCGATTCGTAAAATCGATTCGTCAGATCGATTCGTCAGATCGATTCGTTAGATCGATTCGTAAAATCGATTCGTCAGATCGATTCATTAGATCGATTCGTAAGATCGATTTGTAAGATCGATTCGGAAGATCGATTCGGAAGATCAAATCCTAAGGTCGATTTGTCAGATCGATTCATCAGATCGATTCGTCAGATCGATTCGTTAGATCGATTCGTAAGATTGATTCGTAAGGTCGATTTGTAAGATCGATTCGTAAGATTCGTAAGATCGATTTGTAAGATCGATTCGGAAGATCGATTCGTAAGATCGATTCGTAAGACCGATTCCTAAGATCGAATCCGAAGATCTGTTCCTAAGACCGTGTCTGAAAATGTCTTTCCTTATAGAACGTTAAAAATGTCTCATTTGGCACCCCACAATGCTAAAAATATGTTTAAATAATTATAAATAATATTGAAATAATTTGAAGATATTATGTTGGGGTAAATTCACGTGTTACAAGAACAAAAGTTAAAAATCCTAATATTTGCATGATTCAGTCATAACATTACAAAAGTCATAAAAGGTGCGTTATTACGATTTATCAGTTAAAATGAAGAAAAAAAAACGTTAAAAATAATAATTGAATTCAATGCAGAAAATTGACATCCAAAAAAATGACATGACAAATATCATTTTATGACAACAAATATTGTTAATGTTCATCCTCATAATAGTCCAAATGCATTGGAAAATTTTGTGTGTGTGAAATTTTAACTCATTCACTGCCATTCCCGAATTTGTTCAGGTTTTTGTTTTTCATTGCGGGGGGTGCCGATAAAGCGCTGGTCAGACCTCAGGCATTTTTTTCCTTTCCACCAGGGGGCAGAATTTGTCTTTTGTCCACGTTAGCGCTTTGTTACAGTTTCAGCAGTTGTTTAAGCGCTATATAAAACAATACGTATGTATTGTATTGTATTTTGTACATCCGCCCCCATTTCAAACTCAGATAACTCCAGACCCATATAACTTAGGAATTAACTATTTTTTTCTGGTGAAATAAGAGAATCTAAGGTTTCTTACGCTGCATTGAATGTTTATGCAGTCCTAAAACTCCACATTCTGTGGGTCCAGCAATTTGAGTGACAATGACAAAAACCCTGGCACTGGATTGCATACATTTTTGCACATCATCTGGCAGTGAAAGAGTTAATCAATCATTTTGCTTTTTTTCCCAATAAATCCCATTCAACTTTTGCGAAAATAGACAATCTAGTATGGGGGAGGCGGGGATATGCAAAGTAGCCACAGAGAACATTTTCAACTGTCACGTGGCTGCTCAAAGTCATTTTTGTTCAATTTGAACAAATATGAAACTTGAATTTGTTCTTGGATGTGCGTGTAGATGTACCGGTACTTTTTTTTCCTGGTTTGAGGTTCACTTTATCTCATTAGCTACAGTTGAGGGGGTAAGGTGGGGAAAACTTTCTTCCAATCAGGGGCCATTTTAGCCCATTAAGGGTTATGGAAAATGAATCAAGTAGTTTGGTTATTATGGGCTATGAAATTTTGTGTTGTGCAATTCAACTACAGTGATAACTCGGTTTACGAACCCCTTGGCTTACGAACTTTTCGGTTTCCGAAAGTTAAGTGTATGAAAATTTTACCTTGATATACAAACTATTTTTTGGGATACACACGGAGCTCCCACAATGAGTGATGTGTCATTCGTGAACGAGCCCGTTTTCCTAACAAGAAAATGGCAGCCGACTCATTTTTGTCCTCAATTCCCCGCCCCCAGTCTTCGATTAAAGCCACGTGATTGGTTAAGAACGCAGCAGTGAGGGGAGGTGGTTTAAACATTAAAGAGCTAGGCAGACGACAGAGAGAGTGAGAAAATGGATATAAAACTGAAATTTGGACTCGTTTCAACTTTGATAGTTCAAAGGCAGAGTGTAGACTGCAAGGTTAAAATATCCCATCCATCAGGCTCAACAAATAACCCGCACAAGCCACCTGTACACTTGATGCAAAAATCTATCAACCCAGCTAAACAGAACACAATTGATGAGGAACTAGGTAAAATTATTGCAGAGAAAACACCTACAAGGGATCATTCCTTAAGATGGTGAAAGAAAAAGGTTACGTTCCTCATCAAGTGTTTCATGCTGATGAAAGCGGCCACTCCATTTTTTTATAGTACAGTTTATTTCTTTAATTATAATACAATAACACATTTATTAATAATAAGGTATATTTTGTGTAGTATTAAGGCTTAGAAAAGTAGAAAATGATGTTTTATGGGAACCTGGGAACAGATTATTCTCATTTTAATGGTTTCCTGTGGGAAATTATTTTTTGGGATACACACTTTTCGCCTTACACACTCTGTCTGGGAACCAATTAAGTTTGTAAGCCAAGGTATCACTTTTCTTTGCATGGTGGGCTGGATCGAATGCTTGAATGCTCCCCCCCACCCAATATAATCATGCTATCGGTACACAATTTGGCATCTTGTTTGTTTATTGTCGAGAAATTTAAGGAGATTATATGGAACACTATATGGAAGAGTCTATCCAAAAAAAGTGAAATATTATTATTCGGTTGATGATGATGATAACCGTGGTGTCATTTGGTTATTTATTTCCAGATTACTCACCGTCATGGAGGGAATACGGCGCCAGATTCACAAGTGTGCTTGTCGTTTGTTGTTTTTCGGGCTATTTGTGGTGTGGCCGATGACGACGACCCAATAAAAAAAGGAGCTTTCTGAACATCAACAAGCATCTGTTGTTGTTGTTTTTGGGTTTGTTTTTTTTTTTGGGGGGGGGGGGGGGGGGGGGGGAGTTAGAGAGAAGTAGAGAGAAAGCCAAAATTGCAACAAAAGCAAAAATAATAAATGTCAAAGTCCTACTTTTATGTTTCGCTGCTGTTTTGGTTAGCAACAGCGTTTTTGCTGCTGTTTTATAATAATAACACATTTCATTTATAAGCGCCTTTCAAAACTCTCAAGGTGACTTTACAGTCACAGGATAAAGTTTTTCTGTGGGTGAGCAGCGGCAGCCACATGCGCCAACCCCTAAGTAACTCAAGTAGATAGAAAGCTAGCTAGCTAGCTAGCTAATAAATACAATAATAATATCCCGTGACTGTAAAGTGTCCTTGAGAGTTTTGAAAGGCGCTTGTAAATTAAACGTATTATTATTATTATTATAATAATACATTTCATTTATAATTTTCATTTATAAGCACCTTTCAAATAGATAGAAAGCTAGCTAGCTAGCTAGCTAGCCAATGGCTAGAAAATAAATAGTGAATAGATAGCCAAATAGCCAACAGCTTGCAGCAAGCCAGCTAGACAGCTAACAGCTAGCCAGCTAGCTAGCTAATGGATAGCTAGTAAATAGCTATCAACAGCTAGCCATCGAACAGACAGTCAGGTAGACAGCCAACAGCTAGCCATCGAGCTACTGGCTAGCTAATAAATAGCCACCGGTCCGTTTTGGTTAGCAACAGCGTTCCGGCGAGTCAACGCTTGAAGTTGTCAGCGCTCATCTCGAGTGATCAATGAAGAATGTGTGAGGAGACCCCCCCCCCCTCCTGTTCTCACAGACAACCACCCTTTGACCCCTCTGTCAAAGCAAAGGCGGACCCCCCCCCCCCCCCCCCGACACCCATCCTCTTGTCCCCCCTTGGGAGTCACCTTCCCCGAGGCAAAACCAGCTGTCCGTCAAACGCCTATACAACTGTCAATCAATCACAGAGCCAACCTCATAATGTTTACGCCGATTTTTTTGATGTTTGGACCTGTCACCACAGAGTCGTTCAAATGAACTAGGGGTCAAAGTTCATTTAGGCTGGGCGACAGATTAGCATCCCGGGAGGCGGGAAAATTGCGTTTTTTTTAATTTTTTTAATATTTTTTTAAAATATTTTTTGCGTTTTTTTATTTTATTTTTTTTATATTTTTCCTTCCACTGAAAAAGATCAAAGGTCAAAACAGACACATTAAGTCAGCTACTTTAGTTTGGAGGTGACAATTTTGAAAAACCGATCCGTGACTGTAAAGTGACCTTGAGAGTTTTGAAAGGCGCTTATAAATGAAATGTATTATTATTATTAGCTATCTATCCAGCTGGCTGGGTATATATTGGCTATCTATGAGCTATATAGCTAGCTATTCAATGTAATAGCTAACTGACGATCTGGCTAGCTAGCTATATAACTATCTAGGCCACAGCCAAAAAATGGAGTGTGACGGATTGCCAAAAATGTACAAGTTAGCAACAATCGGGGTTGGGGTTGGGGTGGGGGGAGGGGATCGTTGGGGGGCGGGTGATGGGAATGTTATCTTCAGGGGTCACGGGGTCAGGTGAGAAGTTTCAACTGGCTTCCTGTTCCTGCTGCTGGTATGACAACAACAACAACCCCCCCCCCCTCCTTCCCTGGAATTCCCGACGATGACTCACACCACCACCTCCCCCCCCCCTCTTTTTTTTTTCTTCAATAGACGATCATTTGGGAACAAAAAGAAAAAAAAAAGTCAAGCGCCCAACGTCCGTCCGTCAGAGTTTGCTGGCTTGCGTTCAAGAATGCAAGCTGCTACGTTCAAGGACAGCGATAAAGCATCTGCTCGCCGCCGCCGGCCATTTCCCACCCTCTTTAAGAGCTCGGTCGGGACGTCTCGTCATGTTCGAAGATGGCGTGGAAAACAACATACAAAAAAATATCGACTTAAGAAAAAAATAATTGACAATTTTTTTAAATTTAGTGAGGTTTACATACAACAATTTGAAATTTTGGTTCGGACTTTAGCTAGCATCATCGCGCTTGACGTGCTTTATTTTCTTTGGTGGGCCTTCACTTAGACACCTGCGATGTAAGGGATTAGCTAGTTTGCGCAATAGAAAGACAGCTAGCTAGCTAGCTCGCTCAATCGCTAGCGAGCTAGCTAGCTTGATAGATGACCATGGAATTTTGATTTGATTTCACGGGCCGAATAAAATGATGTGGTGGGACAGATTTGGCCCTCGGGCCTTGACTTTGACACCTGTGATGTCAGGGATTAGCCAGTTAGTTAAGTAGAAAAAGAGCTAGCTAGCTCACTAGATGAGCATGGAATTTCATACATTTGATTTGTTTTCGCGGGCCGAATAAAAGGATGTGGCGGGCCAGATTTGGCCCCCGAGCCTTGACTTTGACACAAGTGATGTCAGGGATTAGCCAGTTAGCTGACTAGAAAGAAAGTCAGCTAGCTAGCTCGCTCAATCGCTAGCTAGCTTAATCGCTAGCTATCTCAATCGCGAGCTAGCTTAATCCCTTGCTCGCTCAATCGCTAGCTAGCTCAATCCCTAGCTATCTTAATCCCTAGCTTGCTCGACCACTAGCTTGCTAGCTGGATGGATGTGCATGAAATTTCACAAGATTGATTTGCTTTCGCGGGCCGAATAAAGTCATGTGGCGGGCCAGATTTGGCCCCCGGGCCCTGACTTGGACACCGGTGATCTAAGGGATGGGCTAGCTTGCTCAATAAAAATAGATCTAGCTAGCTAGCTAACTCTAAGAAAACTAATCTAAAACTAAACAAGAAACCTTGAGAAGGAGTCGCAAGTGGGAAAATCCCCCTTTCAGGAGGACCAGGCCACAATGGCTGCCGAGTGGGCAACAGTTACCACAATATGGATGACTTAAAACCATTTTTTTGGTGATTATCAATTATGCCAATGCTTTACCAGAGCCATTTTTTCTGTCCTGGTTGTTAGCAACCAAGAACAGAGATCACATTGATAATCCAAAGCACTCTCACGTCATTGGTAGCCAAAGCGGACGGCCGGATGCACCGAAACGCAGCACTTAACCTCGCGGCAGGCAGCCATTACGGCTCAGGAAATATGCTGAATTATTCAATGGCTTCCTCTTACACAGGATGCACAATGGAAATCATTGAATCGCCCTCTCGCCCGACGGACGGGCGGGCGGCTTGACCTACATTACCGGCCGGACACCAGAAAACACCCAAGTTATTCGCCTTTCACGCGATAACTCAATTGCACAAAATTCCTTCAATTCACAATATTAGTATTTGTATCATAATGCATATTGATAATTATTATAAGTCAGTCAGATGAACATACCTCAACCTATATATATATATATATATATATATATATATAAATGCTATTAATGTAATTTTTGATCCTAAACTTATTACGTTATGAAAGACATAAATAAACAATTAAAAAATGACTATAATTATTATTCTGTGTATTTTTGCAGCTACAAATAAAACCATGCATAAAATAAAGTCCAACAAAAGTACACTACTACTACTACTACTACTATTACTACTATTACTAATACCACTATTACCACTACTCCCACTACCACTACCACTAATAATAATAATAATAATTATAATAATAATAATAATAATAATAATAATAATAATAATAATACATTTCATTTATAAGCACCTTTCAAAACTTTCAATGTCAAAAGTCAAAGTGAGCTTTATTGTCAAATATGCTAATATATCACTTTACAATCACAGGATCAAGTTTTTCTGTGGGTGAGCAGCGGCAGCCACATGCCTAGCGTTCACTCAACCCCGAAATGACTCAAATAGATAGAAGCTAGCTAGCTAGCTAGCTAATAGATACAGTAATAATAATAATACATTTCATTTATAAGAAACCTTTCAAAACTCTCAAGGTCACTTTTTAGTCGCAGGATAAGTTTTTCTGTGGGTGAGCAGTGGCAGCCACATGCGCCAGCGTTCACTCAACCCAGAAGTAACTCAAATGGATAGAAAGGTTTTATTTTTTTTTGTTTATTTCTTCCGCTTTTTTGGAAGTTTATGTTCTACAAAAAAATTAATTTAATGTATTTATGTATTTCTTGAGGGTAAGAGTTCCTGTTAATGTTATGTGTGTTATGGTGCCCTCTACTGGCTCTAGGTCGAACTGCACGTCGCACGTTGAGAGAAAAAAATAATTTACATTCAAGAATGTGCTTGTCGTTTGAAATAATAATAATAATAATAATAATAATAATAATAATAATAATAATAATAATAATAATAATAATAATATTAATAATAATACAGTAGTAATAATAATAATAATAATAATAATAATAATAATAATAATAATAATAATAATAATAATAATAAGAAGAAGAAGAAGAAGAAGAAGAAGAAGAAGAAGAAGAAGAAGAAGAAGAAGAAGAAGAAGAAGAAGAATTTTAACATTGATACTTCCACTTTATCATTCGAAGGTTTCTGTAATTTGGATTTTCGTTTGGATTTTTTTCAATATACTTCACTTCAAACATTTTCCTCCTTAATTTTAATTGATTAATTTCAATTTTTTTCATGAATAATTCTGTATGTTGTTTTTCTCCATCACAAAATATCACGTTAACTTGTTCCAATCGTGTTTATCATTCTTGCAGGAGTGGACATGCAGTACTTCAGTTGGCCGAAAGGTGTCAGCATCCACGCACTGTTTGTGACTGGCAGACTGCCGGCCGACCGACCTGCACTCGCCCCCACTATAGCATAGAGAGTCCAAAGTACAAAGTCAAATACAGTACTCAAGTACAGATATTTGACTAAAGTAACAAAGGATGTGTACTATCACACTTTTCCGCCACCATATTTTTGTCAATATTTTATCACGGGATCACCCCAACTAAAATAACGACACCCCAAAAGCGAAAATGCCCTAAAATATGCCCAATTAGCAATTCTTACACTACTAATGGCGTTGCGGAGGGGTTAGGAGGGCTTTTATTTGATGAAGTGCACTCATATAAAATTCACACCGCGCCACTCAGACCCCATAAGTTCACGGAAGGGTCACAGGAAATTGTTTTAATAACCTTTGAACCCCAAGTGACACACGCACACGGCGGCGTGATCAATAAAGAGCTCTGAGGGAGTTTAGCTGTCACTCATCGGTGTCAGCGCAGTGTCTCCGAAGCCTGTGATCCATTCGCTGACTCGCCCACATGGAGGCTGTTATTCCCGCTAAGGAGGCTCGTGTGATGTGGAATTTTTCAGGGAGATTGAGGGCAAAGCGCAGCAAAGTTGAGACTGTGGCATCATTCTGCATCCATGCAGAATGATGCATTCTGCAAAGTATGACCAAGTAGCAAATGAATTTCTTTTTAATCCAGTGCTGAGGCACAGCAATAGCTTAATTAGGTCAAAAAAGAAATATTATCCAAGAGGAGACTGAGGGCAAAGTAGAGACGGTGCAGCATCATTCTGATAGCTAATATATAGCCAGCAAAATAGCCAGCTAGACAGCTAATAGATAGCAAATGGCTAGCTAGCTAGACAGCCGGATAGCCAGATAAATAAAAAGAAGTGAAGAGAGGAAAAAAAGAAATACTTCTACTTCTAGAAAGCTGGCTAGCAAGCCAATTGATAGCTAATAGCTAGCCAGCTAGATAGCTAGCCAGGCAGCCAGATAGCTATTGTACGCCGCTATTGTAAGCCGCGTAATATGCCAGGGTCCAGCGCCAGCGTTCACTCAACCCGGAAGAAACTCAAATAGATAGAAAGCTAGCTAGCTAGCTAATAGATAGCTATCTATAGAGCCAATAGCTAGCTAGCTATTAGCGATATAGTTAGCTAATATCTACATAGCTATATTGCTAATAGATAGCAAGCTATATAGCTAATATCTAGCTGTATAGCTAATAGCTAGCTAGCTAATAAATAGCTAATAGCTAGATAGCAGTAAAACTGTCCCGCTATTCCGGTACAAATGTTTGGTGAACATTGACTGAGATAGAAAAATAAAATAATGGATGAAAATGCAAAAAAAAATAACCATATAAAAAGTGAGAATTGAAATTTGTTGAAAATTGAAGTAGCAGTAAGCTAGAAGCAAACAACTCCACTTGTTTTTGTTGTCCGCCATGGCGGGTAGAACCCCCCCCCCCCCGCCCCCCTTTAATGGCGTTCTCTTGGGGAAATGGAGGAGAGAGAGAGAGACAAACAGAGAGCGAGCGAGGGAGGGTTGATGGCGCCTTGATCAAGCCTTGAATGATCTTCAAATAACGCCCCTTCCTCCATCATGTCCCACTTTAGCCTGATCTGTGCTAGCTAACGTCTGCGCATGTTAAACAGCCTCGACGTCACAAATGAGGAGACGCGGCGTTCGAGAACGCCGCCGCCGCCGACTTCTGTAATTTTGATTTTCTACATACGTGGCGAATAAACGTAGCCTAGCCCAGATTACAGATTAAGTTTAGGGAACATCTTTAGGCAACCTTGAGAACTTTAAAATGGAATTGATGAAAAGAAACGAGCGTCAACGAACATTATGTGGAACGGTCGCGGCTTGGAATTGAAGCGGATTTACAGTACGTGGGACAGGAAGATGAGAGACAGTCACTTTTTGTCAATGGATGCTTTGTGTTTGCTTTCTACATTTAGCTTGTAGCAGACGTGCACATTTTTTTAGAATGACGTCCCAGATCCACTAGTGAAAAGGAGGATTTGATCCTCTCCTTTTTCATCTAAAACTGCTTCATACGACAAAGAGGGTGCAGAAAGCTATGTATTAGCTATGTACTTATCAAGATAGCTTTCTATCTATTTGAGTTACTTCTGGGTTGAGTGTGACTGCCACTGTTCACCCACAGAAAAATGTATCCTGTGACTGTTAAATGACATTAAGAGTTTTGAAAGGCGCTTATAAATGAAATGTATTATTATTATTATTATTATTATTATTATTATTATTATTATTATTATTGAATGACTGTGTTTTGTGTTGTCATATTAGTTGTTATTTTGTGTCTAGCTGGCTAGCTGTTGGCTATCTATTAGCTATTTATTAGCTATCCATTAGCTAGCTGGCTAACCATTAGCTGTCAAGCTGGCTGGCTGTAGGCTGTCTAGCTGGCTAGCTGTTGGCTATCTGGCTATTTATTAACTATTTATTTGCTATCCTTTAGCTAGCTAGCTAGATTTCTATCTATTTGAGTTACTTTGGGGTTTAGTGAACGCTGGCGCATGTGGCTGCCGCTGCTCACCCACAGAAAAACCTATCCTGTGACTGTAAAGTGACCTTGAGAGTTTTGAAAAGCGCTTAGAAATGAAATGTATTATTATTATTTGTTTTTTTGTTGTTGTTTGGACTTCAAAATGGCGCCGCGAGAATGGCTGCCTTTACAGCAGCTCCTGTATTTTGTTTTTTTTTTACTACTTCCTTTCCTTCATCACTTTGCGGCCGTCAAATGTCAATTTCACCACTGCGAAGCTAATAAAGGCTAATCCAATCCAATCCAATGCAATAAATAAATAATCAGCGCCCCCTACAGTACGAGCGACGCAACGGCCATTTTCTCCGAGGCAGGCTAGCAAACGGTTGTCAGGCGGGGGGGGGGGGGGGGTTAAGAATCTTTCAGATCAGGTACACATAATGGCCCCTGGTTAATATTCATCGTTTGGGGCAGTTACGCTGAAGGTTAAATTTGACTTACTTTTCAACTCTCATTACTAATACATGAGCGCCAATAAGAATATTCAAAGCGGACAGGTGACCAAAGGTTGATGAGAAGCGTACCTTTCCTCTGACATTAGCATTTCCGCACATTAGCATTCTAGCGCCTCCTTCCCTCCCCGACGCCATTCCACCATCTTCCACTTAAACGCGGAGGAATATATCTTCTATAATCATCACATCTCTATCCGCGACTCTCTCTGTACATCATTTTAAGAGAGGAAGCGCTGTGGTGCATATTGACGTCTTTGAGTTAGCAGCTAGCTCGCTACGTACTTAGCAACCTACTTGTACACCACGTCTTTACAATATAATAATCATAATAATAATAATACATTTCATTTGTAAGCGTCTTACAAAACTCTCAAGGTCACTTTACAGTCACAGGATCAGTTTTTCTGTGGGTGAGCAGCGGCAGCCATATGCGCCAGCGTTCACTCAACCCGGAGGTAACTCAAATTGGTAGAAAGCGAGCTAGCTAGATAATAGATAGCTACCTATAGAGCCAATAGCTAGCTAGCTATTAGCGATATAGCTAGCTAATAGCTATCTAGCTAAATTGCTAATAGATAGAAAGCTATATAGCTAATAGCTAGCTAGCTAATAAATAGCTAATAGACAGCTATCTATAGAGCCAATAGCTATCTAGCTATTAGCGACATAGCTAGCTAATAGCTATCTAGCTATATAGCTAGTCGTCTAATAAATAGCTAGATAGCAGTAAAACTGTCACGCTTGGTACACAAAGAGTGATATAGATATATAAAATAATGGATGAAAATGCAAAAAAAATATCATAAATATAAAAAGTCAGAATTGAAATGTGTTGAAAATTGAAGTGACAGTAAACTGGAAGCAAACATCTCTACTTGTCTTTGTTGTCAGTTTTTCTGTGGGTGAGCAGCGGCAGCCATATGTGCCAGCGTTCACTCAACCCGGAATAACACAATTTGATAGAAAGTTAGCTAGCTAGCTCGCTAATAGATAACTCATAGATAGCTAGCTAGCCAGTTAGATAGCTAATATATAGCAAATAGCTAGCTAGCTAGGTAGCCAGCTAGATAGCTAGCTATGTAGCCAGCCAGATAGCTAGGTAGCCAGCCAGATAGCCAGCTAGATAGCCATCTCAAGTGATGGTCCATCTCGGATTGGATTAGCCTTCAAGCTAGCTATTAGCTATCTAACTAGCTAGCGATCTAGCTGGCTATCTATTAACTAGCTATTAGCTAGCTAGCTAGCTTTATATCGATTTGAGTTATTCACGTACGTATCCAACTGTAAATCTTCATCATTCTGATGTCCGCTCGATAGCGCGTACCTAGCTTAAAGTAACTGTCAACTAGCTAGCTTGCGACATACCGAGTAGCATATTTCAAAAAGGTGTGTGTGTGTTTAAATGTGTGTGTGTGTGTGTGTGTGTGTGTGTGTGTGTGTGTGTGTGTGTGTGTGTGTGTGTGTGTGTGTGTGTGTGTGTGTTTGTCAAGTGTCTCCGTATGACGTACCGTCACGGTCGCTTTAGGTGAACAAACGGGTGACAAAAAGAGGCCGTCGGGAAGCATCAGCATCAGCCGCTAGCTTGACATTCGGCGACGTGTCTAGCGCCTGAGGCAGTTGCCGCGGCAACAAGTTTCTGGGATGACAGCGAAGGAGAGGACAGGTGACAGCAGCGGGGAACAAAGGCACACCTGCAGGAAACACACACACACCATGTTTGATTAAGTGAGCTGGAGGGACGGATTATGCTAATGCTAACGTTAATTTCATTCATAAATGTGTGAAATTTAAGAGCCGAGACCAAAAAAAATTGCTTGGATTTATGATCTTATCAGCGCATAGACATCAGGTAAGGTTGAACGTTTGTTCTTTTTAACTCATTCATTGCCAGATAATGCGGCAAAAAAATGTGCCAGGGTTTTTGTCATTTTCACTCAAATTCCAGGACCCACAAAATCTTGAGTTTTAATAATAGTAATTATAATAATAATACATTTCATTTATAAGCACCTTTCAAAACTACATTTCAAAGCTTTCAAGGACACTTTACATCTATTAGCTATCTGGTTGGCTCGCTGTCTATTTAGCTGGCTACCTAGCTCGTTATATAGCTAGTTACCTAGCTGGCTATCTATGAGTTATATGGCTAGCTAACTAGCTATCTGGCTGTCTAGTTGGCTATATATTAGCTATCTATTAACTGACTAGCTTTCTATCTGTTTGAGTTACTTCCGCGTTTAGTGAACACTGGCGCGTGGCTGCCGCTACTCACCCACAGAAAAACATATCCTGTGACTGTAAAGTGACCTTGAGAGTTTTGAAAGGTGCTTAGAAATGAAATGTATTATTACCTAATAAGCTACCTAACTATCTATGTGCTATCTATTAGCTATCTGTTCGCTGTCTAGCTGGCTCACTAGCTATCTAGATAACTATCATTTAGCTATCTAGCTATCTAGCTGGCTAGGTAGCTATCAGCGATCAATGCAAATCTAAAAATAAAAGCAAAGCAATGACACTGTACTGATTAAACGTGCTACTAGCTAGCTTACTATCCATTTGAGTTACTTCCTGGTTGAGTGAACGCTGGCGCGTGTGGCTGCCGCTGCTCACCCAAAGGAAAAAAAAAACTTATTCTATGACTGTTAAGTGATCATGAGCGTTTTGAAAGGCGCTTAGAAATGAAATGGATTATTATTATTACAGTAAAATAAGAAAATCCCGCGTTAGACCTTGGACGCCATTTTAGCCCCGCCCATCATCTCGCCCGAATCCCCTTCTGGCCTTTTTGTCGCTTTAAACGACGGCTCTTAGACTGACAGGCCGACATCTCCCCAGTCTGGATAAAAACGAAAACCGATAAATTTTTCATCCTGGCGAAGGACGGACGGATGGTCGGTCGGTCGGTCGGACGGACGGACGGACGGTCCCTCCCGAAAAAAAATAAAAAATTGCGTCCCCCGCGGGCAAGTCCTGCACGTGGCGTGAAAGCGGCGCTTTTCATCCTTAAACGGCGGTAAATGGCCCGGCGCACAAATAATGCATAAACAGCTGTTTTGCCCAAGTAAGTTATCCTCTTAAAAGATTCACAAGGCTCTCCCGCTCTCGGTTAATTCATCAATTTCTTATGATAGCAACAGTTAGCATCCACGCCGGCATTTAAGTACCAATTAGACCCAAAAAGGGCCCGTCAATTTATTTTTATTTTTTGTTAACAGGCAGCGCCCCCGCGATTAACTTTTTAGGAGCGATTAACGTTTTAGTACCGTTAATTATTTATCCTGGATAATCGCTGATCAAAAAAATAAATAAACAACATGTCATCATATCATACATTTCATTTCTAAGCGCCTTTCAAAACTCTCAAGGTCACTTTACGGTCACGGGATAAGTTTTTCTGTGGGTGAGCAGCGGCAGCCACACGCGCCAGCGTTCACTCAACCCGGAAGTAACTCAAATAGATATAAAGTTAGCTAATATATAGCTAATATATAACCAGCTATATACTGAGCCAGATAGATAGCCAATGGCTAGCTACATAGCTAATATATAGCTAATAGCTAACCAGCTAGATACCGAGCCAGATAGATAGCCAATAGCTATCTACATAGCTATATATAGATAGATAGATAAATGGCCAGCCAGGCAGATAGCTACATAGCTCATAAATAGCTAGCTAGATAGCAAGCCAGCTAGCTAACCAATAGCTAATAGATAGCTAGATAGATAGCCGGCCAGCCAGATAGCTATATAGTCCATAGATAGCTAGCTAAATAACCAACTAGATAGCTAATAAACAACAAAAAGATAACTAGCTAGGTAGCTAGCCAGATAGATAGCCTGCAAGGTATCTATTTGCTATCTATTAGCTATCTGGCTAGCTAGCTGCGTAGCTGGCTATTTATTAGCTATACAGCTATCTAGCTAGTAAGCTAGATGTCTAGCTGGCTATCTATTAGCTAGCTTTCTATCTATTTCAGTTACTTCCGGGTTGAGTGAACGCTGGTGCGTGTGGCCACCGCTGCTCACCCGCAGAAAAAAACGATCTGGAGGTCTGTAAAGTGACCTTGAGAGTTTTGAAAGGCACTTATAAATGAAATGTATTATTATTATTATAGGTAGCCATCCAGCTAAGTATTCAGCTAGCTATATAGATAGCTGGCTAGATTAGCTAATAGATAGCTAATAGATAGCTAGACAGATAGCCAGCCAGATAGCTATATAGCTCATAGATAAATAGCTCGATAGCCAACTAGATAGCTAATAGAGAGTAAATAGATGTCATATCGAAACAAATGAAGGACTTTGATGAGTCTTACTTTTATTTTGAAGGCGTGGTTTTGGTTGTTGGTTGTTTGGTGCGACGTCTGTGAGAAGTTGAGGCATTGAGTGTTGGCATTGTGATGAAGTCGGAGAGCAGTTGAGTTGAAGTGTTGCCACTTGGCCCGGCACGGCCAAAGCGTCTTCGGCCAGACGTTTGGCGTCTCCGCAGTCGCTCAGATGTTCCTGCCAAGCGTCTGCCAAGATGGAACAAGAAAACGATGCATTTATTTATTTGATTTGGCAATTTAGTCATTTTATTTTGCAATGTATTTATTTTATTTCGCAATTTATTCATTTATTTATTGATTGATCAATCAACCCATTTATTTATTTGTGCACATATATATTTATGTATTTGTTTTCCTAAATATGTATGTATCTATTTATTCATGCATTTATCTACCAAGCTACCTATTTATGTATTTATTTATTTGTTATCTGTTTTCTCATGTATTTATTTTTTTTTTTACAGACATATTTATTTACATGTTCACCTACATATGTATGTATGTATGTATGTATGTATTTGTTTATTTATTATGTATTATTTATTATTTATTTGTTCATTTATTCGTTCATTAATTTATGTATTTATCTATCAATCCACCCATTTTTTTAAAAAAATATTTATTCATTTAGTTATTTACATACATATTTATTTATTTACCCACATATGTATTAATTTATGTATTTATTTCTGTATTCATATGTTCATTTATTTATTTATTGATTGATCAATACACCCATTTATTTATTTGCGCACATATCTATTTATTGGATATTGGATATTGGATATGCCTTTATTAGTCTCACAGTGGAGAAATTTACATTTCACAGCAGCAAAGTGATTTATGTATGTATTTTTTACCTCAATATTTATGTATTTATTTATTAATGTATGAATTTATCTACCAAGCTATCTAGTTATTTACGTAAGTATTTATTCATTTTTATTTATTTATTTATTTATTGGTGTATTTATCCTTAATTCACTCATTTATTTATTTATTTATTTATCCACATGTGTATTAATTAATTAATTAGTTTATTTATTTGTGTATTCATGTATTTATTATTTATTTATATATCAACGTGTATTAGTAAATTAATTAGATTAGTGAATGCTGGCGCGGGTTGCTGCCGCTGCTCACCCGCAGAGAAAAATACCCCTGTGACTGTAAAGTGTCCTTGAGAGTTTTGAAAGGCGCTTATAAATGAAATGTATTATTATTATTATTTATTTGTGTATTCATGTATTCATTTATTTATTTATTTATTTATTTATTTGCTTGTTTATTTATTGATGCATTTATCTATCAAACCACAGTACCAGCGACCTGATCCCGACTGCATACATATCGTCATTGGCAGCCATTGTCAATAAAATGGCCGCCAACGCACTACTTTGGTCATATCCAGATTTGTCAAAATCCGCTCAAATTGCTAACAAAAAGCGATGGAACGTCAAGATAAAAACCAGCGAGGGTCCGACAATGGGAAGGGGGAGGCGAGTTTAGCGTCAACTCCAACCTTCAGGGGACTAACTCGTTTTTTCACGGGGACGGCGGGCTTTTTACGTGTGAATATTTCATGATACTTTTAGCGTACGTTGTGTATGTTCAAGGCCAAGGCAGCGCCATACGTTTTGACTCGCATCATCAGACCACCATGTGGTCTTTTACTTTGTGTGTTTGTATGACTAGTCTTGTGAGGACCAGTAATTTTTTATACTATGTTTCGTGAGGACATTTTGGACAAGTGAGGACCTTTTGGCCTAGTGTTTCATTCTAAAGGCTTCTAGAGGGTCTATATACGCATCTGTTAAAGTTTCAGAAAGGTCATCACAAATTCACCCAAAATTTTTTGGTGTGTATTTTCATTTCACTTGGATACACACATTTTTTTTACTCACTGTGTGTGTGTTTATGTTTGTGTGTGCGTGGTTAATGAGATGAAAAAGTTCATAGCACAAAAAGTAAAACGATATTTTAACCAAATTCACTACAGGGGTGAGGACTTTGAATGTACCCATTCAGAGTCCTCGCTCCTGCTGTTATTTCAGTTTCAAGTCCACTTTTTATTTCTTTGTTTTGAAACAAGTTGAAGTGGGAAATGGGCTGACATTTAGTGTTCAAATGGAACACTAGTTCTTCTCTAAACTTATCAGCAATGGTGGTCCTCACTCCTTATCCGGACCTCACAAAATCATTGAAACAGAAATGTGTGTGTGTGTGCGTTTCATAATTACGTGAAATATTCATCAAGCTGATCTCATGCTGAGTGGGGAGAGACAGGCAGCGAGTGTTTTTTTTTTTGTTTGTTTTACCCTCATCCACCATCTTCCTTGTCGGCCATGTTCTATTTTTTTTAGACCAATCCCCCCAAAAAAAAAAAAAAAAAAGGCGCTTTCCTCACAAGGACCCCGAGACTTTGAAAAACGAGGCGTCTGGAGATTTGCCTGCCATTTTCTTACCAAAGACATTTGGTTGCGTCAAGGCAATTAGCGCTTTGGCGTCACCCCCCCCCCCCCCTTCTCCCAATTACCGCCGTTCGATGAAACGCTTCTTCTCAGACCATAAAGGTTCGTAATAGATTTTTTTTTTTATCCTAACACCCCCATTCCACCCCCCCCTTACCCCTCTACTCATTTTTTCCTCCATCTTCCCCTCATTAGGCAAGTCAACATACCGCGCCTGTGTAAAATCATTTGTCAAACACTGCCTTTAATTGGCCGGGCGTTGCGAATCGAGGGGTTGTTGAGGGGGGGGGGGGGGCGTTTGTTGCTCCCCTTTTGTTGCCGAAGTTGGGTGGTAGCGGTGGCGGCGGCGGCGGTGGTGGTAGCGGAGGTGGTGGCGGGGTTCAATGAATCATTCATTAGGGTCCGCAGAGGAAGAAGAGAAGAGACAGAAGGAGGATGTTCAAAGGGGAAATGCTGTTGAGGCCCCCCAACCCCAACTCACTGGTCCGTCGGAGAAGCAGGAGGTTGGTCCCCCTGGGATGGGGGGGTGGTCCATCTCTAGCCAAAAGATGGGCGGCGGGTCCTTCCCCCCCCAGAGTGCCCCCGGGCTGCCGGGGTCGGCCTCCAGATGTCTCTAATGAAGCCCCCGGCTCGGTGAAAAAACGCTGCAGGGAAGTGACGATATTTCAATTCCACTTGAAGTGCCCCAATTCAACGGTGATAATGTTTTAGGTGTCCGTTCCAGTGCCGGTTTTTTTTTGTCATTGTCATTGTCACTCAAATTGCAGGACCCACAGAATATTGATTTTTAGGACTACATAATATATATTTTTTTCATTCAAAACCCTTTTTGGAAGTATATACTCCTTTTTTTTAAAGCGAATACAAATGGGATATCCCTCATGTTAGCCACCAAAGTTATGTGAACAAATGTAAAGATGCGCTAACTCTGCTAAAGGGTAGCTAATATCAGAAAGTTGAATTTGAAATACACTTTTTTTTAGTTATGATGATCATTTTATGATCTTTTTGTCATTATGTTGAACAGCACTTGTAAATGAAATGTATTATTATTATTATTATTATTATTATTATTATTATTATTATTATTATTATTATTATTATTAGCTATCTCTTAGCTAGCTCACTTTCTATCCATTTGAGTTACTTCCGGGTTGAGTGAACGCTGATGCACGTGGCTGCCGCTGCTCAACCACAGAAAAAACTTATCCAGTGATTGTAAAGTGACCTTGAGAGTTTTGAAAGGCGCTGATAAATGAAATGTATTATTATTATTATTATTATAAATACACTTGAGTTGAGTAATGCGAATGAATGAAAGGTGCCCATACAATTGCCCGTACAGTGACGTCTATCCATATTTTAATATGCGTTTGACATAATTGATTATTCCCTTTGGAAATATTTGTACATTTAATGCTTTTTAAAAAAAACTATCCGTATTATTTTGTCCGGGTTAGCTTCCGGCCTCATCTACGGGGACTTGGGGGGGCGCGTGTGTGCTAATTAAGCTAATAGAAGTACTTTGAGAGCTTCCCTAATGAGGCTAATTACCGAAGCGGTGGGGAGGCTCGTTATTCACTGCGCTCATTACGATTAGGCTGTTGAGGAATTTTTCCAGAAAACTTCACACAGTCCTTCTTTATTATTTTTTTTCCCATATTGACATTTTATTTGAACATCATGCAGTATATTGTTTGATTTTTTTAATGATATACTTTATTTGTTTTTTCTAAAATCGCTGTAAAATCTTTATCTATGTATGTGTCTATATCTAAATCTATATTTATCTATATCTATATCTTTTTTATGTATATTTACCTAAATCTATATATATCTATATCTATATCTATATATCTATATCATACAGTATATTGTTTTATTTTATTTTAATTCTATACTTTATATATATTTTTTGCCTAAAATCTACATCTATATTTATCCAGATCTATCTAAATCTATCCAAATCTATCGATATCTATCTATATCTGTATCTATCTATATATATATATCTATATCTGTATATATCTATCTATATCTATATTTGTATTTATATCTGTATTTATCTATATCTATCTATAAATATATCTATCTATATATCTATATCTATATCCATCAATATCTATCTATCTATCTATCTATCTATCTATCTATCTATCTATCTATCTATCTATCTATCTATCTATCTATCTATCTATCTATCTATCTATCTATCTATCTATCTAGATAGATAGATATTTATCTATATGGATATCTATATCTATAGATATTTATCTATATATCTATATCTATACATAATCTATACATATAGACATTGTACATTACTTGGAAGAGGCCATTCAAAACTACCTTTTAGCCACATGCTGCTTCACCAGGATGATGTGGTTCGCACATACCAGCATCCTGCTCTGGTTAAATTCCATCACAGACGAGGAGGACGAGGGGGGGGGGGGGGGTCTTTCTCAGTGCCAAAAAAATGCTATCGTCTGGTTCCCGGGCATGAAAGTACTTCCGGCCTCCCGGCAAACTTTCTCAGCGTCTGAGAAGTCCTCACCAGACCCCTCTCTTACCCTAACCGCATCGGACCCCCCCCCCCCCTTCCAGTCGTGCCCATTCCGCCTCGGAATAAAAAGCGTGCGTGTACAGTAGAGTGCGCTGAGTGGACGCGGGGTTGAGCGCAGGCCGAAAAACAAGGGGCCCCTCCATCCATAATTCAGACCGAGGCAGAATGTGTGTGTCTATGTGTTTGTATGACTAGTCTTGTGAGTACCACGAACATTTTATACCATCCGTAGTTGACAAGTGAGGACCTTTTGGTCGGTCCTCACAAGTTTTTCATACGAAAGGCTTCTCTATATATGCATCTGTTAAAGTTTCAGAGAGGTCCTCACAAATTCATCCAAAATGATTTTTTGGGTGTGTATTTTCATTTCACTTGGATACACACACTTTTTACTCACTGTGTGTGTTTATGTGTGTGTGTGCGCGTGGTTAATGAGAGGAAAAAGTTCATACCACAAAAAGTAAAAGGATATTTTAACCAAATTCCATACAGGGGTGAGGACTTTGAATGTACCCGTTCAGAGTCCTCACTCCTGCTGTTATTTCAGGTTCAAGTTCACTTTTTAATTTATTTGTTTTTAAAGAAGTTGAAGTGGGAAATTGGGTGACGTGTGTGTGTGTGTGTGTGTGTGTGTGTGTGTGTTGCTTACTTGGTTGGTGCGGGAGAAGGTGCGAGGTGGATCTGCATCTGCTCCACACTAAAAGATGAAAAAGAAGAAAAAAAACATATATATATATATATATATATATATATATATATATATATATATATATATATATATATATAATATATATATATATATATATATATATATATATATATATATATATATATATATTTACAAAATTCAAATAAATCAAAAAAAAATTGTCAATACTGTATAATCCTAAAAAAATAAAATTGTATTAAATGAATCTAAAAATATTGTCAATACTGTGTAATTATTAAAAAATAATAATATTATTAATTATATACATAACTAAAAAAAACCCTCCAAATACAGTACAGTATTTTCCACATCATGAATTGCTTGAAAAAAAAAATAGATATATTACAAAAAAAATAATCACAAAACTCCCCAATCCCCACACACACACACACACACACACACACACACACACACACACACACACACACACACACACACACACACACACACACACACACACACACACACAAAAGTGCACTTGAAGTGCGTCTTCCCAACGGGCCGTCCAAAGTGGAGGACCCCATTATGAGCAATGACCACTCCAATAGTGGATGTGACTGAGTGTTTTCTTCCTTTTTTTTTTCATCCACGTGCGCACTCCAGTGACCCGTCTTGAGGGACACCTGCACTGCTCTTTTGCCAGGCAACAATGTACAAATTACTTTCCACTCTCGTCATTAAGAATTGTTTCCATTTTGCAAAACAAACACCCTGCACATAAAAAAGCAGTGTGCGATGACATGACCCTCTTTCACACACACACACACACACACACATTTATATAATAAGACACACAAAAAGATGGCATGTAGCGCTTGGTTGCGGATGTTCCGGCGGGGAGTGGCGGCCTCCTCATTGATTCTCGCTCACTGACTGTCCCACCGGCCTTGTCCTTTAAAAACACGACTCTGTGTGTGTGAGTGTGTGTGTGAGAGCTACTTCTTGACATCATCCGCATGGCTGAGCTCTGAGCGCTAACATAGCCATGATTTGTGTTACCCTGGGAGACCAAGTGTGTGTTTGTGTGTGAGTAAAAGCAGCTTTGCTTGCAGTTTTGGGGTCACGGCGAAGTGTTTTGTTTGTTTTCTGTCCTATTCTTGCCCGGGCTATTTGTCCTTTTTCCCTCTCGCTTTTCAGGCCATTCCTCAGGAGGACCACAAGCATCACATGAGCCAAGTGGAGGAAGGAGTCCGTGCAGAATGCCTGCTTCAAATTTGGGAGCTATCGGATTAAAATGTCATGGATGAATTAGTCTGAAAAATGACATGTTTGTTTATTTTTTGCCTTATATATTTCTATATTATATTTGGAAAAGCATTTTTATTCATTGAAGATGCGCCTTATTGTCCCGTGCGCCTTATACAGGTAATATCTGAGTTACGACCGGTGTGATTTACGACCACCTGTACTTACGACCAGGACCGCCAGACCCTTTTTAAAAAAAATTATACACCAAGCAGCCGGCAACTCATACTACAATTTTGGCCAGCCAGCATGTCATACACTCGCACAGCAATCTACTGCGTGACGACACTCAGTAGTTATACAGTGGAGATACCAAGTCAGCAACATCTCCTGTAGGACTGTACACTGCTTTTTTTCCAACAGCTGTATTCTTTACGTATAAGTGTTTTCTTTAACCCGCTATATAAAATCTAAATATAAAATATAAATCGATAATATGAAATATAAAATGATAAAAACGACACTAAAATGTAAAATTCATTTACAAATGAACTGTACAGTAAACAGTTGTGTATATATTACAAGTACAGTTATACAGTCATAAAAATCAATAATACCAAATATAAAATAATAAAAATGACACTAAAAGTGATACAATTTATAAATAAACTGTAAACAGTTTGGTATATAATAGTATTCAACTTCGACTTACGACCGTTTGACTTACGACCGTTTTGTCAGAACGGAACCCGGTCGTAACTTGGATGTTACCCGTATATGGAAAAAGTTTGAAAATACAAATTTCATTGGGCGTGCACCTTATACAGTACATTACTGGTACAGTTATACAATAATAAAAATCGATAATACCAAATATAAAATAATAAAAATGACACTAAAAGTGATACAATTTATAAATGAACTGTAAACAGTTTGGTATATAATAGTATTCAATAGAAAACGTTGCTTAAAAACAACAGATTGACATTGTCTACAATCCTGTCGTGTAAACGTCACGTAGGCCATTTTGAATAGATTTCAACTTACGACCGTTTGACTTACGACCGTTTTGTCAGAACGGAACCCAGTCGTAACTCGGATATTACCTGTATATGGAAAAAGTTTGAAAATACAGCATTCAATAGAGGTGCGCCTTATACTCCGGTGCGCCTTATACACTATAAAATACAGTACTTGAAATGCTCCAAAACTCAGCAAGCGTAACGCATTCAGGTGAAAAAACGGGTCTGAAATAGGCGCAGACGAGGAGTCGGTAGAGATGAAGAAAATGGTAGATGGAATTGGGGGGTGGGGGGGGGGGGGTGGTAGGGTGCACCTGGCAAGGGGTCAATGAAGCACTCTGCGCATAGAACCAGGTTAATGGGGAAGCGGGCGGGCACCTCGATGGGCCTGATGGGAAAAAGTAGGAAAGGGAGGGTTGTTTTTGGCGTGAAGCTTTATAAGGAAATGAAGGTGAGGGAGGGGGGGGGGATGACATTTTTTTTTGTCCATCTTCCTATTTCCTTCTTCTGCACTACCCCCCCTCCCCCATCACCCACCCGTCTATACCCCCCAATGCCTGTTTTAATCTGACTAAATAGGATAACCTGCTCTTCATCAAAAATAGATGACACTTCATTCGACGGGACCCACCGGCCGTGCCCCCCCCCCGGAGGTTTGGGGGCCGGTTGAGCGCGGGGATCTCCGCTGCCAAAAATCACCGACCGTAATTAATTACCTCCACCCCCACCCGTCGGTACCCCCGTCGCTCGGCATCTTCACCCCCCTCCCGTCGTCTCTGCAAATTTCAAAGTGGTGAGATTGAGAGGTGTAAGCAGAAAAACAGAATGGATGGTTGGCGAGGGGGGGGGGGGGGTGCTGCTTGCTAGGCACGGCGAGCTTTTTAGCCAATCACGTGGGGGGGGGGGGGAGTTTGTCAAGCAGGAGATTGCAGTCTGAAATATTAATGTTGAACCCGCTTACTCCCCCCCAGACCCCCCCACACCCCACCCACCCGTTACCCCACCCCCCATCCTCGCTCCTGGAAGGGACACTCGCCGGTCAATATTTCATGAGGCGGGCCCAGACATGGGCAGGCGCTGCTGGGCCGCCCCCCCCCCCATTCACCGTCGTACCCCCCCCAACCGCCCCACGACGGTACACGCATCAGCCACCCCCTTTGCCTTTAATGCAGCCAGCGGTGGTGGAGGAGAAAGGGAAGTTGGGGTGGGGGGTCGGGGGGTCGGCGGTGAAACGCGGGTGAGCGAAACCGAAGAGGGGGTGAGCGCTAAAAGTTGCGGTGTTTCATGTGAAAGAGGGGTAAAGTCAGCCTGTTCTGTGATAAAAAAAAAGAGTTAATTCCTAAGTGATATAGGTCTGGAGTCATCTGAGCTTGAAATGGGGGCAGATGTACAAAACACAATACAAAATATACACATAGCCTCGGACTATTGAGTTTTATGACTAAGTAAATATTCAATTCAGCGTAAGAAACCTTAGACTCTCTTCTTCCCAGAAAAAAAGAGTTAATTCCTAAATGATATAGGTCTGGAGTTATCTGAGCTTGGAATGGGGGCAGAAGTACAAAACACAATACAAAATATACACATAGCCTTGGTCGATTGGATTTTAGGACTACGTAAACATTCAATTCAGCGTAAGAAACTTTAGACTCTCTTCTTTCATCAGAAAAAAGCATTAATTCCTAAGTTATATAGGTCTGGAGTTATCGGAGCTTGAAATGGGGGCAGATGTACAAAAGACAATTCAAAATTTACACATAGCCTCGGACTGTTGAGTTGTAGGACTACGTAAACATTCAATTCAGCGTAGAAACCTTAGACTCTGTTCTTTCCCCGAAACAAAGAGTTAATTCCTAAGTTATACACGTCTGGAGTTATCTGAGTGATCCAAGGTGGTCTGGGAGTCCAAGGGGGGGAGGCGGAGTCACTCTGAGCGACTTTAGCCACTTTTCAAGTTGTAGAAATGTGGTCCAAGCTACAGAGACAAATAATACAAAACAACTCAATCCTCTCCTGCACACTTTATATGGCTCCAAATTAACTCATTCACTGCCAGACGATGTGCAAAAATGTGTCCACTCCAGTGCCAGGGTTTTTGTCATCCTCACTTGAAATCCAGGACCTCCAGAATATTGACTTTTAGGACTACATAAATATTCAAATACAGTGTCAGAAACCTTCGACTCTCTTCTTTCATCAGCGCTATCTCACGAGCTAGCTGGCCACCTAGCTAGCTATCTATTTGCTATCTTTGTGCTATCTATTTGCTATTTAACTAGCTAGCTGGCTACCTCGCTATGTGTGAAATGATAACAACGCATGACGACAGTGAATTTTCATTTGATCGTACGTGAATTTGAGCGCTTCGCAAAACAAACGCACCCCCCCCCCCCCCCCCCCCCCGTCGACCCCGAAAGGCCTTCAGAGTCCCGCTCTCTTGAACTTTGAACTCCCCCAGAGCACATGGCCTGTCTTGACACCTCAATAATTAATGTGACGAAGAAGGGAAACAACTCTCTCTCTTTCACACACACACACACACACACACACACACACACACACACACACACACACACACACACACACACACACACACACTCGCAGGGTTATTGATTTTGTTGACTGACTGGATGTGGACACGCAAGTCGAGTCAACACGTCTTTTCACGCCTTTGAGCGCTCCGGACTCAATCCCCGCTTTGTGACCTCCCCCCCCCCCCCCCTCCTCGCCCACCCGCTATCGGAACTTCATCCAACATCCGCCATCTTTGCCTCTCAGACGGCGATTTAGCGATGAGCTAAAGCTACACTCGCCATCGGGATCTTTGTCCAATGTATAGGGTAGTCCAAAGTGTGGCCCGGGGGCCGAATGCGGCCCGGGGTCAATTTTCATCTGGCCCGGGGCTCCTGTCATGAAATCAATAATGCCGAATGAATACATTGGGCATTAGCGCTGTTAGCTAGGAGTGCTAAGTGCTGCTATCTAGAGGCTCAATTAGGAACAGCAAATTCGTATAATATTAATAACAATAATAACACATTTAATTACTAAGCACCTTTCAAAACTCTCAAGGACACTTTACAGTCACGGGATTTTTTTTGTGCGGGTGAGCAGCGGCAGCCATTCGCGCCAGCGTTCACTCTTCATTGACCCTCAATTTTCGAAAATGCTGATTTTCTAAATGATTTAAAACTTCTCAAAAATGTCTAAAAACTACAAAAAACTTCTATTGGCTGCCGCTACACACCCACACAAAAAAAAAATCCCTTCTATCGCTTCACCTGCCGGCCATCACGTAGCTTGTTTCGCGTTTGGGTGGTAGCATCCCCCTGCGGTTGTATTTGCACCCAGCAGGTTTGCCTGCTAACCGACTGTTGTTTGCACATCTTTGCGCTAACCATATTTTCCCATGTCTGTTTATTAATTTTTAATTTTTGGTTCATTTCAAACTTTTTGGCTCAGGTGTTTCAACTGATGGGAACACTGGCCCCCTCTTTTCTTTTCCATCGGCGATGGAAGACCCGTGGTTATTTTTACGACAGACCAAGTGTGAAATTGAAACGTGGCACCCATCTGAGGCTGACCTTGTTGCTAGCGCTAACGCCGCTCGGGGGAATTCAACAACAATTGAACTTTCAGAATAATCACCTGCCGTTTAAAATCTCATCAAATGTTTCTTTAGCGTTTGCTAAACTGCAACTATTGGCGGTTTGCGTCATCGCTATCTGTTAGCGTGTTCCTTAGCTTTTGTTCTCTGCGCTAGTTAGCTGTTAGCGTAATTGTATTTTACACACCCTCGTGAGGCTTTTAAAAAATATTGGCCCGCTCGCCATGATTTTGTCTATTCACTGATCCTATTTTGAGAAAAACGCTGTTAGCCCAGAAGCGTTTTTGACATGCTAAATGTTAGCATTTCATCCGTGCTCTGCTAACGCTGGGATTTTTTTTGTGATTTCTTTTGTCACTTTGTCATGTGGAACGGATACGAATTGTTTTCCAGCATTTTTTCGCCACGACGTTCATCGAGGAGGAAACTGTGCTCAGCGATTGCGCCTTTTCGGCAGCACTGTTTTTGATCTGGGAGGAATGTCGTTGCCGTTTGACTGTCATCGCTGGACACCTTTGGGGGCGATTGTGCTTTTTTTGCGGCTATAATGGGCAGCATTTTCACAGCCCTGCTTTGTTCAGAGAGTGCCGATGCATATGTGGAACGATCGCGGCTTGGAATTGAAGCGGATTTACAGTAAATGGGACAGGAGATGTGAGACAGTCTCTTTTCGTCAATGGATGCTACAGCTTCGTGTTTGCTTTCAACATTTAGCTTGTAGCAGACAGACGTGCACATTCCACTCTGACGTCCCTGATCCACTGGTGAAAAGGACGCGTTGATCCACTCCTCTTTCATCTAGAACTGCTTCATGTCACAAAGAGGGTACAGAAAATGCTTAAGATTGAATGACTTCGTCTTTGTGTTGTCATATCATTTTGTTATTTAGTTTTTTTTTTTATTTTGACTTCAAAATGGCGCCGCGAGAGTAGGCTGCCTTTACATCAGCTCCTGTGTTTTGTTTTTCTACTTCTTTCTTTCCTTTCCTCTTCCTTCCATCACTTTACTGCTGTGAAATGTCAATTGCTCCACTGCGAGGCTCATAAAGGCTAATAATAATAATAATAATAATAATAATAATAATTCAAATCATGCTAAATGTGTAAAATGGAGACTTGAAACCATTGGTGTCCATGCCGTGGCCCACGGGCCAAATCTGGGCCCACCATATGATTTATTCGGCCCATGAAAGCAAAGCAAGTATGTCAAGTGCCGTGATGCTTTCTAAAGTGTGAACCAGCCAAAATAATAATAATAATAATAATAATAATAAAATTTAATTTATAAGCGCCTTTCAAAACTCTCAAGAACACTTTACAGTCACATATTTTTTTTTTGTGCGGGTGAGCAGCGGCAGCCATTCGTGCCAGCCTTCACTCTATCTGGATTAAAGGCTAATCCAAAGGCTTTCAATCCCTGTTACGTGAAAAGTAGCAACAAATGATATTTTTCCGATGAATGTAAGAATGTGTTTTTGTTTTTCAACCTGTTTGCATCAAAAGCAATTATTACTCTACGAGCATCGATTTCGCGCCTTTTTTTTTAAATTTAAAACAAACAAACAATGTAAATTTAGCATAGCAACACCCCCACGCCGACAGACAGGCAGCTCTAATCGTATGCTAGGGGGATTTCCTCAGACGGATTGGGAATGTATCAAATATTTACCGTCAAGCGCTAGCTAGCGATGACACACACACACAGCATGAATTTAACATGGCCGCCGTCGAAACAAAAGGCCGGCCCGCCAGGAGCTAGCTTCTATTTGGCCGGAGCGCCAATGTGTCTTGCTAAGGATCTCGGCTCGGCCTCAAGGCTGCGCCGGTGAGTCGCGTGGCAGGCGAGTGTATGTCAGATCTTGGCACGCATGCTTTTATTTCCTCGGTGTGTGTGTGTGTGTGTGTGTGTGTGTGTGTGTGTGTGTGTGTGTATGTGTGTGTGTTTTGCCTTAATTTACGGGTGCTGTTTGTTGAGTGGTCCAGTGGAGCGCACAGTGACAGATGATGTAAATTATTAATTGCTTTCCTGTAGCTGAGTGTGGTGGGCCTTGTCCTCCTTCTCGTCCTCAGTCTTTGTCTTTCTTTCTTTCTCTCTCTCTCTCTGCACTTCCTTTCTTCCTGTGGTCTCTTGAAACGACCACCCGTCATTTAATTGTCAAGTAAAGTTGCTCGTTCAGGTTCCCTCAATTGGAATATTCTAAACACAAAAATAAACAAAAATTGCTTCAAAAGTATGCGGTTGCAATACAATACAATACAATGCATACTGATTAACATATAGCGCTTTAACATCAGATGAAACTGTAATAAAGCGCTTAACATGGACAACTATCCTATACCAGGATATAAAGCAGTCACAAAGATAGTAGAAAGCACCAGGAAGTCAAACTATGATCAAGTCGGAATCATGCGGAGTCAAATGCCAAAGAGTATAAGTGAGCTTCGAAATTGGACCATCGGAGTTCTGTAAGAACCTGGCTCATACACAATACAATACAATACAATGCATATTGATTTATATATAGCGCTTTGACATCAGATGAAACTGTAATAAAGCGCTTAACATGGACAACAATCCTAGACAAGAAATAAAGCAGTCACAAAGACAACCCAAACAACCTGGCTCATATACAATACAATACAATACAATACAATACAATACAATACAATACAATACAATACAATCCATGTTGATTTATATGTAGCGCTTTAACAACAGCTGAAGCTCTTAACATGGACAGATAAAGACGTCATGAAGATAGTAAAAAGCACTAAGAAGTAAAACTAAGATCAAGACCGATCAGTGAACATGAATAACGGTACATTCAATTTCAGATAATCCTCCATGAAGCATCTCCGGTTGCTCCTAAATACCGCTACTAGCTTCTTGCTAGGTCCTTACCTGTGATTTGATTTAAAGTTCTCTTGAAATCCAGTTTAGTTGCGTTGACTAAAGCCCTCAGTGAAGTACAATAAAGCAAGCCACCAGATCATAGACCGATCCGTGAATGCGAATATCGGTACATTCAGGGTCAGACAGTCCTCCATGAAGCATCGCCAGTTGCTCCTAAATACTGTTACTAGCCTCTTGTTTGGTACTCGCCTGTGATTTGGTTTTATGTTCTTTTGAAATCCAGTTAAGTAAAGCCCTCGGTGAGAGTCAATCCCCTAGCGAGCCACCAGATCATAGACCGATCCGCGAACGCGAAAAACGGTACATTCAGGGTCATAGCTGGCTTTTTCAGAAAGACAAATGCTAATGCTAATGCTAATAGCGCCTCAGTTCTGCGTTGCAGGTGAAAGGCCGTCGCGCAAAGTGAATTCATAAAATGATAAAAAAGGATGCTAACTTGGGTGTCTCGCCCCCCTGCTGGTAAAAGAAGCGGTACGCCGAAATTCAACCAAACCATTCTTGGTCGGCCATTTAAATATTGACGACATCTTCCCGGTGAGCTCATTTTACCGTCAGCAGGTATGCGGTCACACCCTCCATTTTGGTACATATGACCACGCCACATTTCAAAAAAGGGGACGGCGGGGGTGGGTAAGTGCGTGCCAGCCCGACGAGGGGGCCATTTGCAGGTTGAATGGACGTGGCGTGGCACTCAAGATGGGTGGTTTTGGGGGTGGGGGGCTTTCAGCTCTCCGTGTGCAACGAGCGGAATCGTCCTCCAGCTGGCAGATGAGGCGGCTCGGGGAAGTGCGGGCCTTTTTACTTTGCGCCCAGCCAGACAAAAGTGAGAGTCGTGCCATATGGAGACACCTTGTTGACTCACGTAGCGTCGTTTTTGGGGGCCATTTTGTTGGAATCTTCCAGAAAATGAGGCCTTTTTAAAAGATTTTGCAACGGAGAAAAAAATACTCAACAAAAAAGTCAGAATTTGACATTTTTGCCTGGATTTTTCCTGGAAAAATGTCTTATTTTTCAAAGCGTTTTATTTTGTTAAGTACAATCCTTGAGAGTTTTGAAAGGCGCTTAGAAATTATTATTATTATTATTATTATTATTATTATTATTATTATTACAGTAAAGTCTTGTTATATCGATATTCTCGGGAGTCTGAAAAAATATCGATATCGATATAACCAGATCTATCTATCGATATATCCGATTCTGAGGCATGTGCGTGTTCTCCTTGCGTTCATAGAAATAGTATCGTAATAAGCAGTATTATCGATATAACCCATATCGATATAACGAGACTTTACTGTATTATCATCATGATTATTATCCATTTTTTTCTTGTCGCTCAGAGTTATTATCCTAAGAAAAAAAAATTGTCATTTTGAGATTTATTCCGCAAATTTCTATCATATTAGCTGTCCGTGAGCTAGCTAGCTAGCTAGCTAGCTTTCTATCTATTTGAGTGACTTCCGGTTTGAGTGAACGCTGTCACGAATGGCTGCCGCTGCTCGCCCGCACAAAAAAATTACGTGACTGTAAAGTGACCTTGAGAGTTTTGAAAGGTGCTTAGAAATGAAATGGATTATTATTATTATTATTATTATTATTATTATTATTATTATTATTATTATTATTATTATTATTATTAGCTGTCTAACAGCTAGCTAGCTAGCTTTATATCTATTTGAGTTACTTCCAGGTTGCGTGAACGCTGGCACGAGTGGCTGCGTTTTGACATTTCGACATACGACCATTTTGACTTACGACCGTTTGGTCGGAACTGAACTCGGTCATAAGTCGGATGTTAGCTGTAGTTGAAAAAAATAAAATAACTACTACACGTATTTTTTTTAAAGCCCTCCAAACTGGAACCACTATCCGGTATGGTGCTGATCGTTCCACAATACACACCCGCAATTAACCACGCGCACTCACACACAGAGTGACGAGACAGGAGATAGAGACGGAGTGTCCATTGATTCCTGGATGAACATCGATCACATGCACAATTAATTGCTCTCTCAAGCGTAGTGATCACCATACAACTTGAGGGGCGGGGAGTGGGCGATCAATACCACAACCTTTGTTGACACACGCTAACAGAACATGCTACACCTGTAAGCTAACGCCTCGCGTTGACGGGAAACATCACGGGACGACCCGCCGGCTGCCGTATTTTCGCCAAATATTGAATGGATAAATAAAAGAGAGAAGTACATTAATAATGTTCAATTAACTTGGTGAGTTAGCATGTAGCTCAAGGCTAATTTTGGACACGTGGGAGAACTTTCATTTACAAGCGCCTTTCAAAACTCTCAAGGTCACTTAACAGTCATAGGATACGTTTTTCTCGGGGTGAGCAGCGGCAGCCACACGCGCCAGAGTTCACTCAACCCAGAAGCAACTCAAATAGAGAGCAAGCTAGCTAGCCAGCAAATAGATAGCTAATAGCTAGCGAATAGATAGCGAATAGCTCGCGAAGACATAGCTATTAGCTAGCGAATAGATAGCTAAATAGCTGAATGAGTTTTATAAAAGCAGTCATTGATTACATTGATTATAACTGGAAATGTTTCGGTTTTCAACCAAATCGGGTTTAGAACAAGTTTCTGGAACTGATTATGGTCAAAAACCAAGGTTTGACTGTATTTGCTATACTGGGTGGTTGCAATAAAAGTACATTTATTGCGATCAATTTTTTGGATTAAATATGACTCGAATGATGTATTTTAACAAATAACATGCAAATTGGATCAAACATAGGCACGGTGTACCCCTCCCCTCCCGGCGCCCCCATTTCCACCTCTTAATACACCCACAATATTTTCGGCGTACGCCCGTCGGCAGACATGATTCATCCTAACAAGCGCATGCATATTGCATCACCTTGACATATGTTTTTCCCAACTATCCGTTTTATGCATTAATGCCCATCCCGCTGAGCTTTTGGCGGAAAACGTTGCGACCAATCAAGACGCCCAATCCGCCGATCAGACCAGACAAATACATTTGCCGTTCTCCAATGCTTTTTTTTTTTTACGTTTAGCCGCGGAAGCCCCCGTGGCAGAAGGAGTCACGGTGAGGGGTGCCCGGGGGGTAACTTGGTAATGGAGGACGGGGGCGGGGGGTTCAAATTCCGAACTACATGGCACTATAGAAGCTACTCCTGATCCTGTTGCTCGACTATTTGTCCTGAGCTCACATTGGGCCTTCGGGAGCCATTTTCTATCATTTTTTTTAATCTGCTTATCCTCACAAAGGTCGCGGAATGTGCTGGAGCCCGTTCCAGTTGTCTTTTCGGGGCGGCGTACACCCTGGATTGGTCGCCAGTCAATCACAGAGCAAATTTAGACAGACAACCATTCGCATTCACAGAATAATAATAATAATCATCATCATCATCATCATCCATTTCATTCATAAGCGCCTTTCAAAACTCTCAAGGTCACTTTACAGTCACAGGATAAGTTACTCTGTAGGTGAGCAGCGGCAGCTACACGCACCAGCATGCTAGCTAATAGATAACTCATAGATAGCTAGCTAGTTACCTAGCTTATAAATAGCTAACAGATAGCCAGATATCTAGCTAGATAACTAATAGATAGCTAAGAGATAGGCAGCTCACTAGCTAGCTAATAGATATCTAATGGATGGATAGCTAATAGATCGCTTTCCTAATTTGTGTTTTTGTATTTAATAATAATAATAAATTTCATTTATAAGCGCCTTTCAACACTCTTAAGGTCACTTTACGGTCACAGGACACGTTTTTCTGTGGGTGATCAGCGGCAGCCACCCGCGTGAGCGTTCACTCAACCCGGAAGTAACTCAAAATGATAGAAAGCTAGCTAGCTAGCTAATACAATGTTAGATAGCTAATAGATAGCTAGCTAACTAGATAGCTATATTGCTAATAACTAGCTCTCTCACTACCTCTATAGCTAATAGATAGCTTGATAGCTAGAAAGCTCATAGGTTTCCTGACTTCTAAGTTCAACCTGCTGAAATACCCACATAAGAGGGATGGGGTGGGATGGGGGGGGGGGTCATCGTGTGTGCCTTTGCGAAGGGGTGGGGGGGGGGGGGGGGGGCCCAACGGGACACATTAACAAGCCCATCAAGTTAAATGTAGCCCCCTCCGCGAGCTAATGTTGCAGCAGTGCAGGAGACAGCCACATCCATTATTGATCACATGGTGCTTCCAATGTGATGCCAAAAGCTTGAAGCCTGGCAGAGGGGTACTTGAGAGGGGGTGAGGGGGGGTGAGAGGGGGGGGGGGGGCAAAGTTGAGGCTCCGCAAAAAAAAAAAAAAAAAAAGGGGGGGGGTTATTAAGTATTTTGGTGTGTAAAGAAAGATATTAGTCACTTTGTGCTCTGTTCGGGTCTGGCTATTTGCTGGAGAGGCATGCTAGAGAGGTGGGGGTCGAGGGTGGGGGGGGTGTAAATATGTCACAAAGTCTCTCTTCTTTCCATGGCCATGTGCATTTATGTCAAAAATTTCCCTTCTTCATTTTCCTCTCAACTTGGTTACTTTGTGTTTTGCGAGTGCGGGCGCAACCGCGTGCGCTTCACGTTGAATTATTGATGGTGTTGCAGTGCGGAATTGTGCGATGGCGCGCTTTAATTTCACGTTTATTTGCGATAAAACGCGCGGATCAAGCTGGGTCTTTGACTGATCAATACCACAAAGGGTTAGCGTGCCGGTTAGCGTTTAACACGCAAACGCGTAAATATATACTCTTTGGCGTTCAAAAGCATAAAAGTAAATATTCCATTTCTTGATGCTGAAATGTGTTTCAAATTATAACATATACAGTATCAAATCTGCTAACTTTATTTAAAAATATCGCATGTACAATAATCACGATTATTAATTTTCCATTTTGTCATGATGACATCACGTCAATTCCAACTCATGTCTGTGTAAGCTCTCAGTCGTACAGGAGTGGTCCATCGATGAAAAGGTTTCTTCAGCCGTCATCCGTACTTCTTTGTTTTTTCTTTTCTTATCCAAGAAGCTTGATCAGCGAACTAAAATGTCGCTGGTAGCTCTGGGCATATATACGTTAGTCATTACCTTAGATTCTTGAACTAGAATAGTTAGTATGTATTTGCATGTATTGTTTTTTTAGCACACCAATGAACGCTAGCGTGTGTGGCTGCCGCTGCTCACCCACAGAAAAACTTATCCTGTGACTGTAAAGTGACCTTGAGAGTTTTGAAAGGCGGTTATAAATGAAATGTATAATTATTATTATTTATTTATTGTTATTTTCTTTTTCCTCTCTTCACTTATTTTTATTTATCTGGCTGTCTGTCTAGCTAGCTAGCTAGTTATCTGGTTATCTAGTTAGCTACCTAGCTAGCTAGCTATTTGCTATCTATTAGCTGTATAGCTGGCTATATATCAGCTATCTAACTAGCTTTCAGCTATCTATCGGGCTAACTATTAGCTATATATTAGCTAGCTTTCTATCTATTTGAGTTACTTCCGTATGTATTATTATTATTATAATTATTTATTGTTATTTCTTTTTTCCTCTCTTCACTTTTTTTATTTATCTGCCTATTCAGCTGTCTATATAGCTACTTAGCTATCTAGCTAGCTACCCAACTAGCTATCTATTTGCTATCTATTAGCTGTCCAGCTGGCTATTCATCTGGGTATATATTAGCTATCTAGTTAGCTATTAGCTATATATCTGGCTAGCTATTATATATGTTAGCTAGTTTTAGCTATCTATTCGAGTTACCTCCGTGTGTGGCTTCCGCTGCTCACCCACATAAAAACTTGAGAGTTTTGAGACCATGAGAGTTTTGAAAGGTGCTTATAAATCAAATGTATTATTATTATATAAATATACCTAGGGCCAGCGCTACCAGCAAAAAAATTTGTTTGCTGACAAAGCCTCTCGGATAAGAAACATCCAACACCTTCAAAGAAGTAAAGATGACGGCTGAAGAATCCAACTCACCTCTCCCGTTACTACTTCCTGTATTCTGCCCCCCCGACCCCCCACTTGCCGCCTCTTCCCACTACCCCCCCCCCTCCTCCGTCTCCACACTTGTCACCCCGATTATGCAGATGCGCGTTTGCAGCGTGCGCCCTAAAAAGCAGATTAGGGCTAGGGAGCTTCTTAGATCCGGACGCTGCAATTCCGCAGAGGCCGGGCGGCGGCCGTATACATTAGCATTAGCATGTGATTCAGCATCATCGCCCATTTGGACCCCACCCATGTGGAAAGGGGGCCTTGAGATGGAGTGAGCAAGATGGTAGACCCACTTAGCGCATGTGTGTGTGGAAGAGACGAGCTTTAATGGCAAAGAGACGGGGCGGGGGGGGGGGGGGGTGTTGTCGGACTTTGTACGCTAGGACCGGAGTGGCACTATAGCATTTGGTCCATAAGCATAGCGCAACGCCTGCAACATTAAAAATTCAATATACAACCGGTCAACGTGAAATTTCATTCACGCGGATTGTTGCTAGCAAAAAAAAAAAGACCAAGAAAATAAACACGTGGCTTAAATCAAGAGTGATGTTATTTTGCCGACCGCTGTGGAAGTCTACTGAAAAATTAACTCATTGATTGCAAAAATGTGTCCACTCCAGTGCCAGGGTTTTTGTCATTGTCACTTGAATTCCAGGACCCACAGAATATTGAGTTTTAAGACGACGTAAACATTCAATACAGCCTAAAAAAAACTTACAAACCCTTCTTTCATTAGAAAAAATAGTTAATTCCTAAATTATATGGGCCTGGAGTTATCTGAGCTTGAAATGAGGGCAGATGTACAAAATACAATACAAAATATACACATAGCCTCAGACTATTGAGTTTCAGGACTACGTAAATATTCAAGTCAACGTAAAAAACACTTAGACTCTTCTTTCATCAGAAAAAAAATGTTAATTCCTAAATTATATGGGTCTGGAGCTATCTGAGCTTGAAATGGGGGCAGATGTACAAAATACAATACAAAATATACACATAGCCTCAAACTATTGAGTTTAAGGACTACGTAAATATTCAATTCAGTGTACGAAAGCTTACTCTTCTTTCATCAGAAAAAAGTTAATTCCTAAGTGCTATGGGTGTGGAGTTATCTGAGCTTGAAATGGGGGCAGATGTACAAAATACAGTACAAACATATTGATTGAATAATAATAATAATAATAATAATAATAATAATAATAATAAATTTCATTTCTAAGCGCCTTTCAAAACTCTCAAGGTGACTTTACAGTGACAGGATCAGTTTTTCTGCGGGTGAGCAGCGTTCACTCAACCCGGAAGTAACTCAAATAGATAGAAAGCTAGCTAGTTCGCTAACAGATAGCTAATAGATAGCTAGCTAGATAGCCAACCAGTCAGATAGTTATATAGCTAATTTATAGCTAGCTAGATAGCTAGCGAGATAGCTAGCTAGCTAGATAGATAGCTGGATAGCTAGATAAATAAAAAGTAAGTAAAGAGCGGTAAAAAGAAATAAGAATAAAGTCGAGAGAATACGCAGAAGATAGCTTTGAAGTCTGTTTCTAGTTTGTTAAGTTTCTTATTTTTCATGAAACAGTTTTCAATTGCTGTTTAGCTAAATTTGTTTCTTTGGCGATTGTAACAGAAGTATGTCATATGTGGCACGGATTATGTAGCAATATGCGCTAATCGTCATAGACTTGCATAGAGTTACAGTGGCTGTCAAAACGGCGCAACGGCGCTTGCTAACAATCACCTGCAGTTTTGAATAACGTCTCCACGGCGGTGGTCTTTAGCCTCCCGAGTGCCCCCCGTGCGAGTTTGACAAGTGTCTAATTTGTTCATCATGGCCGTTATTGAACATAGTGCTAACGAGGTGGTTAGCGGGACCCCCCGCGTAGCGTCAACCTGACCCTAATTAAACTCTATTAACCCCCAGACACTTCCACCACCTTTTGCTCAATCAGACCACGAAAAAAAAAAAATCAACATTGACTTCTTATTTCATTAAGTCGCAAAAGGTGAAGAAAGGTCACGAGGAAATTCTTCAATTCGCATGAAAAGGGAAGATAAAAATAAGGCAGCAAAGATCGAGGCAACGAGCTAGTGAATTAGCGAGCGAGGCAGCGAACTAGCGAATTAGCGAGTGAGGCAGTGAGCTAGTGAATTAGCGAGCTAGCAAGCTAGGCAGCGAATTAGCGAGCGAGCTACCAAATTAGCGAGCGAGGTAAAGAGCTAGTGAATTAGCGATCGAGGCAGCGAACTAACAAATTAGCGAGTGAGGCAGCGAGCTAGTGAATTAACGAGCGAATTAGTAATCTAGCAAATTGGCAGCGAATTAACGAGCCTGGCAGCGCAGTAGCGAATTAGCAAGCGAGGCAGCGAACTAGCAAATTAGCGAGCGAATTAGCAAGCTAGCAAGCTAGGCAGTGAATTAGCGAGCGAGGCAGCAAACTAGCAAATTTGCGAGCGAGGCAGCGAGCTAGCGAATTAACAAGCGAGCGAGAGAACGAGAAAATTACTGATCGAGCTAGCGAATTAACGAGCTAGCAAGCTAGGCAGCAAATTAGCGAGCGAGGCAATGAGCTAGCGAATTAGCGAGCGAGGCAGCGCACTAGCGAATTAACGAGCGAGCTAGGGAACTAGAAAATTACTGATCGAGCGAGCGAGCGAATTAGCGAGCTAGCAAGATAGGCAGCAAATTAGCGGGCGAGGCAATGAGCTAGCGAATTAGCGAGCGAGGCAGCGCACTAGCGAATTAGCAAGCGAGGCAACGCACTAGCGAATTAACGAGCGCTAGCGAATTGGCAAGCTAGGCAGCAAATTAGCGAGCGAGGCAATGATCTAGTGAATTAGCGAGCGAGGCAGCGCACTAGCGAATTGAGCGAGCGAATTAGCGAGCTAGCAAGCTAGGCAGCAAATTAGCGAGCGAGGCAATGATCTAGCGAATTAGCGAGCGAGGCAGCGCACTAGCGAATTAGCAAGCGAGGCAGCGCACTAGCGAATTAGCGCAGCGCACTAGCGAATTAGCGAGCGAGCTAGAGAACTAGAAAATTAGTGAGCGAGCTAGCGAATTAGCGAGCTAGCAAGCTAGGCAGCAAATTAGCGAGCGAGGCAATGAGCTAGCGAATTAGCGAGCGAGGCAGCGCACTAGCGAATTAGCAAGCGAGGCAACGCACTAGCGAATTAGTGAAGAGAAAAAAAAATAAGGTAGCAAGGTCGCGCTCCCTGCTAATTTGCTGACACCAGGGGGCGGGGGGTTGTCCTCTGCCTCCTCGTCCGATTGAAGTAGTGACGCGAAGAACGACAAACGAAGCCTCTGGTGGTGATGGTGGGGGGGTTACAAAAGTAACCCTGGCTGGTGATTCCTGTCGCCAATTAGTTGGTATTAATAATTGAACGCCATTGTCTGCGCAAGGGGCAGAGCGGTAGATTGAGTCCACCCTCATTCCGCCAGTCGGGATTGTTATGACAAGCCGAGCCTCCATAATGATATTAGCGATTAATAATTCACCCGACGTGCTGCAGGTGACGGGAGGCCACTCGCAGGCCAATTACGGCGGGTCAAGAATCTCAAGTGGAAATTGAAAAGTGCGAGCTGGGACGTGGCGGGATTATTAGCTTCCACCGTTTTTTCCCCATTTCATCTTTTGTAAAGACGACAGCGGGCCGTTGTTGCTATAGCGTCATCGCCGATAGCGGTAGCTGTTTGCTCAGTGTGGCTACATGCTAATACTGGTTATCACAGTTATGGATTTATGGTTTCCTGTCCCGAGGATACCAAACGTGAACAATAGATACTGGCCAGCTAGCTAGCTATCAGAAAATCTATTAGCTATATAGCGATATAGCTGGCTGGATATCTATCTAACTAGCTAGCGATTAGCTATCTGTTGGCTCGCTAGCTAGCTTTCTAGTTACGGTATTTGAGTTACTTCCGGACAGGACATAGGAAGCATATATGAAGCTACGTGAATTAGCAATATAGCATCAACTAGCTATGTGGCATATAAGCACATGAATAAGAAATAATGACCTACAAGTGCTATCTAGCTAGGTACATAGCTAGCTATACTATTTGCTATCTATTAGCTATCTGGCTGGCTAGCAAGCTATCTATTAGCTATATAGCAATATAGCTGGCTGGCTACCTATCTAGCTAGCTAACTATTAGCTATCTATTGGGTAGCTCGCTAGCTTTCTATCAATTTGAGTTACTTCCGGGTTGAGTGAACGCTGGTGCGTGTGGCTGCCGCTGCTCACCCACAGAAAAAAAGTAACCTGTGACTGTACAGTGACCTTGAGAGTTTTGAAAGGCGCTTTGAAATTAAATGTAGTATTATTATTATTACTGTATCTATTGGCTAGCTAGCAAGCTTTCTGTCTATTTGAGTTCTTTCCGGGTTGAGTGAACGCTGGCACGTGTGGCTGCCGCTGCTCACCAAGAGTTTTGAAAGGCGCTTAGAAATTAAATGTATTATTATTATTTTAAGTGATACTCCCAAAAATGTACATGAACTGCATTGGTCTTATTGCAACACACGTGAGTCTGCTAACCTGTTTTCCGTATCCAATCACATGAAGTTCTGCATTTCCTGGATTGCTGAAAACTGCTGTTTTGTCATCAGATCTGAATCCAGAGCTTTTTTTTTTCACCCACAGGTCTTGAGGAGCCTTTTAGAAGAGCTCCACCAGCAGGTCTCCTGTCACTGCAGGACATGTTGGAATGACAAGACCTCTTTGCGAAACGCCGGATGCTGCCTGAAAAACAACAAGGAAAAGTGGCCCATTGTTGACTTACACACTCAATGCTACTTTTGCCAAACTAACACTTTCAAAACTGGAGCGCTACGGTGTTATCTGGACACTAAAGTACATCTTAGCAAGGCTGACAACATGCTAGCCTGCTGCTAACTTCTTGTGCAGATGAATGGTAAGTGCTTACATGCTTCCTCGTTGTCGTTTTTACACGCTTGTTTGCACTCGAAATGATTCTCCGACGCCCTCTAGAGACGTGGGTGATACATAAACAACCACCGCTGTGTTTACATAGCCTGACAGCTAAATATGCTATTGCTAGCTAATGCACTCGCGAGCTAGGCGATGCGCTAGCGAGTTAGGTAGTGAATTAGCGATATAGAAAGCTAGGTAGCGAATTAGCGAGCGAGGCAGCGAATTGGCGAGCGAGCTAGCGAATTAGCGAGCTAGCGAATTAGCGAGCTAGCGATTAGCGAGCTAACAAGCTAGGCAGCGAATTGGCGAGCAAATTAGAAAATTGCTAGCTAATTAGCGAGCGAGCGAGCTAGCGAATTAGCGAGCGAGCTAGCAAATTAGCAAGCTAGTAGCTACAGTATCTATCTAATTGTATGTAGAACGATAAACACGAGTGTCTAACTCACTGGAGTTGTTGATAGAAATAAGGTTGATAGATGACTATTAGATTGATTATACATTTGATAACAACACACAATGTAAATATACACACCGATAAAGCTAATTAGGTCAACAGTTAGCTTTAATAGACAGATAGAAGCTCGGTATCTGAAACATTAAACATAGTGAAAAAGATGCCAAATAATTTGATAAATGCTCATTAGGTGATTATGTCGCTTTCGAGGTGCCTCGCTAAACATTATTTGACTTTGACAAAGATAATGAAAAACAGTTGGATGGCAATATGAACATCCTGCTGGGCTGCACATTAAAAATATGCATTTTTTTGCGTCCTTATTCACTTTTTAGTTGTCCAAAGTGCTTCCCGCTTCCACAACCAAAACGGCTTTTTTTTCAACACAACACTTAATAATACATCCAGTCATCAGAGGGGAAAATTGTATTCTCTCTACGCCGCTTAGATCCTCTGATTGACATTTAACCTTCGTCACGCGCAGGCGCTAATCAATAATTAGCCACGCGGCCGTCAGATCTTCGCCTTGTCATCACCGTGCATTATTTATCCAACTGTACTCTGGGTGATGATTACTGAATTAAAGAGTGACTTGTGACGTCTCAAATTTTTGATTGATGTCTTTTGACTGCAGAGTCACTCGCAATCAGTTCCCCGTGGTATGTCGTCTTCTTAAAACTAGCTTAGGGGACCCATTTTTTTTTTTGTTTTAATGGCCAAGGATGGACATTTAAATAAAGGTTTGATGAGGGAAAAATCTGGTGTCTATAAATAACATACAGTGATACCTCGGCTTACGAACGCTTTAGCTAACGAACTTTTCGTTTTACGAACGTTAAATTCTCAAGAATATAATCTTGGCATACAAACTATTTTTCGGTAAACACACGGAGCGCCACAATGCGTCGTTCGCGAAATGGCAGCTGGATTTTTTCCCCTCTATTCCCCGCCCCCAGTCTTCGGTTAAAGCCGCGCGTGATTGGTCAAGATTGGTCAACGCAGCAGGACACACGCAGCAGTGAGCGAGGGCCGCGGGATAGGGGGGTTACAGAAACAGAAACACACAAAAAAGGGAGACGACAGAGCTTGAAACAAAAAAAACAAAAGTTTAAAAAAAACAAAAGTGAAATGGTGAGAAAATGGATCGAAAACACAGGGAAATTTGGACTCATTTCAACTTTATTGAAAGCTAGAGTGTAGACTGCAAGGTTAAAATATCCCATCAATCACGCTCCACAAATACCCCGCACAAGCCATCTGTAGAATTTGAAGACAACATACAAGCAAAGGAATGCGGGCGCGAATGGCTGCCGCTGCTCACCCGCACAAAAAAAAAAAAAGGTTCTAATCCCGTGACTGTAAAGTGTCCTCGAGAGTTTTGAAAGGCAAATAAAAGAAAGACAGAATTCCCATCATATCCACTGACGGGATAAAAAGCAGGATTCACGAGACGATGTCGGCGATCTCCGCAAACGCAGAAGCTAACACGGCAGACGACTGCGATAGCTCGCTCGTCGCACTTATAAATTGTTTAAAGATAAATCCGTGATTATTTGAAGAGGGATCGCTGGCCGTGAATTCAATGGTGGTGAATATGATATCATACAACAGACAGTTATGTATTCATAGTGCCATTAATGAATTATAGCTCCCCCCCCCTCCTTGACTTTGTACTCCAGACATGCCCTCTTTAAATATGTCATAAGCGCTTATTCTTTTTTTAATGGCCTGGCGTATACCTCAGACAAAACAAATACGGTGATACCTTGGCTTACGATTCCCAGACAGAGTGTGTAAGGCGAAAAGTGTGTATCCCAAAAAACAATTTCCCATAGGAAAGCATTAAAATGAGAATAATCCGTTCCCAGGTCCCCATAAAACATAATTTTCAACTCAAATAAGCCTTAAAACTACACACAATATACCTTATTTTATGTAGAATACATATGCAATGATTATATAATTAAAGAAATAAACTGTACTCTATAATAAAGTCGTTTTATTTACCTTTGTGATGGTCGTTGATGGCTTGATGGAATGGATAGCTTTTTGCTTAAGGTGTCTGAAGGAGCTCTGGGTTGTTTTTATCTTTATCTATCTTAGAAGTTGTGATATTGCAACAGCAACAGATGCAGGAAGACACACTAGAAACTTCATTAATAATAATAATAATAATAATAATAATAATAATAATAATAATAATAATTATTATTATTATTATTATTATAATAACGTTATTTCTAAGCGCCTTTCAAAACTCTTTATAGATTGCCCCCATCTGCTCAATTAATAATAATAATAATAATAATAATAATAATAATAATAATAATAATAATAATAATTTTATAAACAGCTAATAGACAGCTAATAGACAGCTAATAGACAGCGAGATAGCTAATAGGCAACAAATAGAGAGCACATCCATGCCTGCGTTGTAGTCTCTGACCCTTATCCCGACAGCGCTATCAGTTAGCATGCATCTCTACAGACTCCGCCGTGCCTAATTGCAGCGCGGTCTCTGTCCTCACCAGCCATCTTGGATTTTGAGAAGAAGAAGAAGAAGAAGAAGAAGAAGAAAAAAAGTATGTTTGTAGCCTGCTGTTTGGCTTTTATCTATATTTTAAGCCACACACAAGGTGTAGAGTCAGCCCGGAGCTCGTTTCCGAGGGCCCGCAGCTGCATCATTTATGAGAAAGGAGCCGTTTGCTGCATCGGGCTAAATAAAAGATCTGCTAGAGGTGGATTGCAGGACAAGGAGGAGCGCCGTCATACCTTACCTCAGCCCCGTAGATCAATCGTGAAGTAAGCGATGTCACCTACCTACATACATGAAGCACAGTTGAGGATTGCGGTCTCATATGCGCTGCGGGGGCGTAATCTGCCGCCGTCCGGGCCTTTTCGCAGGTCCTGTTATGTCATTGCAGGCCGCTGTGGTACCAGGATGAGATTTCATTATCGTGTCTTGATGTCAGTAAGGAACGTTATGTAAGACCATCTGGGACCGTCCTGCGCAGAGAACATAAAAAAAAAAAAAAACATTTTGTGGCTCGGACTATCGTCGACATTTGTGAAAACGCAATAATAATAATAATAATAATAATAATAATAATAATAATAATAATAATAATAATAATAATAATAATAATAATAATAATAATACATATCATTTCCAAGCACCTTTCAAAACTCTCAAGGTCACTTTACAGTCGCAAGATCGGTTTTCATGCGGGTGAGCCACACGCGCCAGCGTTCACTCAACCAGGAAGTAACTCAAATAGATAGAAAGCTAGCTAGCTAGCTAGCTAGCTAACAGATAGCTAATAGATATAGCCAGCTAGCTAATTAGCTAGATAGCCATATAACTAATAGATAGCCAGCTAGGTAGCTAGCTAACTGATAGTTAATAGATAGCCAGCTAGATAGCTAGCTAATTAGCTAGATAGCCATATAACTAATAGATAGTCAGCTAGGTAGCTAGCTATATAACGAGCTAGGTAGCCAGTAGATAGCCAGATAGATAGCTAATACATAGCAAATAGATAGCAAGTTAGGTAGTTAGCTGTATAATGAGCTAGGTAGACAGCTAGATAGCCATCTGAAGAGCTAATACATAGCAAACAGATAGCCAGCTTGGTAGCTAGCTATATAACGAGCTAAGTAGGCAGCTAGATAGCCAGCTAGACAGCTAGAAGTCTGTTTGAAACCAATAGATAACCAATAGATAGCCAATAGATAGCTAATAGACAGCCAGATAGCTACCTAGCCAGCCTTATAACTAATAGATAGCCAGCTAGATAGCTAATACATAGCAAAGAGATTGCCAGCTAGGTAGTGTTAACGCTAATATTAGCTTGTAATATTCTAACTTAACAATTTCGCTAGCTATATAACGAGCTTGATAGCCAGCTGGCTAGCTAGCTAGATAGCTAATAATAACATTATAAAACACGTGCAGTCATATGTGAACGGAAGCTGTGAGGAAGTTGTAAGGATGTACGGCACGTGGCTGAGACGAGGCGCGGTAGCGGGCCCGACCGACGCGGCGGTGGGGGCTGGTTAGGAGGCCTCGGAGGCCTCGGAGGCTGATCCCGCTAAAAGCCTCGCTTGGGCTTCCGACCATGGAAGGAACAAGGGCTGCGCTCGGGGGTGCGCCACCCAGGAGAGGGCGTCGCCTCGGGGTGATTTTTCACATGAAAGTAACAATGGAAAGATGTAATAGTAGGTGGGAGAACATGGGGGGGGGGGGGGACTTTTGGAGACCCCCCCCCCCACCCCCTGAGGATTTCAGCAATCATCCTTTCATGCCTGGATCTTCAGCGCACGCGCCCGATGTGTGTTAATATGCTAACAAAGCTCTTTAGGCGCACAGGCTTTGCGCCCTCCTATTCGATGAATGATTGAAAAGGCTCCACAGGCCCAGGCAACTTCTTCTTATGGGAGCGGAGCGCTTTTTTTACATTTTATATATATATATATATATATATGTATTTTTTTTTGCTAACCTGTGAATTTGATCCCCATCTGAGTGGATCTCAAGGGTGAGCAAACTTTGAGCTCAAGGGCTAAGTTTGATTTTTCAAATGGGAGAGATGAGACAGGCTATTCCTCAAGGAGTTTAAAAAACAGTTAAAAGTGTGTATGTAAAATATGTAATTTTGTCAAATGTCCAGCCATCCATTTGCAACATCACTTTTCATGAACAAGGTCATGAGTGAGTGGTGAAGTCAATCCTAAAATAGATATATTTTAAAAATTAAACATGAATTATTATTATTATTATTATTATTATTATTATTATTATTATTATTATTATTATTATTATTATTATTCATTTTCAACTATTTTATTTAGTATTCATATATTGTATTCTCAAAAATCGCTTCTACTATTTTTCTATTATTATTATTATTATTATTATTATTATTATTATTATTATTATTGTGATTATGCTTATGATTATGATTATGATGATGTTGATGATGATGATGATGATGATTATTATTATTATTATTATTATTAGTAGTAGTAGTAGTAGTAGCAGTAGTAGTAGTAGTAGTAGTAGTAGTAGTAGTAGTTGTAGTAGTAGTAGGAGGAGTAGGAGTAGTAGTAGTAGGAGGAGGAGGAGTAGTAGTAGTAATAGTATTGTTGTTGTTGTGGTTATTATTATTAGTAGTAGTAGTAGTAGTAGTAGTAGTAGTAGTAGTAGTAGTAGTAGTCGTGGTAGTAGTAGTAGTAGTATAAAAACATAAATATGTAAATATTTTGATTTCATAAAGTTTTTTTGTACTATTTTCTTTTTATTATTATTTCTTATTTTTTAATTATTTCTTGTTATTTTATTTTTATTATTATTATTATTAGTAGTAGTAGTAGTAGTAGTAGTGAGTAGTAGTACAGAAACAGGAATGTATTAATATTTCATAAGGTTTGGTACTATTTTCGGGTATTATTATTATTATTATTAGTAGTAGTAGTAGCACTAGTAGTATTAGTAGTATTAGTAGTAGTAGTACGTAGTATAAAAACGTAAACACTATATGAACGATTAAAACAAATGGAAAGAGCATGGCCCAACATGAACAGTTGCATTACCGCTATTTGCCACAGATGGCGACACTTTACCTATGCTACAAATACGCAACTGAGAAAAGTACTACAAAAGAAGAAAGGAACCCGTCATGAAGTGTTTTTTTTTTGTCCAACGGTTTTTTTCAAGTCGTAACAGGTAAACAAAACTTATGAGTGCATATATCAAACTTATCTGTGCATATATATTTTAATTGCATCTTAAAAACAACTCGTTATCCCTTGATATGATCATTGAACAAAAACGTATGTGTTTCTTTACTTAACTTGATGACTGCACTCCCCAATGGGCGTTTTTCTCTTGAATTCCATCCACGTCGATCCATTCATGTTTGTTTTTAACAACGCCAAAAACAGTTTTATACTAATCAAAAAACGTGTATTAGAAGTGATTCCTAAATCACAGTTGAATCTTGTGTGTTTTCATTTAAACGGTCAATACAAAGTGCATGTTTGAAGGGCAGTGTTGGTATTTATTGATGAGCACTCGAGTTGAGTACAGGTAACTTCAGGTACTTACGACCACGACCTCCAGACCCTATTTTTGCGTGTCATTTAGCCTGCGAGTCAACATTTTGAATGGATTTTGACTTACGACCATTTGGTCGGAACAGAACTCGGTCATAAATCGGATGCTGCCTGTATTTATTTTTTTTGTAGTTTGCGGAGACGCGATTACCCCCCATCGCCCCCGACAAATGGGGAGAATGAGCGGAATTTGAATCCATTGAGGGAATTTTGACGGGCGGCGAGGCTTGTCGAGTAATTCTGTTAACAAAAGGTATCCTTAGACAGAATTAAATATTTATCCGCTCTATGAATAACAATCGGAAGGGAACGCAGGATGGGGGGGGGGGTGGAGGTGCTATTTACTTTTTCACCGGTTCAGTTGAGCAGGATTCTGGCGCCGATTCCATCTTGCCGAAAGGATTGGCGGCTCGCTAGATGGTGTTGTGGGTGGCGGGGGTTGCCATGTTCACACTCTAATCCAACAGAGGAAGGCGTGATCTCTGGACTCAGTGGGGGGACTCTCGACCTGACCACGGGGGGCCTCTGTTGATCCTGTAATCTGTTGAAACCCTGACAGTCACATGATCAGAGGCCCACCGCAACACTTACTTCTGGGTTGAGTGAACGCTAGCGCGTGTGGCTGCCGCTGCTCACCCACAGAAAAACTTATCCTGTTAGGTTTGAAATGTGCGTAAAAATTATTATTATTATTATTATTATTATTATTATTATTATTATTATTATTATTATTATTATCTATTTGCTATCTATTTGCTATCTATTTGCTATCTATTAGCTATCTGGCTGGCTAGATAGCCAGCTAACTGGCTGGTTAGCGATCTAGCTAGCTATGTATTAGCTATATAGATATCTAGCTATTAGCTGACTAGCTTTCTATCTATTCGAGTTACTTTAGGGTTGAGCGAACGCTGTCGCGTGTGGCTGCCGCAGCTCACCCGCAGACAAACTTATCCTGTGACTGTAAAGTGACTTTGAGAGTTTTGAAAGGCGCTTATAAATGAACTGTATTCTTATGATTATTACTTTGGTCTTTCGTTTACAATTTGGGGAAACTGGGCTTCCATTGATTAGCAGCACCGAGATCCTAAACCCCTCCCCCTTTTTTGGTCTCCTTTGTATTCCTTTCACGAGGATCAATAACGGATCGGGCGCCTGTGATGACATTAACGGCCCAGGATGAGCTTAATGAGCCAAGCAGCCCTGAATGATCTGAAGGACTCGGCGGCCATTTGGAATCAAACCCGCGCAGAGGGAGGCGAGCCGTGAGTATTGATTCCAAATAAGGCGGAGATGACGACCTGTTGTGGCCGCCGCAGCTTAGCATCAAAGTTTAATCAGCCGCGCTCCAAGCATACATACCCGCCTCTTTTTTTTTTTTTATTATCTGATTAATAGTTGATTTTAATTCCCCCGAGCGTTGGCCAAACGGCGAGTGAGAAGGTTTCCACGCGCGCGGCAAAAAGGTTTCAACCGGAGGCCTTTGATCACCCTCGAATAATATCCCCGCGGTTGACGGATGAAATGGAATGACGGCTCTTTGATTCGACCCCGTATCGAAGGATTAGATCCATCTATCTCATGATCTATCTAACTAGCTATCCATCTAGGTAGCTGCCTAGCTAGCTAGCGAGAAAACTATCCATCTATTCATCTATCCATCCATCTAGCTATCCATTTAACTAGCTAGCTATGCAAATAGCTATCAAGCTAACTCTCCAGCTATCTAGATATTTAGCTAGATATAGCTATCAATTTAACTATCCATCTAACTAGCTATCCAGCTATCCATATAGCTATCAATTTAGCTATCCATCTAGCTATCAATTTAGCTGTCTAGCTATCTATCTATCCAGCTATCCATCGATCGATCAATGGCTATCCATTTAACTAGCTAGCTATCCAGCTATATATCAAGCTAGTTACTCAGCTATCTAGCTAGCCTTCCAGCTATCCATCTAGCTAGCTATCCAGCTATCCATCTAGATATCCATTTAGCTATCCAGCTATCTATCTATCCAGCTATCTATCTATCATTCTATCCATCTAGTGAGCTATCTAGCTCGCTATCCAGCTATCAGGCTAGCTATTCAGCTATCAGGCTAGGTATCCAGCTATCCACCTAGCGATCTATCAACTATCCATCTAGCTATCCATTTAGCTATCCAGCTATCTATCCATCTAGCTAGCTAGCTATCTAGCTAGCTATTCAGCTATCCATCTAGCTAGCTATCCAGCTATCCACCTAGCGATCTATAAACTATCCATCTAGCTATCCATTTAGCTATCCAGCTATCTATCCATCTAGCTAGCTAGCTAGTTAAATGGATTAACTAGCTATCTAGCTATCTAGCTAGCTATTCAGCTATCCATCTAGCGATCTATCCAGCTATCCATCTAGCTAGCTATCCAGCGAGCTCTCTAGCTATCTCTCTATATCTATATACGGTATATAATTTGTTGACATTATTCCACGTTTCCTTCCTTCGAAGCAGCTGATAGTCTTTCGAGGATTTCATTTTTTTTTCAAGCTGGTGAAAATGGATTCTTTCACCGATGCACTACGACGGAACTTTGGAGGCAGCTGGAAGGCTATTTCCCGTTTTTAATGAGAGCAGCTTTGCTGAGCGTACAATAATTGAACTGCATTTTAATGTCAAACTCGGAAACCGGCACGGATCGTAGCCGAAATCTCAATGACAGTGAGAGTAACTCCACTGGTAAGTTTCCATCTTTCAAAATAATTGGAATACAATACAATACAATACATGTTGATTTCTATAGCCCAGTCTTAGATGGCCTTGTGCGTTTGAAAATGGCAAACGAGGATCACGCGTGTCCTCTTTGATTAGCCGCGCCTTGTGTGAGCGCACTAATGCACTTGGCTATTAGCATGTTTCTCTGGGTTGCCGACGGAAGCTTCAGCAGCAACCCTCCCCCCCCCTCACCCCCAGTCCATCCCGTTTCCACGTGTCAGGACGCATATCAGTCAGAGCGCGCCGTGGCCCGTCTTGTGGCTTTTTCCTGTCGTGAAGTAAGAAGCAAGGCCTTGCTGAGTGCATCGTTTTTTTTTTTTTTTTTTTTGCTATGACTACATTTTTTTGTCGTTTTGGAGATAGCGATCATGGATTAAAAGGTTGGGTTAAGAGAATAAAAGCAAAGGACTAGTATAGTTCCATACCATTTTTTAAAAATCAAAATCAGTTACAAGTACAGGTAACAACCGAGTTCCGTTCCGACCAAACGGTCGTAAGTCAAAATGGTCGTAAGTTGAAATCCATTCAAAATGTTGAATAGAGACTTGGAGGCTAAACGACTCGCAAACTCACGTCGGAAAACTTAGATTTTCCGAGTGCAGCTGGCAGTGACTGGGAACACTGGTAAAGCAAATTGCTGTTTAACTGGAAACCCGCCGGCCTGGCGCCGCTGCATTATTCATTAGCCAGACAAGAAAGTAGCGCTTCGCGCAAACATTACGCTACGCTATATGGGCCAGAACAAGAAAGCAAAGCAAAGCGAGCGTTGTCCGCATGGAGCCAATCCCCAAACGCCAGCACATACCAAGCCTTACACGCACTAATTATTGGTTCCCTGTCAGTTTTGAGCCGTACTGGTGGGGCTTTTGCAGCTTCTTTCATGGTTTGTTGATTTATTTTGTTATTTTTTTTCCTAGGTGTCTATTTAGCATTTTCTTGCCCATTTTCCCCCATTCGCTACACCCCTTAATCGCACCGGAAATCCCATTTTGTAGTGTTGAGCCATCAGGGTCTGCAAGGCCTTCTCTGCTGGCCTAAAAATATTGGAATCACAAACTACTGTTTATTATATTTCATCCATGTATTGTTATTAAATAATTACATATAGTCTTTCATTGCTTTTCCCCTGTTGTGCTGCTTCCAAATACAGGTAACATCCGACTTACGACCAAGTTCCGTTCCGACCAAACGGTCATAAGTCAAAACGGTTGTAAGTCGAAATGGTCGTAAGTTGAAAGCCATTCAAAATGTTGAATAGGGACTCGGAGGCTAAATAACTCGCAGACTCTCCTCCTCTGGTGCCATCACGCAGTCGATTGCTGTGCGAGAGTGGGATGCTGGCTAGCTGGCCAAAATTGTTGTACGCGTTGCCGGCCTGCTAGCGACAGGTGTAGAATTTAAATTTTAAAAATAGGCTCTGGAGGTCTCGGTTGTAAGTATGGGTGGTCGTAAGTCGAGCCGGTCGTAAGGTGGATGTTACCTGTATTTGGAATTTGTCCAAAGGCACCCTCCAGTGGATTGATTCAGAAGTAGAACTACTGAAGGCCTAAGAGTGACATGCATGGCCGCCACTGCCATTTTGTGGATCACGGCTAATTTGTATTTTTGTCATTTGAGTTACATTTTTTAAAATTACAGTCTGGGAACTTATCTGTCTTAAAAGTGTAAGCACTTTCTTCTCAGATAATTAAAACATTCAATATTATTTATGTTGAATTTTTACGATATTTCATGACCGTCATTGGCACATGTGTCTTTTTCGGGAGGTTTGAATATAAGTGGGGAATCAGTTTCACTGTTAAAAAGCAGTTCAAGTCCTATCTCTAGTACACAATGTATTTTGTTGTAATTGGAAACTTTGACCAAATGGTTGTTATACTGTATGTGGGATTCCACAGGGATCAATCTTACGACCCCTGTTGTTGAATTACATGCCTCAATGCGCTCCAAAATCATCCACAATTTCAACTGGAAATGGCCAAGTATGTATCTTGGCTCAAATATTTTATTTTGATTAAAATTGTACCCCCACTAAATGCTAAAGTTTAGCCGGCGTCCGTCTGTTAGGGTTTTTTCTCTCTCTATATTTCTTTTTTTGCAGAGCATCTTGTCAGTTTTGGTGCATGCATTATGGATGAGACATGATTAGAGAAGCCTGATGCACTGCAGTCTGCTTTGAAAACACTTCTCTGAATTAAGTGCAACTTTGTATTTACGTCTCCGGCTTCTCCAAACATGCTTTTTTTTTGGCATGGAGGGGGGCGGAGTCAACCAAAAATATGCTAAAAAAATGTGCAACCCTTTCTGGTTCGCTTTAATTTCCACTAAAGACAACTAAAACGTGCAATGTTGTCGGTTAAGCACGGAAAAGGAATTTGTAATATTACAGTTGGCTATTGCGCAATATTTTGGAAGAGAATACAGCGATACCTCGGCTAACGAACGCTTTAGCTAACGCCTTAAGAACATTAAATTTGCGAGAATATACGAAAGTTTTCGGCAGATGAATACCAAACCACACGGTCAAACAACGCCACTGTGGCTGGCGGACTACTTTTCCACACACACTCTGTTTATGTGCAGATGTGGTTTGTTACCATGTGGAGTACTTTGGCTATTATGGGACCGAAAGTGTTAAGCCGAAGAAGAAAAAAAAAATTACGATCGAGCAGAAGGAGATCATCGAAAAACACCAACGAGGTTTGCGTTTGTGTGACTTAGCATCCCAGTACCAGTACGCTAAGTCGACTATTGCTACGTGTGGCTAAGGGTGTTTCTGTGTTGTCTAAGCAACGGTCTAATAATAATAATAATACATTTCATTTCTAAGCGCCTTTCAAAACTCTCAAGATCACTTTACAGTCACAGGATAGGTTTTTCTGCGAGTGAGCAGCGGCAGCCACACGCGTATAGAAGAGGTTGAAAAACCTCTGTTGATTTGGATGAACGAAAAGCAGCTAGCAGCGGACAGTGTGAGTGAGGGTAATATAATATAATATAAATATAAGCATGGCAACTTCACTCGGCTATCATCAAGCGGCTGCTACATTAACGACCATCAAAAAGGTCAATAAAATGACTTTATTATACAGTACAGTTTATTTCTTTCATTACAATACAATAGCTCATTTATTATACATAAAATGATGTATATTTTGTCTAGTTTTAAGGCTTATTTATTAGAAAATTATGTTTTTATGGGGACCTGGGAACGGATTCTTCTCATTTTAATGGTTTCCTATGGGAAAGTCATGTTTGGACTACACACTTTTTTTCCTTACACACACTTTCTGGAAATCAATTAAGTTTTTAAGCCAAGGTATCACTGTACATCATTTTTTTTTCTTTCGTATTTCAGGGGTTCAATTTTTTTTGTGTCCACTCGTTTTCTTACGAGCTTCCGTTTGAAAGATATCTCCGAAACGATGGGCGCTTTTATTGACTCAGGTGTTAGCTGTCAGCGGCGGCTCGTGAGCTACTACTAAATAATAAACAGCAACATCTCAGGTGGGCCTTAAGTCATGACACACGTTGAATTCTTGCCAGTGCACCTATAAATATTTCAATAATTGCTGTTTGCTACATAATTGATTAGAAATGATTAAGCGCTATTGGAGTGTAACAAGGAAGCTTTTTTTTTTTTTTTTTTTAGTACCTCCATTTTAAAGTCCCCCTTTTTATCACTCCTTCATTTTCTCTTCTTGTGCAGACAAAATGAGTCTTTCCCAAGATCCGGGAATCCTGCCCTGTAAATATTGATACGGCTGCTACGATATTGTTCCATAATTCATATCGTAGCATTCCGTCAGGAATTTGTGAAAGCTCCCCCGCTTACAAGTTACATTGGTTTGTTTATTTCCCATTTACAGTGAGCACTTGAACGCCACATGTCCATGTTTGATATTATTTGTCCAGGTTGATTGTTGTCCCACTTGAAGCCTTATAATAATAATACATTTCATTTATAAGCGCCTTTCCAAACTCTCAAGGTCACTTTACAATCACAGTTTTTTTGTGGGTGAGCAGCGGTAGCCACACGCGTATAGAGGTGGTTGAAAAACTTGTGTTGATTTGGATGAACGAAAAGCAGCTAGCAGGGGACAGTGTGAGTGAGGGTATATATATATATACAGTTATTTTACATAAAATAATATTTATATATATATATATATATATATATATAATATTTAATAATATTTTGTGTAGTTTTAAGGCTTATTTAGTTGAAAATTATGTTTTTATGGGGACCTGGGAACGGATTAATCTCATTTTAATGGTTTCCTATGGGAAATTAATGTTTGGAATACACACTTTTTGCCTTACACACACTTTCTGGGAATCAATTAAGTTTGTAAGCCAATGTATCACTGTACATCAAGTTTTGTTTGTGGGTGAGCAGCGGCAGCCACACGCGCCAGTGTTCACTCAACCCAGAAGTAACAAAGTAAAAAAAACAAATAATATGACAACACAAAGACTAAAAATTGCATCATCAATCATGGCCTAGTACCCCCCCCCCCGCACACCCCGCACACACACACACACACACACACACACACACACACACACACACACACACACGTACCCCCCAACCTCCTCCCCCATACTCATTAGGCCTGATTAGTGATACACTGTTCCTGATTATGGACGCCATGTTTTAATTAGCGTCTCAGATTCATCGCAACACCCTCAAAAGCTCACACGGTTGCCTTGTTGGGGGGGGGGGGGTACTGGATATGGTCATTTAGGGGGGAGGGGGGGTGTTGACATCATCCTTTCCACTTTGATCTGACAATACTGTTAGGTGTGTGTATGCTCGAGTGTGTGGTCATGGCTGCCGCAATGAATTTTCCCCATTAATGGTGAATTACCAGAGGGTCAATCACCCCCCCCCCCCCCCCCCAACAAGACATTGGCTATCATAATACTTCTACTAAGAATAACAGATTACACTTCCACTGCCTCCATCTTAATCCTTGCCTCACACACTCGTGGGTGCGTGTGATTGGGTGTGTGTGTGGGGGGGGGGGGGGTTGTTTGCATCTGTGTGAGACTTAGTAACGTAGCAGAGGCCTCTTAGTCTCGGAGGACCCCCCCCCCCCCCCTCGCCCTCCTTCGCCCCCGAACCGATGCTGCACTCAAGACTCGGAGCGTCATTAAAGTTTCATGGCCGTAGCGCTCGGCCAAGGTCTATTTATGAAAATGTGCTTCCTCGCTTCATGGAAATAAAAAAGGGGGAGAGAAAGCACAGTAGACAAAAAAATAAAATAAAATAAAATAACACACACTAGAGGCGGATGGACGACAGCCGGATGCGCGTGCGCGGCTGGTTGACGTTTTTTTTTAGATGCGAAGATTTGTTCTGACGAATCTGCGAGGTCGAATCAACAAGTCACTTTTTGTCGTCTTCCTTCCGTAAATGTTATTTGTTTTACAGACAGCCCCTAAAAACAAAAACAATATTCATATTTAAGACCAGACAATGTTTGTTTTTTAGGGGGGTGGCAAATATATTTTAACATTTATGTGCGTGGCTGGTTGACGTTTTTTTTTAGATGCGAAGATTCGTTCTGACGAATCTGCGAGGTCGAATCAACAAGTCACTTTTTGTCGTCTTCCTCCCGTAAATGTTATTTGTTTTACAGACAGCCCCTAAAAACAAAAACAATATTCATATTTAAGACCAGACAATGATTGTTTTTTAGGGGGGTGGCAAATATATTTTAACATTTAAGTGCGTGGCTGGTTGACGTTTTTTTTTAGATGCGAAGATTCGTTCAGACGAATCTGCGAGGTCGAATCAACAAGTCACTTTTTGTCGTCTTCCTCCCGTAAATGTTATTTTGTTTTACAGATACCCCGCTAAAAAACAAAAACAATATTCATATTTAAGACCGGAAAATGATTTGTTTTGTTTTTTTTTGGTGGGGGTGGAAAGATGTACTTTAACATTTACGTGTGTGGACGGTTGACGTTTTTTTAACCCCGAAGAGCAGATTCGTTCAGACGAATCTGCTGAATTGAATCAACAAGTCACTTTTTGTCGCCTTTCCCGTAAATGTTATTTTGTTTTACAGACACCCACCCCACCCAAAAAAACAAATATTCATATTTGAGAGCAGAATATGTTTTTAAGTGGCAAATACATTTTGACATTTACCGGAAGTGCTTTGTTTTGTTTTCGATGGGCCGATTCGTTTTGACGAATCTGCGGGATTGAATCAACAAGTCACTTTTATCGTCTTTCTCCTTTAAATGTTATTTTATTTTACAGATACCTCCTTAAAAAACAAAACCAATATTCATATTTGAAACCGGACAATGTATTTTTTAGGGGTAGGGGGTGGCAAGATCTATTTTAACATTTAACATCGTAATAACTTTACAATGAGTCGCCCAGATCGGCCATTTTGTTTTGGTTTTGAAATTACGACACCTGCAATTGTTTTTCTTCCTCATCAATATTTTAATATGAATATTATTTAAGTTTCAAAAATCCTTTCCGGGGTTGTCACGCTGAAGTTATTTACTTCGAGTGCTCAAATGCTACATTGTCAGTTATTTTTTTAAAGTGGCCTATGACTTTACAATACTTTCGGACTGGCTAGAAATGACTTTAAAGTGGCCGAAGATTATCAGGGTTGTTTATAGTTCATTAAATGCATCTTTATATTTAATTAATTTATTCCAGCAGTCAATAACTCTGTCATGTTTTCCACGTTAGATTTCTTGCGTGTATTTCTCGTGACTCGAGAATGTTTCCAATATTCTCACACGAATATCAACAGATGGATTATTACATGCATTTGAAAATTCAAAACGATTAAAAAATCGCATACATCTTGCCAATGACGTAAAACGTGCACGTTTTATTTCAGCTTCTGTCATGTACACAGACACATTATTGTAGAACACACTTCCACAAATGAAATTCATTCATTGAAATGAAAACAAAAATCGAAATAAATTAATTTTAAATGAATATTGGGGGTGTTGGGGGAGGGGGGCATGTTTAAATAACGAAATAAATAAGTTATGTATCTACAAAGTGCGCTTCGAGTGTGCGTGTGTGTCGGCGAATAAATAATGAGACGCGTTGGTGGTTGCTATGATCAATGATACAAAAATCAATAGATGGCCGTGCTTGATTGTCAAAGCATCATTGCGGTGACAGCTTTTTACAGTGACTCGTCCTTCGATACGCCTAAAAGTCAAACAAGAAAACAAAACGTCGCTTTTTGTGTGTAGTCATGAGGTAGACACACAAGCCACATTTGCGTGTTGCTTCGTCTTATTACGATGCGTTCAATTGCGCTGGGAATTTCCTCCACTCGCACAGAAGATGCCCTTTATCGATCTTCCCCACAAAAAAAAAGCCCAAAACAAACAAAAACATGCATGTGGCTTCGTGCTCTCTCTCTTTCTTTTTTCATTAAAATCAATAAAACAAAAAACTATTCAAGACATCGGTGCAACCTATTCACACAGTATGTACATTGCTAAATATAAAAAAGGGAGTCATTTGTATTTTATTGTACAATAGTAGCCTCATGAATGAAGAAGTCTGAGCGTAGTGCCTTAACTACCCCCCCTCTAAATCTTGCAGTCTTTTATCCAGTTTTTGCCCATTTTGGAATCTTCTGAACAACATATTTCATCACCTTAATAAATAAAAAAAAAAACATGGAGAAAAAGTGAAAAGTAGTCATTTTAAAATGGACGTGTAATTTTGAGGCGTTTTTAGCATAGCCCCCCCCCCCTCCTCCCAAAAAATGCATTTCTCCACAAATCAATTTTGCAACTCACATTTTCCTCAATTGTGTTTGGTTTTGGGAATATCTTGCTTCACACTCCCTAATTTACGTGACTCCACCCCCTTTTTTGCATGGAATTATTTCAAGTAAATTGTGTTCCAAAAAAGAAATACTGGTAAGTATAGTAACTGATCAGTTTGTATTTTATTGCCCCCCCCCCCCCCCCCAAAAAAAAAAAAAAATAAAAAAAAAAAAAATGAGGTGACGAAATGTCTTATTTTGAAAAACAAAATTAGAGGATAATTGGGGTGGGAGATTCCTGTTTTGAGTGCCTGGTAACAAGTGACGTCATTTGCGATTGGGGCAAATAAGAGAAAGTATATTAATAGGGAAGTCCCTCCACCCCCAAATAAATAAATGGATCAATAAATAAATAAATTGCAATAAAGTGCAGATGTTGGAAAATCTACTAGAGGCTTTTCGCCACTCCCAATCACTGAATTGATGATGAAATATCGATCTTATGATGTGACTTCTCTCTTTACATCACAGGTGTCAAAGTCAAGGCCCGCGGGCCAAATCCGGCCCGCCACATCATTTTTTTTCGGCCCGCGAAAGTAAATCAAACTTGTTAAATTCCATGATGATTGCTAAAATCTGAGCCAAAATGTCATATTTTTGGATGTCAACCACAAAAAAAGTCATTATTCTTGACTTCAGATTTGAAAATGACTTATTCATTGGATATGCCTTTATTAGTCTCACAGTGGAGAATTTATTCCTTAATTTGCTGTGTGCTCTATATGTAATATTTGAAGGGATTTAAACATTCTAATGGGTTCCCCAAAATTTTTTAACGGCCCTCGAGAGGAAACCATAACTACAATGTGGCCCGCGGCAAAAAAATGACTTTGACACCCCTGCTTTACAACTATCCCTACCCCAGTAGTAGGACGAGACTAGCGGCGTTTCTTTGCATGAAAGAACCAAACTTAAACTGCGGACCAAATCGGCCAATTATTGGGAATTTGCCTTAATACTACGTATTATCAATTTAGGAGGGGGGGGGGGGGGATTACAAACAAATTCATGGTTGTGCTTCGGGCTCACCACTTTCACCCATCATAGTGGCTAATTCAGGGGTGTCAAAGTCATTTTTTGCCGCGGGCCACATTGTAGTTATGGTTTCCTCTCGAGGGCCGTTAAAAATTTTTGGGGAAGCCATTAGAATGTTTAAATCCCTTCAAATATTACATATAGAGCACACAGCAAATTAATAAATAACTCGTTTTCAAATCTGAAGTCAAGAATAATGACTTTTATTGTGGTTGACATCCAAAAATATGAAAATTTGGCTCAGATTTTTAGCAATCATCATGGAATTTAACAAGTTTGATTTGCTTTCGCGGGCCGAAAAAAAATGATGTGGCGGGCCGGATTTGGCCCGCGGGCCTTGACTTTGACACCTGTGGGCTAATTTGTACCTGGAAGAGAGACACAGAAAGGAAGAAAAACAGGTAGCGGCGTGACAATAAAAATGTCTGCGAAGAAAAACAATAGATAGTGATCAGATGTACTATTTGGTTCGATCGAGGCGATGAAACGTCTGGTAGAGGCACAACGAGGCGCTCTGTTATTTGTCTCTCCAAAGTAAAAGGGCAAAAAAAAAAAAGAGTGCGAGGAGTGGAGCGGAGGTCGGGTGGGGGCCCATCTCGCGTTTAGTGCGTGGCGGAAAACTTCATGCGTTTCTGCTTCTGCCTCTGGTTGCAGAACCAAACGCGCACCACGTTCTTTTTCAAGTCCAGCTTCTCGGCGATGGCGGCGATCTTCTCGGACGAGGGTCTGGGCTGCACGGCGAAGTAAGCCTCCAGCGATCGCTTCTCCGGCGCCGCGATGGACGTGCGTTTGCGCTTCTTATCCCCCCCGCTGAAGATCTCCGGCTTGGCCATCTTCTCGCGCTGCGCCCGCTCGGCCTCCTCCAACCAAGCCTCCAGGATGGGCTTGAGGGCCACCATGTTGTTGTGCGACAGCGTCAGGGACTCGAACCTGCAGATGGTGCTTTGGCTCAAGCAGCCCACCCCGGGGATCTTCAGATTAGCTAGCGCCGCCCCCACGTCCGCTTGGGTCACGCCCAGCTTGATGCGGCGTTGCTTGAAGCGCTCGGCGAACGACTCCAGCTCGCGGGGGTCGGGTTCCGAGTCGCCGCCGCCCGCTTGGCCCCCTCCGCCGGCTCCGCCCGCCGCCGAGGCGCCCCCGAGGGAGCCGTGCGAGGCCAAGCCGTGCGCGTGCACGTTCATAGACTGCGGATGGTGCGGGTGATGGTGGTGATGGTGGTGGTGGTGCTGCATGTGGTTGATGGCGCTCATGTGCGACGCCGCGGAGCAGACGTCCGAGCCCGCCATGGCTCCCAAGGAGATGCCGGGGGTCAGGTGCTCCAGAAGGTCGCCCTCCAGGCCTTGCGCCGGCTGGTGGTGATGCGCCGCCGGGTGGTGGTGCGACGTCAGGACGGAGGGGTGGTGCAGGTGCGCCGATGACGACGTCGGAGTGCACGTCATGCTGGTCATGGTGTGGTAGGTGGCGTCCGGTTTGAACGGGTGGCTCTTCTGGCTCACGATGTCCACGGCGGCCAGCGCCTCCGCCCGCTGCAGGAGCGTCTCGTCGAAGCCGGCGAAGATGTTGCCCTGTAGCTAGCACCCCACCCCACAAAAACAAAAACAAAACAAACCCAAAAAGATAACATCAAAACCTGCTGACAACCATTTTTAACACTGACCGGAAGTGACTGCAATCCGTTCGTCTCCAATTAGTCATTTATAATTATTCATGTAATACTTCATAATAATAACAATAATACGTTTCATTTATGATTTCTAATTCATGTATAGTAGATATATACGTATTTGTACTACTGTGTCAATTATACTGTGACTGTAAAAGTGACTGAGAGATTTAAAAGGTGCTTATAAATGAAATGGATTATTATTATTATTCTCATCTGCTAGCTATTTGCTATCTATTAGCTCTGTCTGGCTAGCTAGCTATATATTAATGGCTATCTGGCTGGCTTTTTAGCTAGGTATCTGTTGGCTATCGATTGACTAGCTAGCTAGCTAGCTTTCTATCACACACACACACACATACATTCACACACATTTTTGCAGGTCAATATATTAGCCAAACTAACACACACACGCGCACACACACACACACACACACACACACACACACACACACATTCACACACATTTTTGCAGGTCAATATATTAGCCAAACTACCACACACACACCTTCACACACACCTTCACACACACCTTCACACACACATTCACTCACATTTTTGCAGGTCAATATATTAGCCAAACACACACACACACACACACACACACACACACACACACACACACACACACACACACACACACACACACACACACACACACACACACACACACACACTCCCTCAAAAGTGTTATTATTATTATTATCCTTGAAAATATCTCGACTTATTTTCGATTTATGTAAAAATCGAATGATCGAAAATGCATCAAACCGAAACAATCCGCC